>NW_028187100.1:2732309-2980170 GCF_003343005.1 Rhea americana
AAAAAAAGATCTCCAGTCTGCTCTGTGTGCCTTAACACTTTTTTAACCTCTGCTCTGTGTACCTTAGGACTTTTTTAACCAGGACTTTTGTATCCAGTTCTTGGATGGAGGCACTTTGAATACAAAGATAATAGAATGAGGCTGGTTTTTTATCTTGAGCATAGTTTGCTACATTCCCATGAGAACTTCATAACCCTCTGCAACCTTTTTCTCATTCTTACATCCATCTTGCCCTGCTAGCCAATGTTTTTTTCCCTGAGCCCAGCACTGTAGCCAAGTGGAACAGGAAGAATCCACAGGAAAAGATTTTAATGTGCCTCTACAATCCCACTCAGTCAGGATTCCCCCAGTTCCTACCAAATTCATAGAGAAGGRAATGGGGTAACCTCTGGTTTTAAGCAAAAACAGTTGCATATGAGAAAGTTATAAGGTCCTTTCCACGGTAATGGTGATTTCTTGTAGCACAATGAGTAGCAAATCAATATTCTCATCTTGCTATTATTTTTGATAACTATTAACCTACACTGCTCTTGTTTTTCATGCATTTGTTCTTTAAATGGTCATTGCATTTTTCACATGTGTACACTCATACTGGAAAGTTTTCTGTTGTTATCCCCACCCCCGAGAAAGCATTAGAGTTGCTGCTGTATGACAGTTTAAAATATTGCCCTGTCTATCTCTCCCATGTCTTTCTGCTGATCTCAGAAGCCCTCCAACAAGGTATCAGCCAAAGGCAGCACCAGTGCCCACTGTTCTTCCTGCTTCTCTTTCACAAACTATTCTTATTCCCACAGTCAATACTATAAGGGAACACATGCTTTTGTTGCAGTCAGTTCAGAGCTTGTCATCTTAAATTAAATAAGTTCAAGCAACTGAGACGTGAATATATTTCATGCTAAAAGAGCATGGAAGTGAAAGTGAGGAGAATGAGGCAGAAGGCAGAAAAATAGATAGATGTTCTAAAAGAATCTTAAATAATTATAGCAGGATTTATCAGACTTGCTCTATCATCATCTTCAGCTTGCAGTGGTTCAATAATGTAATAAATCAGGYTGTGAGTGAGTTTTGCAGGGCCAGATCAAAACAGCCCTAGTCATGGGATGCAGAGTGCTGTGCTTATATAAACTCACTCTGCTGGTCGAATTTGTTTTAAAAGTAATTACAAGCTGATTAAGTAACAGCAGGGTAGAAAAGAGGTTGGGGGTCCTCTCACAGCCAGCAAAARCTCCCTGTCATGTGCGCTGGTTAACTGGATAGAAATGTGATCAATACTTGACTCAGACTGAATGTGTATGGTTATTTGATTTAGTCATACAGAGGCTTGATATTAGGCTGCRTGAAATCATGCGGTTCCACATAAGCCACTTTGCTTTGTACTTCCAAGAGAATTCGCAACAGGATTGCTCTTGAGAGCAGTCACAGAAATACCTCTAATTTCAAGCAATTGCCATACGTTTGACTAATTAACAGTGTGATTGATATGATGGAGTTTCTCTAACTTTGTGAACTGGAGAAAAGAGCTGGTAGCGAACAAAGACAGTACCRTGTAATCCCTGACCTCAGAGAAAGAGCATGTCAGGAGGCTGAAGCTGCACTCCTCTGATATAGACTTTGTGCAGCMAGATATCAGAAATACAAAAATGGGCACAATATCAAGTGGAAGTAGGGCACTCCAAAAGCCTTGGAGTAGGAATGTGGCAGGAACTCAAATACATGCACATAAGTTCACACTTTGAGCTGAAATTTTCAGAGACTGAAAAAACAGCAGAGTGGCAGTACTGTTTGTTTTTCATCTGGAGCTGAGCAAGCAACTCAGGTGAGATTTTTCTACGACTTCTAACCCGTGGGGTTTAGTCTCATCTCTTTACTTCCACAGAGTAGTATCAGAGAGGAGGTGCAAGTGGGCATCGCCAGCAGAATGTTTTCTCTTCACAACTGTGAAGACTCTCTTGGGGTAGGTGTAGTCAAAGTCTCACGGTTGAATATAGAGGAGAAACAACACCTGGAACCTGAATTCTAACTTCTTTGGCTTTTAAATCTTCTAAAATTTTGTATGCTTGCATTTGGCTCAGTCAGATCCCTAAGAATCTGACTAACAAATCATTCTGGTTCTCAGCAGTACTGGGGCAAAGCTCTTCAAACTCTTCATCTGGTTCTTAAGCCAGAGAAGCAAACAGGTTTTTTCTGTTGCAGGCTCAGTGCATGTGATATCCGGCAGGAGCTGGGTAGTACCATCAAGAGCTTTGTAAGAACAAAACAGGCTGTTAGTTTGGAGAAGCATATACTGTTATCCGCAATTGTCAAGGCAGGAACATTAGCTGCAAGTAGATGTGGATTCTGGGAGTGGTTTTTCCAACCACCTTTCCTTGAAACAACCTCCTCTATSCTGTCTGGAAATGCCCCCTGAGTTCCAGACAGGACCTAAGGAAAAAGCTTTCTCTGCATTAGAAAGTATTCTTATTAAATAGGTCCCAGCTTACTATGTTACAGGTAGAGTGTGGACCTGTAGAAAGCCAGTGCCAAAAGTGTGACCAAAGGTTCTCTGCAGCCTATTTGCTACTGCTTTTATTTTCTCATACACTGTTTGCAGGTGGGGGGGGGAGGTCTGCTGGATGCAAAATAGGAAATCCTTTTACTAAAATGAATTTGTAATACCTGTTAAGTGGCACTGCAGTATGGGGCTGTGCAAAGGGATCTAGAGGYAGGGAAATAATGGAGCATGTCAAATCACTGAGTTCTTAACTCTCTCACTGCGATTAGCTGCAAGCAGCAGTACAGGAACAATTGCTGCAGTTTCAAARACTCTCCTATTTACACAGAAGGTTTGAAATGAGATGTCTTTAAAAGATGGGGGGAAAAAAAAAAGTTCCCCCTGCTTCCACTGCTCACCTCAAATCTCAGAGGCAGCAAGCAAAGATATTACTAATCACTAACACCAAGTACTACTGTGTATTCAGCTGTATTCAAAAAAAAAAAAAAAAAAAAAACAAAACAAAAAAAACAGGTAAAACTCTGGTGAAAAGTTGCTATCTCTCACATCAGTTAGTAAATGAATATCATGGCCATAGAGACCATGGTTCTTAGGAACTAGTAATTGTAGGTATGAAGCTAAACCTTTATTTGCATTGGTTATACCATATTTGTACACAGTAAAAAAAAAAAAAAAAAAAAAAAAACAAAAAAAAAAAAACAGGTAAAACTCTGGTGAAAAGTTGCTATCTCTCACATCAGTTAGTAAATGAATATCATGGCCATAGAGACCATGGTTCTTAGGAACTAGTAATTGTAGGTATGAAGCTAAACCTTTATTTGCATTGGTTATACCATATTTGTACACAGTAATGCCCCTTTGCTTTGGTTTGTTTTTTTTTCTAAAGCAAGCCTGTGGTGAATTAGGAGTTCATACAGTATCTGAAGGCATTGCATCTAAATGCCTGTTCTCCACATGTTACTTTGATGCTCAGTGGAAGAGAAGGAGCAATTCAGAGCAGCAGGCTAACTTAGGTGCTCTGAATCACACTTTAGAGGAGTCTCCATCTCATTGCTAACTGCATAAGGAATTCACTGAGAGCACCACAGTCACGGGTGTCTATTGTCCTTCCTCCCCTTCTCACTCCACCGCAGAATGTTTATCCTTCAAGAATGACCTTGAGAAACTTTAGACTGTTTCTGGGAACTTTTCTGTCTTATGAAATTATTAACACAGTATGGAACTAACGGGGAGAAAGGGAGGAAAGAATATCAATACTCTGTATTTAGGTCCTCATGTATAAGGGCCCTTGTGGGTCCTTATTACTGAAAACAAGGAACAGTTCTATTGAGGCTAGACAAGCGATGAACAGACTGAATCCAGAGATCTGATTACCTATATGCTCTTCTTCCTCATCAGTAATGACACATGAAACATCACAACAACGATAAGGAGACCTAGCTTGAGTCATAGATCTTCGTACTGTTTAACCTACTTCTCTAAAAGTCACATATAGCACTTTAAAACTCTGCCTTAAGTAAAAACAGAAATGTATGTCCCTTAAGATATAAGCCCCAGATGGAAAGACTTTTCCCAGTGGTTCCATGCCAACAAGTCAGATAAGGCAACTGATTGGGCCTTAAATAGATGAAAATGAGAATCTACYGATCCATTTGTCTGGTAGGATTGCCCTCAAATGTACAACCTATTTCTCACCTCTGCTACACCAATGCTTTTTCTCACAAAGCTATTGCGCTCTGATCTCTTGCCTTTTAAATGAATTGGTCAAGCTGTCTGTATTACTTGAGCCTGGCACTGACTCTTCTGTCTAGAATTAATTCAACCTTAATTGGAAACCTTGCATTAAGTACTACTTACATGGCATTAAAAAATGAAACCACTAAGATAACGTGAAAGAAGTCAGAGAGGACTTTAAAAAGGCAGTAATAGTTATACACAGTCTCATTTCTGCTGTACATTGGAAAATAAAATAAGTTGAGCAAAATAATTTAATTGGGAAGAGAAGGGGCAAATTCAGGGCCATTTTCTGATTAGCTATCCACAAAGGTCTGATCTAGATCCTTCTGAAGTGAGTGAGATGTCCTCAGCAGTTCGAATGCAGCCCTAAGCACCTGAAGGACTGAAAACACAAAGACCCCTGGCTGCTTTTTSTGTGCCCTCATATAGGAAGCAATCACACTCTTCCGTGCTAAATATCCCCAAGTTAGAGTCATGCCAAGTTATAGCACTGCAAGTAGACAGTGCTGAAAGGATTGGAAGTGAAGCCATGCTACAYTTTATTAAGTGCCTTCATCATCATTCAGCAGAATTTATTTAGCAGTTAATGTGCTGAACACTAATGGCTGTAGAGAAGAGAGCGAGGTGGATGTTGCTGCCATTTTATTTACCAAAGATACCTGATTACAGACTAAATTGTTAGCACTTTTATATACCTACACATGGATTTACTAGGCCTCAGAGAGCGGCAAAGAGCTTCTTCCATTTGCACTCCCTTTTTTCTTCTCATCCACTAGAACTATACAACCACTATGTCTCATGTAAAAAGAGCAATTAAAAAGCATCCAATCCTTGATAAGTATGCTTATGCCCTAGTCTGGACAATTCCTCAATAACAGTCTCATTTGCTAGCATGGACAAGGGAGTGTTGGGTTACTGGCATTAAGATGACTAACTTAGACTGGAAGCAATTTAGTGGCCCGAAAAGTTTAGGGACAACTGAGGCAAGTATTGCCATCAAACTACCGCAGTCAGCTTCATGTAGCTGATCTATAGCYGTAAATGCCATAGACTTGCTCCGAATGTTGCCTCCACTTTGATTCTCTTTGCAGTCACTTGTGTATGGTGTCCTTCAGCAATAGCAGGCCTTCACTCAGCACTGTGATTTCCTTTTGGAACTCCTCCATAAAAGCCACAAATCTCTCCTCCAAGTATTTCTGCATGACCAGCTTTATTGCAAAAATATCTCTAAGAAATCAGCAGGCCAAACTGAGCCATAATTATTGAGAACAGATGTTTTCTAAAAAGCCATGTGAAGACAAAAACTGAAATCACTTKCAGTATAACAGAGTTGCATTTTGCACAGCAGCTAGCCTCCGTGACCATTTGGTCTTATTTTCTTCTGCTGTCCTTCCTTGTGTCATTTCTTCCTTTCAGCCCTTTGTTCACAATTCAGTCTGAGAGGTTTTGAGGCAGTGGGTGGGCTACTGCATGTAGCACATTTCTGCTCAGAGCCTCTCTGACAGAGTCTTCTTCCCTTTCTGCAAGGACTCTTTTTCTCTCTCTCCAGCTTCCTAATCAGTTGCAAGTACCCTCTGATTCCTTTTTACCATGCTTGTTTTTTTCTCAGTACCAAAATTGTCAGGATTCTACCAGATGCCTAAATCATAACCTGATACTTCAAAACAGGCTATGCATTCAACAGCTATTGTGTTAGGCAAAGAAGAGCTATCTATTTGAGTGTTGTGTCTCATCCTGCACTGCGCAGAATCATATCAAGKGTCCATACTACCATGAGCACTTTTGCCTTATTCTTAGATGCTGACTGCATCAACAAGAGGTGACAGGGAGCTGCAATGTGTCATGGTGTAGGTGCCATTTTGAGATACATGCTGCCACATGGCTCTGTGGTGACTCRTTGACTTCAAGCTATAGAGCAATGCTACAGCATTTCTAATTGCTAAATCATGATGCCTGCTGCCTTACACCATGAACTCACCAATGTATGCCTCTAGGCATTCATCTCTGCAAAATGAAAAATGCTCTATAAAGATAAAGAGACTTCTTGAGATTGTCTCAAGAAGAGACAATGCTGGAGACAGCCTGCAGAGAGAGCGAGAGATTATTGAAGTTTAGTTCTTTTCTGGATTCTCTCCTGTTAACSTGCTGCATAGCCCTTCCTCCTGCCCTTTTCATGTTTGGCAACAAAGTACCGTGTGTTGGGATTATCCTTCTGTAAGGTCATCTCTTGTGCACAGACTTTTTTGAATCAGTGGAAGGCACTGTAAGAATGGCCTGGTGGCTTTTGACAATGACAATGATTGGGAAGGAGGAATTATTTTCTGTCAATATTATGTTACATAACAAAAAACAGCCACAAGGAACCTGCTGACAGTTTATCACTTGGAGGATATTTATTTTTCTTTCTTTTTTTTTCGCAGTGTGCATTCAGTATTCTGAGTGGAGGAGGGGGACTAAAATTTTCTTCCCACGGAAGAACAGCAGTGGCAATCTCACTTCCATTGCCTAAACTGCATCATTTTACGTGGAGCAACAGACCTGTTCTTTCACTGGTCTCCTTGCTGAGGTGACTACAGTAGTTGGTGGTTGTGCTTATTCTGGCACAGATTACAGGCTTCTAGAACTGGACTGATATCAAGACAGATTATATGAAATGTGCTTTAATTTTCCAATTGATATCAGGATAGTTATTATTTATATAGTCCCTRAGCCAAAGTGCTCAGATGCTATAGTCAACTTGGCTTTTGGAGRTGATGCAAGTGACTGCCATGTGTGGAAACAGTAAGCTGATGTTGCCAGTCGACAGAGCTTTCTCTCTAGAGGGCTGGGCTTCTCTAGATGGTGAGCTGAAGCATTAGAAACAGAGAGAGGATGGCATCCYCGGGCTAAGGTTAGCCTTTGGGAAAGCATAAACAGAAAAAGACATGAGGTCTTCACTTGTATGGGGCTAAATTGCTCTGCTAAGAATAAAAAGTAAACTGACACATTAAATTATGAGGACTTTCTGTAAAAATTTCTGACAAACAATAGAATGAAGTCCCTGCCCTGAATCTAGATGGACAAGGCATTACGTTTGAGAAAAAGGAAGGTGTTAKGCATTTCCTCAGTCAGGAATTGGGTTATTAAATAGCGGAAATTTTAAAGATCTGAATTTCATCCTGTATTGATTCTCTTGATACCAGTGAGACTTAAATGGCCACCATGCAGAGGATGAAAAACCCATTCTTTGATATTTGCACAGCGAAGTGCACAAGAAGCCCAAGTTAGAGAAGAAATGTGGAAAACTTTGTACCTTCCTCCATTAAGTAATTCCATTTAAATAGCACTAAGAATATRCAAACACTAACATGAGCACATATGACTCTGCTCAAAGGATGAGGTTCTCGTGCTCCCTGCCAGCATGGATTTCTTCCCACTATTTTCTAAATGGCAGGCCTGTTTTTGATCTCTACATTGAAGCATAGCAACGTTTTTGGTTGCATTTTTTGTAAAGAAATATTTATCTCTTCTAATACCCTTCTTCCTCTCTAGAAAACTTCTTAAGCAATATCTCCCTTTCATCACTAAAGCAGAAAAGATGCTTTCATCTTCCATCTCTAGTTATACTTCTCTCACTTCATCCTTTAAAAGCAAAAATCCCCTTTTGGTAGCAATGCTGTTCAGAACTTTGTTGGCCAATTTGCCCTRGGTAATCTCTCTGTCTCCCAAAAAGGAAATGGGTAAACCTTCTAATTTGAAATGGTGTTCTGCTTGTGGGGACAACAAAGATAAATACATACTCTGCAATATTGGCCTACACTGTGTAATGATGCCAGAACAGAGGATGTAAACCGCAAAAAAGGCAGTCTCTCAAAATGATAAAGCAGCAAGGATTTTCTTATCAATTTTGGTAATTATTTTGTTTTACCCCTGYGAGAGAGAAAGAAAGAAACCATATAAAATTGCTGGGGAATCTGAAAGCTGCCCCTGCCCTGGAGAGCCTTCACAGTGCTGGGCAGCACAGCACTATTTCATGCCATAGCAACAGGTGTGTTGCAGGTTTCATTTTCCACATGGATATTCTTGCAATTATTATTTCAAAACATACATGGTTGTTCAACTTCTTTGGCCTAAATGATGTATTTCAGTAAGATAAATGCAGTTCTTTTCTCCATTTTCATCATGGTGTAGCTCCAGGGTATGTAACACTTTGCTGGTGGTAAATGAAGAAAGTGCACAATTCCCTCTAATCCCTGGGATATACTAAGGGCATCTCAGAGTGGCAGCAGCACTGAAAATGATAGAAAAAATAATAGCCTGTCRTTGTTACTCATTCAGGTTTCTTTCCATTCAAGAGACAGCATGTCTCTTACGTACTTGCCTGTGTTTATTTACCTCTGAACAACCTTTCTACAGTTTCATTTTTTTCTGATTGTTGTTGTTTATCCCATACTCGGTACATAAGGATTACCTATACAAATTAAACAGACACAGCTCTTTCCTTAACATCTTGTAATCAAAGTCCTATAGACTAGAAAAAAATTCTACTTTACAACTCTTAAAATTTTTATTTTGGTGGTACATTATTATTTTAGTTCATGCTAAACCAGGACAATTCGTTCAAAAGTGTTATAACTCATACTCATATAAGCTGAACTATAATAAGCTTGGTTTCAACTGAAAAAAGTGCCCAGGCAGCCTTTTGCACTTACCTATGCAGGTAGACCTTGTTTATATGAGACACCTAACAGTCAAAGGCCGGAGCCTAAAACAGGCTCTGGATTTCGTTGTAGCATTGGGGCCAACTATAGACAGGAGAGATGCAAACATAACAGCAAAAATGGTAAGAAAATGAAGATAGAAGGAGCAGGGTCACATATTTATTAACAAGGTAGTCATGAATAGTTAATTCAGATGAAGTTCTCCTGGTAGAGAGTGTACTTTTTTGCCTTGCAGCTAAGCAGTGCTTCCTTCTCACTCCTGCAAGCTTTTWTTCCCTCCTCCTAAGCCACAGGACCTGTGTGACCTTGTATTCAGGAAATACCAACTGAGCCTTTTTTAGCACTTCAGTGCTATTACATTTTTTCCAGCTCTATTTTGCAAGATTTAAAGACAGTAAAATGTTACGGTGTATTTAAACAGTAAGATTAGTTCAATTGTTCTTATCTTTTTGTTTAATAAATACACAGTGTTAACTCTGCTTTGTCAAGTTGGGGTATGTGAATGCATGTGCGTGAGAGGAAATTCAATGAGCTGCAGTGCTGAGAGCAGCAGATTATTTTTTGCTCTTCTCAAAACAAATAGCTGTGATTACAGTTCACTCTAAGAAGAAAAAAGAAAGATGAGTACAGGCTCTTAATGTGTGTCAGACTCTGGATTTCCATTTTGCTTCTTTGACATCTGACATGGATAGAATTATGTGGTATTTTTAAATTTGGATGGTGGCCTTTCAGCAACATTCATGGCCAGAGTTATGCTCTCTGCACACTATTGCTTAGCACCTCAATACAAAAATTTCACATTTACATAGTGAGTCTTGTAACAAGCTCTTCAAAGGTAGATTTTATTAAAGATAAAAATCTGTCTTAAARTGCTAAAACAAAATTTTGTGTCTTGAAATAATATCAGATCATGCAGAGTCTACAGAAACAGGGAAAGCAGGGGGCCCACAGAGAACTCTTAACAGGTCTCACTCAGTTTTCTCTTCTTTTATGCTGGCTGTTGCTCAAACCATCTTTTTCACATTCTCTTCACCTCAGCTTCTCTCCACACTTGTATCTCTTCAGTGTTCCCTTTCTTTTTGGTTAGATTTTTAAATACCACTTCCCCAGTAAATCCATGAGAGGAAAAATATAATAACCATAGGGTTGAGGGTTGCTATCACCTGATATGTTTAGCCTATTGGCTTATAAATGTTGTGTTGCGTAGACTACTTTGCAAGAAAAGGAACTATCTCTGGGTGCTCATCAGACACTACTACCCCAACAATCGTTAAAAACTTTATGTCAGCTGAGGATGTTAGCATTAGCACTAATTGGTGCAAGTCTGCTAACTTCACTTTACGTTAGAGCAATTGACAGCCTCTAACGTTTAAAAATCACTTTATTTGTAACAACATTTCATGCAGCATCTTTGTATAAGCTCTCACATCTGCCAGATGCATTCACAACAACACCAAAAAGCCTCCTTTAACTTTTGATCATGCTAATGATTCAGTATAGGTTCCAGCAAATAAATTTGCTTTCCTTAAATAGGTTTCAGAATAATGCTGCCATTCATGATGCTTGCTTTTGTATTTTTAAAGATTGCTTTGTAAAGCAAATATCCCTGGAACAGCAATATGTGAACACTGATTAATGTTTYACATATTGGGACAAGTCATTCCAGCTATGTCTGTGTCTTGTCAAAAAATAACAAAGCTAAATGAAAATGATAGTATGAAAACAGCATTCTCTTCTTCTGCCAAAGGTTCATTTTTCGGCCTGTCTGCCCTTTCCTACAAGTTACAGAGTCCTCGTTTCATCTTAAACATGGAAAAAGAGACTCAAAGACATGGTGGCTTTTCCTTTTAAAGCATTAATAAGTGACAAAATGTTAACATAAATGAATGGGACAAAACCAGTAATTCACTAGAACCTATGCGACATATGAAGGATGGGTGCACTTGAGCTTTAAATAATTACAAACCCCTTTCTGCTCGTAGTTACCTAAATTGCTTGAAAGACGGGTGAACTCAGTATAGAGGTTTTTTGTCTAAACATGATGATGAGCTACTTAAATGGGCTTYTGGTCTGTTCCTTAACTTTCAGTGCTTTTCTCAAGGTGACCAATCATAATTTACAGCAATGGATAGTAGCAGTTCCTAGAAAACAGGCAGTACCATTGATTTTGACCTAAGCTTTCAGCTGGTAAGCTACCAATTACTTCTATATAGGTTTTGTTGGCTCTGTGGGGAAGTACGCTCTGCTGGCTCTTTGGCAATTTGAAATGGTAGCATAGCCAAGGTACCAATTCTTTTCTTTTGATAAAGCTCCTTGTAAGAAGCTGCTGTAGGGCTACTTATAGGTCCAGCTGCGAGATGTTTGATCATCTCAGACTGAATACCTTTCCTGAGCAGAGTATTTAATGTGCATATATTCTTTGGCATTTATTGAAGAGTTTACAGAGAAAGTTACTAGCATATACTACAAACAAAATATCCGTCTCTTTTTGGCAAAAATGAATCAAATAGAAAGTAACCTAATACAAAATATCCAAAACACACTAGGCAAATCTTGAATAGAAATCTAATTGAAATTCACCACATGATGTTTGATTATATGCATAGGGCTTAGAGATTTTCATGCCAAATTTGGAGTCTCACTTTCTGTTTTTTTTTAATATATATATTATTTATTTATTGTGGGTACTGAAGAATCTATCTATCTTACAGTTTCTAAAGGTACTGTATAAAGGGTTCTAAAACTACTACTAATCACAGTAAGCAGATTTGCAAAATCCTTTCCTTTATGTGCAAAGTTCTTCATCAGATATAATATTCAACTGCCTGGAAAGCTATTTGATGACTTCTGATACCACTGGAAACTCCAGCTATATTTATTGCTAGAATCAAAGCTTAAAAAATAATAAACTGCAGTCACACACTAAAACACAGGCATACATAGAGGACAAAGAATGTACGTACGTCACATAGATGAGCTCTGCTTTAAGACAAAAGGTATTTTTTTAAGTTAGTCACAATTGTGTTGGTTTGGGGATTACAATATGATAGAATAACTCATTGCTGCTGCTGCATTACTGCCTGTGTTTTCGGTGTTTCTTAGATTGTAARTTCTTGGGGGTCTAGTTCACTTTTGGTTTGCATTTGTGAAGATCCTAACACAGTGAAGCTCAAGGCTTGAGTTTCTACAATACATGTAAAGAAAAAAAAAAGTTATAGACCAGAGATGGAGAAAGACCATCTATAGAATACATAGTATTTCCCCGGTAGTATTGAAGCTTAGTAAAGAAACTTGGGACTTCCTGAGATGAAAGTTTCCATGTAAGTACAAAGACTTTGAAAGAATTTCTCAGAACTGTACACCTTCTACTTAATGTTTTCTACTTTATTTCCAACGGCTTTTGACTTCTTCACATGCAATGGTTGTTCATAGTAATAAACCCTAAGAGAAAAAGCTAGTGTAMTGCTTCTGAAAATACAATAGATGCTTGTAATATTATTGCCCTCTCTACAGGGACTTCTGTAAACTAATTCCTTGCTGTATTCAGCATGTTAATATCCAGGAGCAGAATACTGTTTGTGGGACATACAATGCGACTAAGAATTCGAAAAAATKATCCATAGGGTCTTATAACTACAGCAGCTCCAAACTGTATGTTACCAAGCTGCCTCTACTCCACTGATTTTCAAACATGAAGTTTGCAGTTTGCATTTAGAGTCTGTTCTGAATAATCTTCACTTGGTACATCCTTTCTAAAAGATTGTCAAGGAGAATGATTATCTGTGAAGTACTGACATGTTTGGGAATACTCAGCACAAGTTTGGGAGTGTTATTCATATGAATGACTTCTTTTGTCACTGTTGAAATATTCAGCATCACTCTGGCAACCTCTGTAGCCTGGAAGGTGTGCAGCACAACAAGAGGTACAAATGAACGTGAATCAGGCAGGATGGCATACATGATGAAGGAGAAAAGAAATGTCATTAGAAAGGCTTAGGATAAAAACAAGATGGGAGAAATAAATCTCTTACACTGGAGTGAGGTGGGAAAATGGGGTTGGTATACCTTTCTACTGCCTTCACAGGTTTCTGGAAGTACATGCAAGGGCTTAGAGTGAAAACATGCATGAGAAATGCAGAAGGCCATTAAAAAACATAAACTTGTTTCCGGTGTTCAGTTCTGGCATGGCATTATTTCTCTCCTCTGACTCCCTATCATTTTCCCCTGATTTCTCAGAAGTTTCTATCAATAAAGTGAAATCCCCATGCTGCTCTGGCAGGCTTTGTAGCTGCAAACATATTTCTGGTSCAGAATCCCCTCTCTCCCCATGAGCTCTTTTGTTATAAAAAATTGTTTTCAGCCATAGAAATCTTCAGCAGTACTCACAACTCCTGTCACTGTATCCCTGCAGCCTCATCATCCCACTTGCAGACCCTGTTCATGAACAATAGCCTTCAGCCAGCTTCTTTCCAATACATCAGTTCTAATATCCAGCTCTACTCTAAGGCCAACATTGTCTTTGCATTCAGCCTCTACCTGTCTACAGGAGCATATTAAAATCATATTTCCCTCAGCAACTGAAAAGAAAGCAGAATTGCATCCCCTCAGCTAGCAGTTCTGACTTTTTATGATCAAAAATATTATAATCTCAGTAAGCAAAATGTCACCATATTTTTTGGTTTATATTTGGGTTTTCCTTATTCTTTTTTCCAGAGTGGTATCTTCAGYGCATGATTAAATGGATGAAATGGAATGCTTTTCATGCTAAATATTTTTTAAAAACTCTGACATTTGAAAGAAAGATAGTTCTATGTAGTGTGCAATGCAGTATGAATGTTTTCAAGAATAATGCAGGATGTTCATTTGCTTTTCATTGAATAACAAATTAAAATTTTACATGTTATGTACTCTTCTAGTCCTGTAATTTGGGAGAATTCCAAACTCAGTGCAAATCTGTGCAACAGTTTTTTTTTTTTTTTTTTTTTCCTATGTTTTTTTGAAAATGGCAGTATCTGAGCAGAATACCTTATTCCTATCTGTATCAGCATCCATTTTAAGAGATGGTTGTATTACCTTAAGTATATCAATATAGCTAAAGCAGTGTATTTTTTCATATTGGCGAGATATAAGATTGCCATTTCCCTTGAACAATCCGTCACCAATTAGGCATATATAAAGTATCAAAAAAAGTATATCTTTCAACTTACCTGCAACATATACTTTCTACTTTTAAAACAGATAGTAGGAGTGGGAGTACCCACTATTTTATATGCACTTYTAAATTGGTTGGTTATCTCATCCCTCTGCTAAGCACTACAAAAGCTCCATTCACAAAGTATTCAGTTAAGAGGAAAGTTCTTTAAGTACTCCAGACAGTTAAATCAATCCGGACAGTTTAAATCAATCTGCAAATATACTGGGAGGCTTCTGACTCTGCACAGCTTAATCTTACAGAACCTTACAGTTTTTTGTTAATCCTCACTGTCATCACTGATGGATTATAGACATCCCCCTTCCAAGTCTAACTGATTATCAGTCACATTCTCTAGTTCCCCATTATCTCAGCTGCACAATTATGAAACAATTAGACTTCATTTTCTCCAAAACAATTAGACTTCATGTTTTCCAGGCCCATCTAGCATTGCTTTGGCCAACACATGCTATTTGGTTTTAAGTATATACATTAGGACTAGCTTATGAGTATTTTTTGTCTTCTGAATCCCCTAGCTCTTTTTCAAATGAAAATAAACATGCTTTATGGTACTGCAGGTGTGGTTTCACAGAGTCAGTAAGGTTGGAAGGGACCTCCGGAGATCCAACCTCCCCAAAGATTTCCTGGTGCTAGTTTTACCGGGGCTTGAACCCAGGACCTTCAGCATGTAAAGCAGATGTGATAACCACTACACTATGAGTTCCAGATTTTATAACTTGTGTAACAGCATCACTGTCCTTTGCAAATACTGAAGTATTTGTCATCAGAAAATTACAAGTGCCATCCTTCCCCAAACACTCTGAAACTTAGTGTCTTCTCTGGATTACATTTTCTGAAAGATGTTCCATGACCAAAAGACAGGCTAGATAAAGTCATTATACAAATTTGATACAAAATTATTTGGGAAGATACTGCACATTTTATTTTCCTCTTCAGGATTATAGTGCCTGTGTCTAGGAACTGACCTTGTGCTCAGCATGGCAGTCGTTTACCCAGTTAGTCTTCCATGCTTGTGCTCTAATGTATCTTCCTCACAGGATGCCAGAAACACATCCAGTGTGCAAGGTCATTGGACAGCCTGAGGAGTCTCAGCTCTTTCCTTCTACATTGTTTTTGTTAGCTAGACCTAAGGATCTAGGAAATTCACTTTCAGAATTTCTGAAGACTGGTCATGTTTTCTCTACAACTACTCCTRCAAACCTCTTCCACATGATAGCTTTGTCCTCTGCAGTTCCTGATAGCACTGAAGTATTTACTTTCTGCACCTTAACTCCTCTCTCCTCTGGTTGAGGCTGCATAACTAGGAAAGCTTGTCCCATATGTGTAAGCATGTTTAGTAAAGAATGCTAATAATCCCACATCACTGGACAGTGATTTGTCTTTTTGGTTTGTTTTTGGTGGGGTCCTGGAGAATTTGCATAAATAGAAAGACAGGTAGGCATAAAGCAGTGATGAATGGATCTCTCAGCTTCCACGGTAAGCCGCAGCTCCAGCTTGAGCGATGAGCCCAGAGTATTAAAATGATTGCCTTATACAATAAATAGTGTTATACGTGTTCCCAGGGTGCTTCTTCAGCACTGGCAATTATCTCCGTTAATGATGCATTTGGAGTGAAGCTTGCTGGACTTCTTGGACACAGTTCAGTCCAAACATCACACCATCAGCTTCAGTGGATCTCAGCCCATTTAAATGAAGCCTGAGTTTTTTTGCTCCATGATTTACAGCATGTGATGCCTGGACAAAAGAGAACTGTAGTTGTACACTGGCTTTTAAAAATATTTTCACTGTTGAAAGAAGCCTGATTGATAAAGAATATGAGCCATAGAATAACATACCAGATTTTACTAAGAACACTCTAAATATGCAAATTTATGGGAGGGAAGCAATATTCTTACTCCTATTTAGGATGGTTTTGATAGACAGAAATAATTCTCTTGTCACTTGTTACAGAGAAGAATTATTAATTTTGCTTTGTCTGTAGAAAAGCAAAAGCCAGCAATCATGTTACAAAGTAGGCTGCACAAATTGGTTGACTTTCAATACCTCCTTCCCATCACATCTCGTACAGAAGAAAAGATTTCTTAATGGTGCCAGGTTCCATTAGAGCAGTAGCACAACATAGTTTTAATTGACGCATACTATGTCTTAGGAAAATAACAGGCAAACTCCCTGACCATTCAATTACCATATAAATAAGAATGCGCATATCTCCTCTCATATCAGCATCTTGCTTTTTTTGTTGTTGACGAAAATATGTTAATGGCTAAAAGCAGCTTTTCATTTGAATAATGACTTAATGCTTCTGTGAATTTCAGATGGTGGATTAAATGCTTTCTTTAAAAGTTTGCAATTTCCCTATAGTTCACCAGCTGCCTTTGCTCAAGGAGAAAAAAAAAGGAAAATGGGAGACTTCAAACCTCAGCACCTGCTAGGGTGTTGCTGTGGTTTATAAATCTGTTTAGGGAAATGAAGCATGCAAGTCCTCTGCTATCTTTTGTCCAGAGGACTGTCATTGATGGGAGAGARAGAAACAACCAGTGATGTGTTTTATGGTGTAGCCCAGGCTGCTCAGGGTGGTGGAGGCCTGGTGGGGGGGGAGAGGGGGATAAGCAGAGCTGGTGGTAACCATACGCCCCTGATAGTAGCAACCCTTTTTGCTAACTCTTTCATATAGACAGACACTTTGCACACTGGACATCAAACTTGCCTCAATCTAGCTAAAAAATCAGTAGCATCCCAATGAATATGGTACTGACATTGTGCAGTAGCACTCAGGCCAACCACAAGGCATGTGACCAGTGATACATAAAAGGTGCAGCTCAACAGCCAGCCTTTAGGCACTTCTTGATTTCTGGAGGAAAGCTCAGAAGTTCAAAGCTCAAACAGGTACCTCTGTTTAAATATGTCTGTATGTGGTTCAGATTCCTATTCTAGGAAGAAAAATAAAGGCAGTACTATGTTCCCCACATCTCAATTCTGAAACAATTTCGTCCTGTACATAGACTGCCTAACAGAAGTCTTAACCATGTGAGGCAAAGTGAGAAAGTGGTCTGTGGCTGGAGTGTGCATCAGTCGAGTGTATTGTCCCAACCTACAGTTACATGCTGGGATACATAGTAGTGTAGGACTGTGCTTGTAGTGGTTGTTCGATTAAGCTGATGGTTAAAATTGCAGCCTGTTCTGAATCAGCTGTTAAATAAAAAGCTTCCACTAGGTGGAAGGCTCTTCTTTCTACTTGCTCCTCATCTCTTCTGCCTGCTCACCCAAACTCAGAGCTGAAAGCCACTGTGCTCTGACTGTACCCCACATTGCTTGGAGGAGCACTTTTATTACATTGGCAATTCATTCCTGTAATGGCCATCTTCCAAGTCTGCTTTTCCACAGGTATACTTAGCACATCTCTCTGAAAAATCCAATCTGTTAATTACTAGCTCCAAGTGACATATATGTTCAGACTGAAAGCAGGAAAAGCATTGGGATCTTCACAACAGTATGATTTGTTTTTCCCAAGTGAATTCCTCAAAGTATCTATGCCTTTTTATCCCTCTTGCTGTGGAATAAGAATCTATGTCCATTCATCTTGCCAGCTAGGAAAATGATCTGTGTTGTACTATGCACTTGGAATGGTGCAAATAAAGGTATGTGTAAATAGGAATCTTTGTTTATAATTGCTGCCTGTAGCCATTGTATTTCTCTCTTAAGACCCATTACTGCAATAGCTGTGCTAAAACAAAAGGACCTATGTATGTCATTAGTTTAGAAGAGGCTTCCCTGGAAGAAGAGTAAGATTCAGCTTACCTATCATCTTTATCAAACAGAAAAAAATTAGGTAGGGTTCAAGTAAGCATGATACTGATTTAAAAAATCATATTTTCAAATCTGGATTGCTAATTTCATACACCCATTCTAAAAAGCAAAAGACTTTGTATTCTGTAATAGAGTACACAGAAGTTGAACATAATAGATACAAGACAGCAGAAGCCATATGGAACATGCATAGGATTGCCTTGCTTTGCTGCCCATTATCATCTTGGTCTTGTTCCATACGGTGATTGAGTTCTGTTTACATGACTTTGATGTCTAGGCATCTCTGTTATCGGAGCTGTTAACCAATTAATAAAATCTACTGCCATATGTGCTGATTCTACATTTAGTTGTTTTATTTGCATTGAAAACTGATTTGGGAAGATCTCTGTTCTAAATTCTATTCTGATCACAATTATGTCCCTTCAAATGGAGACTGTATTCAAAGCTGCACTTACAGTTTGTGCTTATTAGACAGGGAACTATAAATTGATGCAAAACCTTTGGTAGAAATTCAGATGCAAACAGTTCATAACCTGAAACAAGCCAGATAGAACTTTGGAACAAATTCTGATTAACAAATGCATGTCAGAAACCAAAGTTTAAATCATCACCTTACATGTAATTCAGGAAGGTGTTAAAAGAAAGGATAGGTGTAAAGATGAAGTGTTAAGAAGCTCATGAAGAGCTTTCTGAACAAGGGCTGATGAAACAGATGAAAAAGAACTTGGTTTAAGATTATTCATCAGTGGTTAATACAACTTGAAAGGGATACACAACCTCGCACTTCGGCTGAAGACCAGATATTTTAAGGATTCTGTTGAAAGTTTTATGAAGGACAGATTTTGTCATGCCTTTCCACTAGGAAGTGTACAACTTTTTTTGACCCACTTGGTTGACGTTTAGAGGCAGGGTGATCCATTCCTAGGTTGAGTGGATCATTGCTCAGGGCCAACGTATGTCCTCACTGAAGTCTTTGGTGAAGTAATTTCTCAGAGAAGTACATGTATGTCATCTTCCTCCATTGACCCCCACTTATCTCTGTCCTCCAGGAATTGCCAGACAGATTCACTTTGCCTTACGTTTACATTATCTACTAAAACAACAAATACATTTGCACAGCAATGGCTCAATACTACTTGTTCTATGTCACAGAAGAGTTCTCTTGCACCGCTATTCTATGTGTCATAATAAACTTGTTTTTGCCAGTGTAAAAATGTTTTCCTGCTGTATTCAGTGATGCTAACCCAGCAAATGAGGATTTGGCCCATATTAGAGTTCATTTCCGTTAAAAGAGATGACTTGGAAAAGAATCTGTGTATTTACCAGACTGCTATTACTGTAGCTCACCAATACTAATTACCATGGAATTTCCTGTTTGAGGAAATCCAGCTATGAGTTCATAAACATGTGGGAAGGCAAATGGAGAGGAAAACCAAAATTCAAACAACTCTTCAGTCACTTAAATCTTGCTTTTGAATCATAGCTTTCTTTCTGCATCCTATTCCATTTTGTAGCAATGAAAGGATCTGACAAGTTGCATGAACGGGAGAAGTATTAAAGAAACAAAACAAGAAAACAAGCAATTCTGTTTTACTGACACATGTATTATTTTTACTGTAAGTGGTATAACCTGAAATTTTCCTTGCCTTTTAAATTATGTTTTTGCTTTATTATGTATACAGTAGTACTGCATTGCCATTTTAGAAATTACACACACATTCAAAGAATACTGGAGGTTCTATTCAATCTGTGTATTTATGCTGCACTCATCCTGGTAACTGACTCATTATACATCATAAATGAATCTAATATTAAAGGATGAGGTAAAGCAGTTTTGCCTTAGAAGGCTTTTGTTTGTAACTCTTTCTAAAGCAAATTTTAACAGTGACTTACATTCCTTAAGTGGACCTGGATACAAATTACAGATTTACAGACAACAAATAATACATATTTTGTTATTGTTCATATAATGATAGGCTAGAATATTAGAGTCAGTTTGCATACACTTACTCTGTTTGTAAATACCACAAAGGAAACTGAGAACTCTCTTATTTTGAAGAAAAGAGATTACATGACTGATTAAGCTTAGCCTGGCAAGTTGTCACAGTCATACTAATTGATTTCTTGGCAATAAAACCTTGCTATTTCTACTCATATTTCTACCAGTTTGCATAAGGTCAGCTGGTCTCAGTGTTGAAACTCATCTTAAAGACCCAACATGCAAATACGTTTCATTTTGAAAGAAAAATGAATGAATCTTCTACAAATCTGTCGCCTAGCCTGGTATTACTTCAGATTTTTAAGCAATAAAATTTGCTTTCTGTAGGCAAAATCTAGTCTATATTTCGCTTTAGAGCCTACCTACAGACTATTGATTATCTATGGGTGTAGTTAAATTAACACCTTGCACAGGCATTCTGCCAACAGTAGATGCTGAATAGCTGTGCTGGCACCAAAGTCTTGCAACGATGACCCTGTAGCCCCTACAGTTATCGCTGCTGTGGTCTGACTTTTGCTGCTCAGAAGATTGCCGTGACTAGAAGTTCCCCTCTTTCAAATCTCTGAACTACCTCTTTTTTACAAATTCAGCTTAGTGATTACATAAGCAGGGAGTATATAGAGCTATCTCTAAAGAAGCTGTTTATTCAGACATGGAAAAGGACCTAGAGGGGCTTAGGTAYAACAGGGAAGAGTTGTACCTCAGTACAACTCATCATAAGGAAGATGGATGAAGGATATGGAAGTACAAAAGTCCAGCCAAAAATCTGGAGTTGTCTTCTTCCCTTCCCCTTTGTGCTACTGCTACAAGGAATTAAATGTCATTCTTCACAAGGACCTCACCATGGATGATGTCTGGAGGAAAGCATCCTACAATTTTATACCAGTTGGGAGCTAATTAAGAAAGCAGCAAAGTTCATGGAAGGAAATCTCTTTTAGACCAAACTAACAGTAGAGAATGCTCTCTTTGGGTTCTACAGAACAAACTGACACTTCTTTCACTCATGTACTTCACTTCTACACGTACTCRTGTACTTCTACATCTCCTTTTTCAGATGGCAGTTGGCTGCCTTTGGACACAAGTAAAATAAAAGTGTATTTTAAAGTAATAAGGTTTATTCTAAATTCACCCACTGGAGGTGTTACCAAAGGGAAACTGGAAGCAGTGTTCTACAGCTGCTYTTTTGGGGCTAGGGATAAAGTGCCAATATAATAAAAATAGAAATATAATGCAATGCATTTGAGACAGAAAAGATGTGCAAAGCATTATCAGCATATTGAAGTAACATACATAAAATCAAAAAGACATGAATGTAAGTAAATCTGGGAACTAAGCAATCTGAATGCATGGTTTTGCAAAAGAAACCTTTGAGACCTGCTTTGAAGTACAAAATGTAACATTTGGCTTTTTCAGATTGATGACTAAGCCCCAAATCAATGACAGGCAGCTGTATTTTAATTTGAGGTCAGACCTAGTGACCACAGCAGCCCAGAAAAGAAACAGAAAGGTCTAGAGACTTTTGTGGGGGACTTGTCCTCGGTGAGAAAAAAGGAGTGATCCAAGTAACTACAGGCTCTTTTATCTGACCTCATTAGTACACAAAGCTTTAGAACAAACGCTGAAGAAAAAACTAATTAAAGATGTGGAGGTAAATGGAAAGCTGGTTAAAATGCAGCAGGGCTTCACCAAAGAGAGAAAATGCCAGACTAAGTCAGTATCTTTCTCTGATAAATCATTTTTTTCGAACAATGAAAATATGGTAGATGAAATCTATCTGGACTTCAATAAAGCATTTCAGAGGATTCCAYGTGAGAAAATATTAATTAAGATGGAGAGATGTGGATGAATGTAAGAAATGAAAAGTAAGGACAATAGCATGTGCTGAAAAGGAAAGTCTAGATGGAAGGAGATTACTAATGCAGTTCCTTGGGGACTGATCTGGGAACAAATCTTAGTTAAAATTYTTATTAGTGACCTTGGCACAAAAACCATGAGTCTGCTAACAAAATTTGCTTATGACATAAACCTAAGAGCTGCTGTTATGACAGAAAAGAATTGGAATACCCTATAGAAAGAACAGGCAAGACTGTGGACAAGAGGAAGAGAAACGATATGAAATTCAATAGTAGAAATGCAAAGTTATGCAGTAGCAGAAATTCCTATTAATTCCAATAAAGCAGGGTGAGGTAGATGTCTGCGTCTTACGCAGACTGCAAAATCACACTGGACAGACATCACCTGTTTACCTCCTGGTCAGACAAAATCCGCTGTTGGCAGCACGGACCTCATCAGCAAGTACATGCCTCTTTAGATCACTGTAATGGACTATAAAGGGCTGATCCCCCCCCACACACACACTCTGTCAATATGTTCATTAATCCCTGCTGTAGTCAGATGGTGATGTGATGCTAGAAAACTTGAAAACTATTTTTTTCCTCTAAAAGGACGACAAAAAAAGGGGTTAATCCTTGCATCTTGTTTGTTTTTTGTTTTTTGTTTTTTTTGGGGGGGGTTATTTTTCTGCTGCCCCCGGACTAATTCAGATTTCCACCCCAGCCTACGCCGGACTTGGCCCACCAAATAGGTGGCAAGCTCGGCGCAGGACAGGGCAGCTCCGGAAGCGCCTCACACCTCGCAGGAGGAGGAGCCACCTTTCCCTGCCGCCCCATCACACGCGCGGAAAACGAAAGCGAAAAGCCGGCCCCGCGGCCCAACGGTCCAACGGCCCAACGGCCCAACGGCCGCGCCTCGGGGCCGGGGTGGGGGGTGGGGTTGGGAGCGTGGCGCGCGCCGCCACCTCCTCCTCGCGCCGCGGCCTCGCCCCACCCTCGCAGGTGAGCCCCGGCCTCGGCTGCCCTGCGGTGCCTGCGCGCTCCCCGCCGCTTGGCCAGGTAGGTGCGGCAGCGCCGGCGCGGAGGGAGGCGGAGCGGGACTGGGGTTCCCCGAGGGGCGGCGGCGGGCGTCCCTGCCCCTCCTGGCATGGGGGCGGAAGGAGAAGGAGAGGGTTGTGGCAGCCGCCCGCGCAGGAAGGCCGCGGTGGGGCAGCGCTGCCCCTGTCCTCCGCGCCTCGTCTTTTAGGGAGCATGTGTGTGTGGTAAACCAAGGATTTGGGGGTTGGGCTCTTGGGGTTTCTAATAGCGTGAGTAGTTCTGCTGCACTTTGGGTGCCCTATCTAAAGGTAAATCGCTTCTTCTGGGACTTTTTTTTTTCTTTTTCCTTTTCTCTCTCTCTCTTTCTTTTTGTTTTCCCCCTCCCCTTTGCCCCCGTAAGCCGCGATTGCACAAAACTCGTAACGGGAAAAATATGCTGAAGGCAGTGTTGCTGCAGCCGCCGGGGGAGGGGCGAGATTTTGGAGCGATCGTCTCGCCCTCCTCCCAAGCATGGAGCAGTTTCTTGGGGTTTGTCCRTGAAGACGAGCAAGAGAGGTTTATGTGGTTGGCCAAATGCGGATTTACAAACTAAAGTAGTTAACTTTGAGTTAGCCTTAAGGGGAAGTCTGGATGTGTACTTGCAGTGGTACACTGATTTTTTTCTGCAGTTTCTCCTGGTAATGTGACTCAGAGGTCATAGTGAGGAGCCGAGGTCTCTACTGTAGCAGGTATTTTATGGCAGGTGTTTTGCAACAGTGCTTACATTGCGACCTGAGAAGYGATTCCTGTGATTACTTATGCAAGTCCGTGACTCGGCTGAGGAGGATTTGGTGCACTGGGAGTGTGTGAAATAGTTYGCAGGGTTTGATGGCACGTGGGTGAATTTGCGCACTTGTGACTCTCCTCACTGACTTCAGGGTAGAGCTWCATAAGAGCAAAAGTTCCTGCTTATGTGAGAGTCCTGCTCGAGTCAATGGAAAGCATCGTAAGAAACAGAAAAAATGGGGCAAAGACTACAGTAATAACTGTTACTCTGAGTGAGTCACAGGTTGTGTGGTGAGATTCAACAGTCTTTAAGTACAAGCCATATAGTACATCGTAAAGAAAATGTGTAGCTATATAGTATACTTTTTTTTTCTTTCTCATTGTAATCAGTCCTATGAATCTATCTTCCCCTCCATTATTATGTATTTTATTAGTTAAATTTTCTGGGCACTTTCTAAATGTGTTGTATTTTTCCTTTAAATCTTAAAAGATTCATTTACATTGTTTATTTTCGTGGGACCCCTGCAGTCTTTGATGACCAAAAAATTTATTGTGTAATTACAATTCATGTCAGAGTGCACATGCAGGAGGGGTTGAATTCACATTGTACATGAAACTTTCTGACATTTCTGAACGTCTGCTGAGTGATGTTCCTTTAACATTATTATTTTCCAATACATCAGTTAAAAATGCAATGCAAAATTTAGTTAAGATTAGTTTAACTTTGGGGGAAGTGGGAGCTGTGATGGTCAGGAAGTACCTTCTGGAACCTGTTCCACTTGTTAGCCGCTATTTGCATTCCTGTAATTCCTTCCGTGCATCAGCTTCCAACTGCCCCTCCCCACCCCCGTGAAACAGTGGTAGAAGTCATCCAAAGGCTGAAACTTTTTAAGGCATTAAGGCAGAGACAAAAGAAGCTAAGCCCCCCTTCTCACRCTCTTGCACTGCAAGTAAGCAGCTCACCTAATATTTGAGGGAAAGGCCCATTCACAGGTAGAAGCCTTTCCCAATCTGTTAAATGTAATTTGAGTGCAGAACCAGAAATCTGCTGTCCTTCAGGTTATATGTTGTAATGATTGCCTTGCTGGGTTTAGGTTTTTGTTAATATTACTATTATTATTTCATATTTATTTATTTATTTTTAAACAGATGTGTTGTCGGCCAGCTACTTGAGCTGRAGGATCGGTGGACTGCTTTTTGTCTGGTCCTTTGCTTTCCAAATCTGCCCTGGGTGTTCAGCTGCAGGAGTGAAAGCTCCTTCTGGAACCGTGGTCTGTGTCCTTGAAGGTAAGACTTACTTTCACATCAGTGCCCTTTTCCAAGGAGAATGACCTCTGCGTCTGTGAGAAATTTCTGAATCTAAGCCTATTTTTGCCACTGACTTGTATGAGCCTTGATTTGTTGCCTGAAAAAGAGTGTGCCGTTTTATTGTAGATATGTATTTTTGGTGACAGTTTTAGTCTCAAATTTAGCAGTTTGCCGTAGAGGACTTGGAATAGAATTAAGAGAGGCAATGATGAGTCTGTAACTGAAAAACTTCTTTTAAAATTGCTTTTACACAAATAAGTAACTTATTCCAGTGTTTTCAGACAAATATTTGGTATTACTAAGTGGAACTAACTTTAATAAGTGAAGTGAAACTGACTTCCTAGTTTTGTTTTCTCCATTGTTAGAACAGGAATTCAAAAAGTAAATAAACACAATAAGAAGTGAACTGTATTTTTGAARTTCTCCTGGTTTGAATAAATGTTTAATAATAGTATCACTGAAGAAATGTGTAGGCAGTATTTTTCATACTCCCTTTATGAACTCTTAAGCTTATCTTTAAGCATAAGGAGGAACGCATGAAATCACTGTGCTACTGAACTGAATGAATCTATTCATAATTTAAGCCTATGTACTAATGTGGTTATCTGTTTAAAATTTAGCAGTTTTAAATTTAATAGTTTATCAGGAGTTTTAGGGTTATCAGTTTTAAATTTAGCAGTTTTACCAGTTTTACATTTAGCAGTTTTATCAGTTGAATTACTCATAACTGACTTTGGTGTGAAGGGTTTGTGCATAGCRTAGCTGTCAGTACTTGTGCTGTACTGTCTTAATTGGTTACATTTTGAAATTCAGATATAACAGAATATGGTCATTGTTTCACAGATATTGTATTATTGAAATTATAACTCCGGTTTTATTTAAAATAACTGTAAATTTGATTTAAAAATATGAAATATATTTCATATTTTTAAATGAGACTTAACCAAACGTTATACGTTTAGGTTAAGGGTGGTCACTCTCCTGACCATATAAACTGCAATCCAAAATGTTGCTGAGGCTATAGATGCAGTGTGCAGCTCTGAGAGGTAGAAATTGGGGAATCCAGGCAGAGGTTGCTGCTCAGGGCTGGGTCACATAGGCAAGCCACTCAGCAGTGGCTCCCCAGCTTTAGTCTTAATAGTTCTTGCTGCTCACTGTATTCACAGTTGGGATTTCAGATTACTTCGCCAGTGTCCACACCAATATAACCCACTGCCAGTCAAGTAATACTGACCTATCGTGGTAACCACMTATGACCTGTTTGAGTCATG
The DNA here is from genome assembly GCF_003343005.1 of Rhea americana. NCBI lineage: Eukaryota > Metazoa > Chordata > Aves > Rheiformes > Rheidae > Rhea > Rhea americana. Next base: position 2,758,470 of record NW_028187100.1, read on the forward strand.
TGAGGCTAGAGACACATAGGTTGTCTGCCACAAAGGAAGGAGGGGGAAAAAAAATCCACCCAACCTAAGCTCAGAAAAGTAGTAGTTACTTTCATGTACAGGAGTTAAGAAGTCCAGTTACAGATTTTTTTCTTTAAAGAAAAACTATATACGTATTTTTTCGTGAAAAAATAGACTGAGGCCAGTATCAGCATTTCAGTGGAAGAATAAATACTGAAAATTTTGAATTTGGAAAATATAAAAACTTACTRTTTTTAAATGTTATTTTAATAGCCTTAGAATGTGTAGGTGAAAGTACCGATTAAAGGAGATATTTGAGTCATCAATGCGTAAGACCAAAATGGAAAGAAGGTAAAAAGTAATAGTAAAAGAATTGCCAAAAGACCTTTATATTTTAGCAGTTCTTCTGGATGTTACTATACAAAGTGCAAATTCTGTTGTGCATATATGCTATTCAAGCCTGACAGCTTAAAAACTAACATCTCAATACCTTTTCAAGGAGACAATTATCCAAAAAAAAAAAAAAAAAAGCTTTCTTTTTATCAATGAGATACTGGCAGGTACTATTACCAGTACTAAGAATGGCTTAGTCGCACCATCAAATTTTCCCTGACCCAAACTAAAATAAGCTGTTTTATTATAAATTATAAAGCATTTTTAAAAGAAAGCTAAATGTAATCATAGGCTTATAATACCCAGTTAAAGAAACAAGAACATTTGAAAGCAGAAAAAAGAAAGAAGAAATGCTTTTCTGGTGCTACTACAAGTCTTTTGTTCACAGTTCCTGAATCTTACATTCTTTATTACTGAATTCACTTTATATGATATTGATGCAATCCACATTCCTTGAGAGTTTCTCTTCTTCCTCCTGTGCACTCTGTCTTTAGGAGACATAATCTTTGATCTATGATGACAATAATTTTCACAGCATATGCAGACAGTGACTGTAGATGGGGAGTAAGTAGCATGAACTGACGAACATGTAAGAAATAACAATCCTCTAATCATGCAAATGTGGAGTATGGTGGGTCATACTACACTTGCATAAGAAATTATGAATCCTGTGAGTGCTGCAGTTTACTTCAGCAGGGGCTGCAGGTACCTCTGAGAATCAAAGACTATGTGTCTGAATTCAGGCGTTCAGAACCAGTAGACAACACTGAACTGGAGCTGTTRTTTTGATTTTCTTTGACTAGTGGTTTTACTCAGTTTTCAGTGATTCTCAAACCAGCCCTGTATGTCAGGATACTCTCAAAACTCTCATTTGTTTGATGAGCAAAAGTGCTCCTTGCCCCCTTTCCTGCTCTTTTTTTTATATATATATATATATTTTTTTTTCAAAACTATTTTCATCCTCTTCCAAAAGCAAGTTTGGTACTTCTGTTTTCACCATCTGGGGAGCATGGCAGAGGTGTCAGTCATGGATAGCAGGCTAAGATCAGCTCTCAAGAGGGAAACACTCCATTAATACTAGTTGCGTGTTGTCTGTAGGCAAACTCATAGGTAGTCTTAAAATCACCTAAGATATATAAGTTTAGTTTAATGATTTACAAAGTATTTCACTGGAAACTGTTGGCAGAGACAAAAATAGAATCTGCATCTTTGATATTAGCTCTGAGACCATTTTTTTTGTGTGTGTGCAAGCCATAACACCATGATGATATTCTCTATGTTATTTAACAGGAGAAAGACAAGTCATCTTTTCATTAGAGATGAACAGTTCTCCTTCAGTGCTCCTAGATCACATTCTCCTGTGCTGTGACTGGGTAGGAATTCCATGGAAAGAATAAGCCTGTAATTAAAATGTAGTATTACACATGCACATAGGGACCTACAATATTGTTGAGGCAAGCTCAGCTCTGGCATTCCTAAAAGTTTGAGCACTAGACTTTCGAAGCTTATTGATGATCTTGTAACAAACTGTGTGGCTTTGTATGCATGTATAATCTTATTTATTTTTTTTAAAAGGTAATTTATTGTAGGACATTATATTAACGCCAGTGTAGGCTATCATTAAGGCTGAATCTTAAGATTAACCATACAGACTTCTGCGTTTTGATATGATGGAAATAGCAGTTGTAGGTTGCTGTTTCTAAGGCCAAGCAGTGTAAGTGGATGTAACAGTAGATGTGCTCATAGGATAGAAATGGTGAGACAGAACAACCTTAGGTTTCCTTTCAAGCTGCATTAGTGGGCACAGATGTTCGGCTTATTATCCCTGGTTGRGGTTCATTCAACTTCTCTCCTATCTCATCTTTTCTCTCTTATCTCGTTCAAATCCCATTTCTTTCACTTAGCCTTCTCAGTAACCCTTCCTGAACTCCAGTCTCACTTGCGTGCTTCTTTCAAGGTTGGAAAATTTCAGCCCACAAATAAAGTTGTGAAGAACTGAAAGTAGTGTCTTAGATTTGAAAGTTTCAGGTAGCCTTAATATATCAACTATGCTATGATACCAGTCTCGTCTATAATAAAGAAAATCCCCAGCAGTGTAACTTTATTGCCCTTCAGTGATGTCTGCCTCGAGGGCTGTTTCTTTGACTTGTTCATTCTCAAGATACCTTTTATTCTTTTTCTTACATTAATATATCCTGGGGATATTTCTTTAACTGTAAATTCTTACTGAAGACTATAGCTGATATTTTATGTATGCTGTGCAGTGCTTGCATTTCACTGAATTTTTCTAACTTTGACATTAACACCACTGGAGACTTCAGGCTTCTGCTTCTATGTGGCTTCTACTAACATCAGGGAATAAGGTACCTTTGGGATAACGTTGCAGGATTACACTCATAGGCTGAACATCAGACCTTCACATAGAAAATTCACCAGGAATCCTCATAGGGGATCATGGTGTTCATCCTCACCACAACTTTCTAAAACATACTAAAATCTATTAGTTATTCTGTCTAAACAGTGACATGGAATGGCTGCATAATGCAATGGAGGTAAACATGTAAGAAGTAAAAACATACCAAGTTTCCACAAATAGATTAAGATACTAATTTTCTTACTAAAATATTAAGGTTTATTATTATTATTTTTTGTGTAGCTTTTAAACCCCTTGTAGAGTTCTCAACATTTGAGCACCTACTTAGTAGCGCTTAGTGGGGATTTTGCTCGCTGTCACCAGCCTCACAGATATGGGCATGTGGAATTTGGGCTAGATGCAAAGAGAGTTACATAGGAAAAGGGTACTAGGTCTTTTACAAAGTAGTAGCCACATTTTTCTCTTTTCCAGTGAATAACTTCCAGATAGTCTCATCTTGTTAGTATTCTGCTGATAATGAATTACCTGTGCTATTCCTGGTTTGGATGATATTGCTCTTTTACACCTCTTGCTCTGTGCATACACACATGTGCGTGCACACACACACACATCTGAATTTTCTGCTGAGATCCCTACCAGCCTAGAAGCATTAGAGCCACCTCTGTGTGAACATTCAAGAAAAACCTATGCCATGTCACTTACTAGTCCACTGAATATGTGAATGCCTGATAATACGTGCACTGAGCAATCTGCTCTAGATGCTACATCCTCAAATACTTCATGGTAGTCTTTATTCCGTAGCTGAGAAGAATTAGATTAAATTCTGAACATCAGACTACTGAGTACATTTTTATTTATAAAAAGCCATTGAATTATTGAAGAAGAATGCATAACCTGCCATACAAGAAATTGAAAAGACTAAGATATTTCCTGTCACAGACTTTCTACATCCATCTTTTCATTCATCATTCAGAATTTTACCTGACATTTGAGTCAGAAAAAAGCACAAAAATGTATATTTTTTTTTACTGTATACACAGTCTTTAGGAAGTTTAAATGTATTACACATATAGCTTAAATGATTTAAAATTGCTAAAATGAATTGAAACAATGATAAAAGTAAGGAGTTGGATGTGGGTTCCCCCCTCTCCCTCCCCCACCCCCAAACAACCATCGTCTTCCTTCTCTTCTAGTTAATGTTAGTAACTGGTGTCTGTAGCAGAACAGAAGTTTCCACTTTTGGAAGCTGTCCCAAGCTTGGAAGAAGCTTCMTAGAAGCTTGAATCTGAGGCTGAAATTCAGAAGTTTGATATGTTCCCTCCAAAGTGGGCTTTGAACAAAGCCGTTGCAGCAAAGGGTAATCTCTGTAGCTTCAGAACTGAAACTTCTAGCAGCTCCTGTTCATTTTGGGCTAGCTTCAATAGGTGGTAACCCAGACACCCTAGTAGTTTTGGCTCTTTGTTCGAATATACTGTGCATTTTCATGCGGATATGATGCTTATTGTTGCCTATCAGATGAAATATGGATGAAAAAGCCACTCTTCAAAAAAAGTATTCCATTTGTCCGGGGGATTTTTGCTGTGTGTTTTAGAAGCTGAGACCTTACAGCTTCAACCTACTTGTTGAATCTTGGCTGAGAATGAGCTGTGTATTCAGGATGGAATGCTACAAAGTCCTCTACTGAAGCTGAGGTGAAAAAAGAGGGATGGCTCATCACTTGTACTAACAGAGTGTGGGCAATTCCTGAGCTCATCRGAAGAGAGTTTCAGTATAGGAAATGATCCTATATTTGGGAGAAAGATGCCTAAAACATAGGAGTGAGATCCTAATTTTTTGGTGTCAATATGAGGTTTTGGTGTTGATTTCACTGGGGAAGAATTTCGCTTTGTGTATGTAGGAGTGCCAGAATACAGGTAGGCAAGTTTTTAGTGTTAAACTTGGAACCTAGGAATGAAGAGCAACTGAAAGCTTTGTATTATGCCCCATGCTCTGATATGTCCACTGGGTGTTGTTTCAAGGTTTTTCAATCCTATTAGAGGTAGGAAAATTCCTTTGGGACAGTATTCAAGTATCAGAGTAAGTTGCTGTATGTTTGCAGCTTTGTTTGTCTCAGTGTCTGGATTTGCACATATTGCTTTGCTTGACAGAAAGATTAAACAGACTTGACAAGCTCACAGTTGTAATCTTATCTTTGCAGTCAGAATCCTGTAAGTCAGGATAAAAGATATGTTATTAAGATCTAAGGAGGAAAATATTGAAGGAAAAATGCAAAAAAAATTGAAAATTTCATGTTTGATTCAACAACTGTCTTTGGRTGTGGTATAATGCTGCATCTTGGTGTTACAAAAATGCTACTGATGTTATAGGTCTTTTTAATGAGTTTCTTAATTTTTGTTCTGTGTGGGGTGGCTTCCTTGATTGTTTACCATTACCTGGTGACATCTCATGGGTAAACATTTAATGATCTATTGCAGTTAGAATAGAAAGAAAAACTGCACTTAAAAACTTGGAAGAAAAATGCACTACTTCTCAAGCTTGGGACAGCTTCCAAAAGTGGATGCTTCGGTGATGCTACAGACACTGGCTAGTGATATTTWCCAGAAGAGAAAGGAGACTACGATATAAAAGAAAAAAATTGCACTGATGAACCTGAAAAATAATAATTTTAAAGCGATTCATTGTACTTAGTTTCACACACTGCRTTTGTTTCTGATTCCTCTTAACAACCTGTTAGCTTTTTTTCATCTCTTATTTTCTTATCACTTAAAAAAGAAAAAAAAAACTTGTCTTCCCTAAATGAAAAGACTCATGTGAAGAAAATGTTTAATTACTGAAGAGGCAATGAAGATATACATATATAGGATGWTACTAACTGTGCAAAGGAAATAAACTGAAAATTGTGGGAAAGAATCCTTAATTTCTTTTTTCTTATTAATATTTTTTTTTGCTCTTATATGTTCCCACACTAGGTAAAAATTTTCAGATAGAAATGTCGTTTTAAGAGTAAGATGCCTTTGAGAGGTTAAAATAACTTCTTGTTCCAGCCTTAGAAGTAGTAGGGTCCAGTTGTTCTAAGTGGGTCCCCTTTACAGTGCTGTCATTTTCAGGACTTAAAATATTCAACATACTCACTTTTGGTTTCTTTTTTTCTCTCTCTCTTCTTTATATTCCTTACCAGCAGGCAGGAAGCATGAATGAACTGGCTCTAGAGCCAAATGATCCTTATCTGCCTTTGGGATGACTTGCTTAAAACACTTTCTTCAGAGGATTTTAAAGTCAGATGATGAGAAGAATCTACAATAATGTTTATGAAGCCACATGAGCACCTTCAGAAGCCTGATTAAATTTATGAAAAAGGGAAGAGGGGAATCAGTAGAATTCATATACCAAAGACTGAATGGAAAAATAATAATACTTTATTCCTGAATTAYGCTTTTCAGTGAAGCACGCAAAGAGCTCTGCTGCATTGCTATTACTGAAACTGAATAGTACGTTCCTCCTTGAGGAGTCTCATTTATTTTGGCTGTCCTGACTACCAGCAGCTGGGTGCTGAATGTGGAAGGTTTGGATACTGCCAATTGTAGTCTGGGGCAGTCKGGGAAATTTCATTGTAATCCTTCTGGTACCTGGAGAAGTACTAGGAAGGAAAATGTATCTCAGTATGAGTTAGTGTGACAAGGCCTGATTAGGTGGAGAGTGGCAGAACTACTTTCTGATTAATCAAGCAGCTAACACTTCTTTGAAGCTTTGATTCATGAAAACCTTGAACACGTAATTCATTTTAGCTGGGCTTCTGTTGTGCGTATATTTGAGCTTATGTTTTATGGCTGTTCTGAATGCTTTTCTCAGTCTAGGCCTAATAGGATAGTATATCCATTTTACATTGATGCACAGYGAGTGATTTACAGGCATTTGTTCTTAACATATAACTAAAAGTGAGGAAAAGGATTAGTTTTTGTATTTGGAAGGAGGCAGAAAACATTGTCAATTGCTTCATTGCATTGATGGAGTTTCCAAAGCTTATGCTCGACTGTGTCCCTGTTATTGAAAACATATCTGGTAGGCAGCATGCAAGGGGTTATTTTCTGCTGAATAGTCTAATCAACCAAGAGAGAAAATGGAAGAGTTTTGCATACAGGCTTTGAATTCTTTGTAGGGACTGATGTCTAAGCTACTTCTAAAAAAGATTGAGTTGGCTTTGAAATACTTATTCCAATTGTTGCTTAAAGAATTAATTGACCGTGATCACCAGCTAAGACAAAGACAGCGTGTGTGTGTGTGTTAAAAAAAAAAAAAAAAAAAAAAGCACTGTAAACAAATGTGTTTTTTGTGTCAACCATGTGAATAAAGCAAATGTGTTATGCAGCATTTCTGGGGGGTAGGCTGTGTCCCCACATCCTTAGAAAGGGTATAAATGTTACTTAAGAAAAACAAGTGATTTAATTAAAATGTAAAGATTCAAATTATGGTAGTGAGAGGAAATGAGCCTCACCTGACAACCTCATTTAAATATGATCACTGCATTATGATCATATTTGATCATATTATCATCATATTATGATCATGAGCCCCAGGGCTCAGTAATGGGTCCCATCCTGYTCARCWTYTTCATCARTGACCTGGATGAGGGGATGGASTGCCTCCTCAGCAAGTTTACTGATGACACCAAGCTGGGAGGAGTGGCTGAYACACCTGAGGGCTGTGGTGCCATTCAGAGAGACCTGGACAGGCTGGAGAGYTGGGCAGAGAGGAACCTCMTGAGGTTCAACAAGGGCAAGTGCAGAGTTCTGCACCTAGGGAAAAATAACCTAGTAGGCATGAGTACAGGCTGGGGGCTGACCTTCTGGAGAGCAGCTCTRCAGAGAAGGAGCTGGGAGTGCTGGTGGATGACAAGTTGACCATGAGGCAGCAATGTGCCCTTGTGGCCAGGAAGGCCGATGGTGTCCTGGGGTGCATTAGTTGTAGGAACAATAGGAAGAGCGTTGCCAGGAGGTCGAGGGAGGTGATCCTGCCCCTCTACTCAGCCCTGCTGAGGCCTCATCTGGAGTACTGTGTCCAGTTCTGGACTGCGCAGTACAAGAGAGACATGGAGCTACTGGAGAGGGTCCAGTATAGGGCTACAAAGATGATCCGAGGGCTGGAGCACCTACCCTCTGAGGAGCGGCTGTGAGAGCTGGGCCTCTTTAGCCTGGGGAAGAGAAGACTGAGAGGGGATCTTATCAATGTGTATAAATAACCTGAAGGGAGGGTGTCAGGGAGACAGAGACAACCTCTTTTTAGTTGTCCCATGTTGACAGGACAAGAGGCAGTGTGCAGAAATTGAAGCACAGGGAGTTCCGCCTGAAAGTGAGGGGGAATTTATTCACTGTGAGAGTGACTGAGCCCTGGACCAGGTTGCCGAGAGAGGTTGTGGGGTCTCCTTCTCTGGAGATCTTCAAGGCCTGCCTGGATGCAACCCTGTCTAACATGCTCTAGGTGACTGTGCTGAGCAGGGAGGTTGGACTAGATGATCTGCAGAGGTCCCTTCCAACCTTACCGATTCTATGATTAATGAATACTTTTTATGTTCTCTGCTATATGGCCTTGCTGTTTTCTGCTGCTCCCTTACAGTGTTTTTGTCCCCTTAGTTTCTTCTCAAACTCTGTGCTGTTTACATACTGCTTATTAAATATTTATTAAACATATCAAAGGGAATATTTTGGGAGTATATAAAATGATAAACTGTTAGGTGCACAAGCYTTTCTTTGAGGTCATCTGAAGGGCTTGAGTCCCTGTAAACTTAACAGTTTTTCCCTCCTGCTGCATGAATTCACCTAATAAAAACATTTCATCATCTCTCCCTCTGCCTTGCTTAAAATCTTAGACCGTCATGTTACTACAGCTGTGGTAGTACTTTAGGCTATAACAACTCCAATGGTTATTTCTACAGATAGGGAATGTAAAATTTCTGTAAGTTTTCAAATTTTGTGATGTGCTGGCAGGGAAGAGTAATGAATAAGCAATGTGGTCTTGTTAGATGTTAGCATGGGTTGAAGTGAATTTACAGCTGATGCATTTGTATTTTTAGATTTGTGTAAAAACTATCTTGTTCAGAGTTCAAGAGCTGGATGCCAATGTAGTTAAGTACCTCTGAAGAACCTTCTAGTAGTGTTTGATAGAGATGAATGGGCTAATATGCATCACTGCTGTAATGTGTTACCAGTGCTGTATTTCTTAGGTGGAAGGCAGGATTTATTATTTTCCAGATGTTAGAAGTTTTGATTTTTTTCTAGGCTGATAATTTTTTTGTGTTCTCAGGGTGCAGTTARAGATAGGAAGGTAATAAAGCAAGTGCAATGACAGTAAGTAGTGTTACATGATAGGGGCAAGATTTCTTTTGAAGATGACTTTCATTAAAATATGAAAAGGGTCTGGTAGCAGAATCCTATTAATGATGATATGTCATAATTTCAGTCATGCTACTGCTTCATTTTTTTCCTACAGTCTCTTACCTGAGAACTTTTCTGTATCATGCATGAATATAGACAAAACCCTTTGGATGAGGTGATGTCTACAGGGTGGAAGCTTTATATTAAACAGTATAATAAGGCAGCCATTACCACAATCATTATTATGAAATACACATGCAAGCAGATCACCCAGCAATAAAAATGTGATCTCAGATCAAGGAGAGATGCACGGCCTCATTTCTGTCAAGGTAGTCAAAGTACATAGGAGCAGCAAATAAATCCATGTTTATGTCAGCTGCAGGAGGACAAAAAATACTTGATGTCACGTAAATCTTGCTGGTATAAAGTTAACCTGCCAAAAGTATTCAAACAAATCTAAATTTGTAGAGTTCATTTATGCTGGGTCATTTCTTTCTTTTGTGTGACCTCAGGTTTTTTGATCCAGTACTGAGAACATCAAGGTCAAATTTACTTATAATTGAACCATGACATGAGATGCTTCTCATCCGGATTTTAGCCAGTCTTTTGTAGGTCTGTGTGCCATGCCAGTTTAGAGAGTTACACCTGTATAARACTGAGGTATAATAAAGAAGAAAATGAACAGGAAGCCTTTGAGCTGTATTTTAAACCTAACATATTTTTTTTCAGCCTTTACAATTTAAGATAGATCTGCTTTTATTCAAGTCTTTCTCTTCTGTTTTTTTTCTCTTCATCTAGCTCTCTATAGTCCTTGCTGACCAGTTTATTATTTCAGATTTACACACTCAAGAATCCTTTGTGCTCCTCCACAAAGCTGTCAAACAGCTTTGATCAGAAAAAACAACAGCATAAAACGTTAGTTTCTGGTGAATATTAGTTTGATACTTTGATACATCCTGGTGGCAAAATGAGCCAAGAGCATTTTAGCATTGTTTCTGCAATTCTAACATCAGGAAGATACCTGAAACTCTTGCTATAAAGTCATTTCTCATTTTTTTGTTCWGTTTTAACCCCAAAACATCCTATAGAAATCTACCCTTGCATGGGATGTGATCTGAAAAATAAGATCCYGTTGGGGGATTTGCAGATGTGAATAGAGGTGAAATTTGAGGTGGATTAAAATTTAAGTTACAGAAGGAAGTTGAGCTCAAGGTTAGATCTGAAGTAGTTGTTGTTGCTGCCTGATTATATTGATTTTATTAAACATGTGAGCTGGTTTGAGCCCTATAAAGCCCCTTGGCACAAGCAGATCAATGACTGCATTCTAATCTGAAATGTTTGCTGGAGTGTTTTTGCAGCTTTGTTGCACTCACACATTGAACTCTTGTAGTAAAACAGTACCAGGCTTTGCAGTACTAAATGTCCTACATTGTACAGTAAGTTAGGATAAATTAGAAATTTTCTGGGAGGTAGAAAGTTTAATCTTGATACTCCTGACTTAGTGGGGAAAAAAATATTTCAAGCAAACAAATAACTTTATCTATAGTACACTGATGCAGAAACAGGTCAGTGCAAATGGAGAAACAGTGAAAAAATAGATGCTGTTATCTTCATTTTTGCTTGATCTTGATTTGAAATTTATAACTAAAGCATGGGCTGTATGTTCACCATGTAAAATGAGGTTTGGAATTCTGCTTCTTTGCTTTGAAGTACTATTTCATTTTGGTTTAGGGAGGATGTGTGAGGGGTGATGGTAAGCTGAATGAGCTGTAGCTGCATCCTGACAAGAAGTGGAAACACTGTTCTGTGTTACATAAACGCAAGCAAAATAGTAATTTATTTTAAAAGCCCTAATTTATTCCAGCCAGAGGAATCCCCAGTGAATAATTATGCAATTAAAAAACTCTATTATCATAWTATACCAACCCTTTGTCCAGTAACTTGTCAGATTAATTTAATTAAAAAACACAGTCTTAAAACTATACTTGTCTGTAATTGAAAGTGTTTAATCTCTTGAGATAGAAGCACTAGTTAAACATGAGTTCAGCCCAACATAATTCTGCCACATTTGTGTGCGTTGCAGTATATTAATTTAGAAAGCAAGTTCCGYAGATGACTGATCATTAATGTTTATTATGATTACATTGTGGTAATCTTTGTTTAGTCAATAAACATTTATTCTGAATCAAAAAGTGATGTTGTAGTGTGTCATATTGCAGCCATTTATCCGTGTTCAGATAATTTTGTCCTAATGATATAGCAAGCTTACATGGCTTTCTGTTAATTGGTTATACATTAGGTGCTTTTTTCCACATACTTGCGCTGTGCCAGATGAATGAGTGGGTGTGATAAGAAAATAGCTGCACTGTTTCAGACAACAAAAGAGAATTTCTGAAGCCTCTTTGCTCATAATGGGTAGAAATAATCCTTTTACTTCAATGCTTTCTGAACTGGGAATGGTTGATACATGCAGATATTTATACGCAGTAGGAAAACAATTTTTATTTCACTGGCATACTTAATTCTTCTCAAAAATAGATTTTTGACTCCTTCCAACAGGGGAGGTGATAGGGGGAGGGCATGCATAYGTGCTTATATTTTTCATGGTCTCCTGCCCTTTTCCCCCACTTTCCCTTTAAAAAGTGTCACTGGTTTCCTAGCAGAGGAGAAATTAGTGATGAGTAGTCTGCAGGTACAAAGTACAAGTTTTGTTTATCTGCCTATTCCAATTGTGCAACAGAGGTGATCACAGCTGTTAGAGAGACAGGCACTTTGAAATGTACTTTAAGATCTGACATAGTATATAACTGTAAGAAAAGGTATTATTAGATTAGTGAAGTCCATATAGCAGCCTGCAGTCTAGATCCAGCCCACAGGATAATTCCCTCTGTTAGCGTAACTAAGATATTTGATGGTAGTTACCCTTTCCTGGTGGGGAAAAAGTGGTATGGAGAGAAGCTAAGCCAAGATGAAGGAATGAGGAAGAAAGTGGAAAACAAGAGAGTAGTGGCAGAAGAGAAAACAAAGGGACAGAAAGGGGAAGGCCGGATAGGAAGAAAGAGAAGGGAGGAACTTGGTGGATAGGAAGACAGAAAGAAAACAAGGTGCAAGAAGCTAAATCAAAGGAGGAATAAAGAGATGAGCCACTTGAATGGGCACAGAAAAGTATGAGCTAAAGCTCTTGTTACAGAGGAACAGCAAGTAGCAGGTCACTGGTCCCCTTCCTTCTCCCTGGTGCTAGCAAGCACCAGGTTTCCCAGAGAGTTGGCATTTGGCTGAACAGAAGATGGGATTACCTCATCCCRGCTGCAAGTGGGAATGTCAAAAAGCTGGAGCTGAGTTGTCAGTGAAAATGGGCCTTGAAACCAGAGTCTCCAGGTCTGTAAGCATATATCAGTAGTGCCTGGGAGGAAGGAATGAGGGTTCTGAGGGGCAGGCTGTGTAGGTAAGTCAGTGCCATGCGTTGCAGGGCTTGGGAACACCGAAGTGCCGGATAACCAGAGCGCTCTGTCTGCAATAATGTCTCTGCCAAGATGAGACGTTAGCCAGGATTTCTGCGTGGCACTAGGCCGTGCTGTGAGGTCCTGCCGCATGGGGTTAATTTTTCATGGCCCAGAAGTATAGTGCGCACGTACTCTGAGTGGCCCAGGCGTAAGAGGAGCAAAGCTGTGTTTTAAGTGTGCCATCAAAACCTCTCATGTTCTTTCAGTGGAGCTGGGCTTTTCCCRTATGTGTGCATAGCACTTCCCTCAGTAACAGTGAGGTGTGAACTGTTGTCTCAACTTTATTATATCTCTTTTGCCAAGTCAAATTTGTGGTGCTTTCTTTTGCAAAGCTGTGTCCTCTGGATTGGTGTAACATTGCAATGTGCCTAGATGGAGCCAAACTATGTAGCATATTATGGAAGGGCTTTTGGATAGTTAAAGAATAATGCTTTATATGTTATTTAGGAATAAATACTGAAGAAAAATGGCTGCATGAACTTGTTTTTTTCTCTAGGTCTAGGATAATGTATACCAAGTAAGCAATATTCTCTGTGTTTTCCAAGCCCTAAATGGATGAGACTTGTATAAAATTGCTTTCAGAGAAATCAGTGCTGTTTAATCAGTATGTAACTTGGCATGATAGAGCACAGATACTCATCTCTCTCCTTTTCTTCCTTATTTTCAAGGCTATGTCTTAGTCTATCACAGGAATTAACCTTTGTGTATGCTCTGCTTYGGTCTACCTCTGATTATTACATAAAAAGAAAATCTCCCAAACTGATTTGATACATAATGGATGAAGTATTTATATGTGTGTGTGTGTTCTTTTTTTAGGCTATATGCATTCAGTTTTTGTTTTTACTCTTTCCCTTTAAGAGAATATTTTCATCATAGCCTTAAAAACAGATAAATTCATACCCTGTTTCCAGGACACAAAACTGATACTGGAGCACAATGTTACCTTGGAAAAGGTATTAGTATGTAAGAACCCAAATCCTTTTAAAACTTGCGCACAAATTTAATGCTGACAGTTACAGAACTATTTACAATATTTTGCCTTAAATTGTTGCATGATGTTTTTGTGTGTTATGTGGTGTTAAAAAAAGTTAATATTAACAGAGTTCAGGGCAATGATTATACCTTTAAAGTTGACTGAACTATCAATACATACTTGAATAATCTCTTTTAAACTTGCATTGGTGATTTCAAAGTAAGAATTATTTTCTCGTTTTAGAAATGAGTTCTCCAACCTGTACATGACCCATCATCCTTCAAATTCTTAAATAATGTTTTCTTAAAGATTTGTTGAATACCTTTTTTCTTTCAAAATGAAATYTTCATGGAACTTTAGCTAAAAATGTTCTGACATTTTGTAGAAATATGGTGAGTTCTCAGAATTTATGCCTGTTGATCTTTACTGCGCCAAAATCAATAGAACTTAACATAGTAAAATTAAGTGTATCAGAATTTTTAGGATTGCTGTGCAAATGGAAAATTTAATAAAGTTAAAGCTGTTTAAATTTTCTTTAATTTCAAGGTTCAGTAACACTTTTCATCAGTATTGATCTGTAGAAGTAACACTAGAATATTTGCCTTTACAGGCTTCATGGTATTTTCATTTTGAAAAGTACTGTGTTCAGCATTTCAGTGCTGTGCAAAACCTCAGATACAGCTGTGTAGCTGCATTTGCTGCATGCAAAATGCAGCAAATGATTATGCAACCGTCATCCTTGCAGAGTACAGGAGTCCAAACAGTAAGTTGTGTCTATGCTACTCTGAATGTGAAAAAGTCACTRTGACAAACTGGAGATCCACTTTATTTTAAGAATGGCTTCATCCCTCTGTTTCTTTTTGTGCTCGCGTGCTTCCCATTTCCGTTCTTGTCATCATAGCAGGATGGGGAATCCACATCGCAAACCTACGCAACTGTATACTGTATCGCAGRGTGCAGGCCTTGCATGCAAGCTGCTGTCGGATTGAGGAGCTCACTGACTCCTTCTCCCTTCATGGCTTGGGGTGGGCTGAAGCTAGAGCAGCAGGAGGATTGTGCCTGTGAGGCTGCRTTGCACCTCCTCTGCTCCCCGCACTCCCAGCTTGCAGCACTCCCCACTGCCTCTCCCAGCTTGTAGCAAGTGGCACTTGCACAGTGTCACTGTGCTGGAAGGCAAAAGTGGCACCAGCTCTCCCAGAAAAGTTTTTTTTTTTCTGTTTTTTTTTTTCCCACGAGAAATTCTATAGCAAGTGCCTCTGGCCATCTAGTGATTTTATATGATGAGGGAAGCTAGGTCCTACATGTAAACTTTTGCTGTTTGTGAGGTTAAGATACAACATTTAACAACGGCCTGACACAAAGGAACAAGAGACAGGAGAGAGAATAGAAGGAGCGAGCAGGAAAGAGGAGAGCTGGGAAGTGTTAGTATGATAGCTATAGACAAAAATAAAAAAAATGAGGCACCTGCTGAAAGATGAAACATAAATGTGATATGATAATTTGTAGAAACTCCAAAGAAAGGACCTTCCATAGTACTAACATTTTAAAATGTTTCTGTAATACTCCATACCTTTGGGTAACCTGCACCACAGACTTTTGCACAAAATCGAGAGCAGAAGCTGAGAGTAGGAATTGGATGGGAATTGATGCTGAGGGATCTGGGTCAAGGAGCTTAATGGAGGAAAAGACTAATTCATGAGAAGACAAAGCTATAGGAGGAAAGAAATGCTGGGATAAGCTCTGTTACTCATATTACTTGCATGAGTAAACGTACCGCTACTYAGCTGCTGAACCAGAGTTTGCTTTTTAAAAGATAAACCATGAGTGATGTGTGTGAAAATACAGTAATCCTCTGATCTTCTCTTTTCTTAGCCTGTCGTATGAAAATTGACCTGGAACATGGTAGAGGCTCTGAGTAGCCAAGTAAGCTTTTGGAATTCGCTGAACTGGACCCAAGTCAGTCCTTAGAATAAAGGATACCCAGAGAAGTACAGCTTGGTAACCCTCGCTGACAATCAGTCTCATTGGCATTTACATCCTGTAAAACCTCCTACATGGAATGCATGGTCTAGCTAATYTTCACCAGTGTATTGCCAACAAAAAAAATAGTATGTTGTTAAATGAAATCAGAGATGTCAAGGACTTACAACGAACTGCTCAGAAGGAATACAGGCTTTGTTCTTGGTATACCTTGTGTAAGGAATACATTGAGGAAAAGTATTAGATAATGCATACAAACCATGGGAAGAAAACCAGAATGTTTTGAATACACTTTTCACAAATATATTGTCTACTCAGTTCATATGTTTGTGTTTATAAATTCCACAGCAGTGTTGCTGTAATATTACAAATAATAAAATAATCTGAAAGTTCTCTTCCTGGTTTTGTAGGCTGTACCYGTTGGCAGATGTTGGGTGTACGTGGAATTGCTATCTTATCAAAATGTACATTTGCTACCAATGTTATGTGGYACACTGTGTTACACCTTTTAAAAGTCACAGGGACTTATCAGTGGAAGGCAAGAACATTAGGGGAAAAAATGAAGGGAAATCACAGTGTTTAAATTTGAAAAAGAACATATCTTGACAGCTGAATGAACAGAAAGAATAGGCAGCAAAGAAGTCAGTACGTTGACAAATGTTGTGAGGAATCCCTTGCCTTTGTTTGGAGCGTCCGGAGATGCTAGCTCATTGTCAGGCTGTTCTGTGCGCGACTGGCTGCCTTCTCAATAAAGSAGCGCTCTTTTAGGGATGTCAGTAAGTAATAACCTTGCCTGYAGATGTGGCATTTTGTAAAATACTTCCCCCCCCCCAATTTTTTTTTTTTTGGGGGGGGTGTTTGTTTGACTAAGTTTTTTCTTTTTTTGGGGGGGGGTTAGGTGGGGGAGGGCAATAAATCGACAGTTTACTACAAATGGTGACATGTGGCGTGGCTATTAAGGAGCTTATGTTATCTCTTAGGAACAGAGAATGCTGCGGTCAAAGGGAAATCAATTTCTGAGGGTGCTACAGTAAATTTGTCTTTGTAACTGGAAACTTTCTCATTGCTGCCCCAAGGGAGCAGTAAGCTGAAAACCAGGCAGATGGTTTCTTCCCCATCTCCCTTCTTTCTTGATTCTATCTAAATTATTTCTCACATCCTGGCAACTCTGTGCATTAACTGTYTTGCAAATATTTAATGCTACCATAGTTTTTCTCATTTGTGCAGTAACTTTGCTCTTTAAAAGCCAGATCTTTTCCAACAGATTTGGAGGGGGATATTTACATCTGTCCTCTTTGGATTGAGGAATGTATGTATATTGTACACTATAACTATCGTTATAGTGTATCAGTAATGTAGCTATAATGTAAGGAATTAGTGTTACGGAGGAATCAATTTTTATTCCATGCTATGTAGCAGAAAGATTGTATTGCCTTTTTTTTTTTTCCAATTAGAAGCTTAAGAAGGCAGCTTTTTTTCCTGTTCCGTCACTTCATTGAGCCTTTCATTATTCACCTTATCTGAAAAAAAATAGTGTCAAAGGTGCATTCCAGTTTTTATGACTGATGATATCATTTATGATTACAGGGTAAAATTCAGTATGAGGGAAAAGCTTGGCATAAATAGGTCCTGTAGAAGGAATGTGGTGCCCTATTTCTTTATAAGGGCTTTGGCATGTGCTAGGTTGGGATGAAGAGTCTAGGAAGATCAGATATATTGCATGCTGGCTTTCGTTCTTCTGAAAGTTTGGCTAGTGATAGTTTGTGAAACCTAAATGGAAGAACATAACAGAAAAACARTCTCTGCGTTACACAAATAACTGTGGTCAAGTTCCAGCTTCAGCAAAGAACTGAAAGGCTGCAGTAAATACCTGGTGTGATTTGGCGGGTAAGATGAGTCAAATATAAGTGTGAGCAGTAGAGTTAATTTGGARCTTCTTGAAAAAAAATCTCAGTATAAAAACTGAACATTCTTATGAAATTTAGGCATCTTATTTGGGGAAAGAGTTGGGCACAAAGTGTTAAGGTAGGAGCATTCCATTTTCTTGACCTTATTTTGCCACTGTGTTTTGCTTCAAAAGCTTTTATTTTTTTATGTTGTCTATTTGAATTACATACTTGTGTAGCATTTTCTTCTCGCCATCCCAGGTGCACGTGTTCAGATAATATACCAATTACTAATTGGCAAACTGTGTCTATTACTAAGCCATCTAGAATATCTATAACAAATTAGTTGCTAAATAAAACACACATTATCACACTAGTCACTAGTTGTTAATTTTAGAAATGTCTAAATACCACTGAGAACAGTAATGAAGAAATTAACTACCAGCTGGAATATCAGTCAACAAGTATTTTATTTGCATGATAATTTAAAAATAACAATGGAATTATTATTACAAATGCCATGTGGTAAGAATAACATGAAATGAAATAGATCTGGCCCAGAGTTGTGATTTCTTGAAAAACTGAAAGCAAAATTTTCTCTTTTGCTCTTTTGGGGACTTTTCCATCTGTGTACTTCTAAACTGAGAATTCCATGYGAATGGCAATAACTGTTTTCAATAAGAAACAAGTAAGATTATAATAAAGTAGTTGTTAAATTTTGAAAATCTTCAAAGTAGTAGAACCATGTTTGTATTTTATTTGCACAACAGCAAGTTGTAAAAATGCATAGTTGCCTTTGGTGGTAATTACTATTACATTAGCATCAGATCTGTGAAATGATGGTGAAAATTTATAGAAAATTTTAATTAGCCATCAGAAGTACTTTTAAATGTTAAGGTTGTTAGCAAGTACTTGTTTTACTGTGGTATTTGGGRGTTGTATTCATACACTAGGACAAAACTATATTTGGCCTGGATAAACCTAAAGCCAAAGGATAGACCTTGCAATAACCAGTTTACAGCCTGTCTGTAGTTCTCAAATATAAAAATTATGATCATTCTGTTGACTAGTCCCTGTTCAGTGAAATAGGTAAACATACGCTTACAAGTTTGCAGGTGTTTACTTGCTTTGCTGGTGTGGACATCTGTTGTATTTCTAGATAGCACCACCTCCACAACCACTTGAGTCCATTTTTTTTTTAATTTAAGAGAAGTACTCTTTATTTGCTGCTCAGAGCAGTAGCTTTGCAAGACAGATCTTCTAAATTGTGGTCTTGGTTCCTGATACTCTCTTTAGGTGTATAACTTAGTGTTATGTTTAAGAAGCACTCCTAAGAGCATTTGACAAAAAGCAGTGATTATGTGCAGGAGGTGCTGGGCTTTTATTTTTATAAGATAATACTCATTTGAAATTTTCATGTTGCTGTTTCATGTAAAATTTGAGGTTGAGAGCATTTCCTGTAATAAAATTTACAGCTACAATAGAATTAGGGACTGGCATGAGAATATAGATTTTCTTCGTCTGGGAAATAAAATATCTGCAGGTAGATTAAGATTCTGTTTCAAGAAGTGAAATACTTCTCAGTTCTGATGTCTGTCATCAAAACTTGTGTTATGCAAGTATTTTGAAGACAGAAAAAAAACCAAATAAATACAGAACACCTTTGTTAAAGTCCCATTGTTAAATGTAGTTGTCTTCTGGACTGCTGTATCAAAAGTATTTCATAATACTTTTTCTTGTGCAGAAATGATGCCCAAATGCAAATAAGCTGTTTCCTCTACAATAATTGGGTAATAGATTTTTGGGACTTTTGTTTTCTTTTTGCATCTGTGTAGTGTGTTARACATGCCATGCTATGATGACAGCTGCTTTTGTTTATTTTTATAGAGTTGATCCAAGGACCATTTCATCCTGCAAGAATCAGATAGCAAGATCTTCATAAACTTCCTCTAAAGAGGAAACATGTCTGAAATTGACTATGAAAAGTTAGCTGAAATAGGTAAATATTTCTTATTATACTTCAAATGGCATCTGTATGGAGTTGCAGGTGATTAAATAGGGCATCTTCACTACGTGAGAAGCTTCACCAGCCTTTTATAATACTTCTTGGAGCAATCCAGTGTGAGTTACAGCCACTATACTGATGTGTACCTTATGAAAGCCATTAGGGTTGAAGGTTAGTTTAATACATGCAGTCTTTATGAATTATTGGTATATGTTTCCAGTGAAATGCTAGGCTATTGGAGTATCACCATCATCACATATTTTGACACAAATGGGAGTCATTACTCCAAAGAGACAAGTATTGAATGAGTATAGAGATTGCTATATTGCATGTTATCTCCAAAGATGTTAGTCGAGCTGAGCAGTATGACCATGGAATTAGGAGGCTCATCAGTTTGAAAAAATAAAGTTAGATTTTTTTTTTCCTCCTATCTTTTAGAGAATACTGGCCTGAATCTCAGAGTGCAAGTCTTTCAGTTCTTCTTATTTATTTATTTACCACTCCTACCCCCCCCCATCTCCCTTGTCCCTCACCTTAGCTCTAATTTCTCTAAATGTCATGATTTTCAGCAACAGCAGACAGGCATCTTTACTTTTCGGGCCCAATTCAAAATCCATTGAAAGCAATTTTCCCATCAAACTCAGAAAGCTCTGAATCAGGCCCTTCATATTGTCTCCCAGTCAGGATTTAACACAAGTAGTAGTGCARGCAGTAACAGATGATTCTCTGCTATGGCTCATGAAGCAGGGCAATAAACTCCTATTATTTGCAGGAGAAAAATGGAGCTCTGGTCTCCATCAGTTCAGAACAACAAATCTTTTTTACTTGTATTTATTATGAAACATCTCTTGAGCACCAGTCCTCTTGTTCACAAACAACCAAACAAAAAAAGAAACAACCCACCTTTATGTCAGGGTAACTAGATTTTCAATGGTTTGTGATAGCTGTTGGGACTCTAGTGCCTGTGAGTAACTGGAATGCACATGAGCRTGCACATGTACTTTGTTTCTGCAGTTCTTTATCTTATGTCTCAAAGCCAGATGGCTGTCTATACTTGATCACAAATCCTTACCCCTTTTTTTGGAAACCTATTATTTTGCATAGTACAAAATAAGTTTGTACAGAAAGGGTTGGCCTCTGCCTCTTTATAACAAATGTTGTAATTTTAACGTGAATTCCAGTATTTCTTCCCTTTCTTATGTATTTAAATCATGTATTGCATTATGTTATGTTATTCTTCACAGCTCTTTGATCAGAATCATTCTAAAGTGAAAGAATACTGTTCGAGTTAAGGTTACTGTATTTTTTTTTTATATATGATACATTTTTAAAAGAAAAACACACTCTTGGTAGCTGATACTTCTATTTTTTGTGTATGAGGAAGACTAATGGTTTATTTCTAAAGGCAGATATTTTTTCCAAGACTTGCCAGGACTGYTGATTTATTTTCTGTGGAGACTTTAATGTGGATTCAGGGTAGACATAACTGGTATTTTTTTTATGTTTGTTTTTCTTAACTTCTTTTTGTCATTTAGAAGCCCAGCCATTAGTGGCATTTTTCATCCTAGTGAAATGCATTTTTAGTACAAATGTTAAAAATAAAAATGAGACAATAAAACTTTCATATAGCTGTTTATAGGATAGAAAGATATCGGGAAACTGTGAGTGGAAAACRTTCAGAAATATTTAGTAACAGTTTTTCTCTAACAGTTATTAGCTACTGTATATAAAACTGACTGAAATCAATACCTAATATATTCTTTCTGCCCTAATGTATCTTGGGTAGTGGTCAAGGTAAATGAAATATTTACGCAGAGGATCAGAAAACAAAACATTCTCAAAATACATTTCGAAGTAACACTAATGGTGTTACAGATAAAGCTGCTATTTCCATCTTATTATATAAGTTTATATATCTTACTATAATTTGCATGATAAAAGAGATAGATGATGTGCAGGAGGTGGTATGCTTTGGCAGAATATTAATTTGTCTCTTTAAAACATCTTTTCCTATTTTAAGCATATTTAAGTTATGTGTTAATGTGTCAATACAGTGTYATTCCGGTCAGTTTCTGGAGAACATTCATTTAAATACTGTAAAAACATTAGCACTGGTAATTCTTGCATTACACTCCCAGAATCTACATTCATTTGGATATGTACTTAAGATCATCTCTTTCAGAACCATGCAACAGTTTGGAAAAAGATTGAAAACAAAATAAAACCCCCCAAAAACTCTGAAGATAGAACCTGCTGTCTTTTTGTTGCATATTTAGTGCAGAGTAGATTTTGCCTTGAGGTTCTAGTCCAGGATATGCTGAAGTTGGGGGGAAAAAAGCCCATTACTCACTGGGTTTTTGTGCATATTTGCACCTTCATTTGGGACTTACCTGAAAAGTATACTGAATGGACATTTGACTGCTGTGCCTATTGCAAGTTCTGAAGGATAACAAATGTCAAGGATATGGTGGATTTGGAGGGAGCTAAGATGGGATTTTGTTTGTAGTATTTTATAGTGCTAAGATACAGTGCTARTGATAGGTCTAGATCTTGTTGTGCTAAAATCTGCAGAAGATTCAGAATGTCTGGTCTGAGTGAAGACTTACCTGCTTGGAGAAGTTAGTCCATGCTTAAGCTGTATGACAGTTTACAACACATTCCTCATATGACACTGTCAGCAAGCATTAAGGATAAATTGATGTAAGACAATGAGTCTGCTGTCAAGGAGTATTTACGTGGGGTGTTAATGTTGGAGTAAATGTCAGTGCACATGCTAGCACACTGAACACTGACTTCCATGTGCAGACAAGCTCCAAGTAAAAGAAAAGAAGCTGTAGATGGGTACAACAAGCAGATTGTGGGAGTGTAGGAAATGAGAAGACAACACCAGCATACCAGCTGTCCAGTCATTGTTGAGATTTTTGTGAACATCACAGTGGATACTAATTTTAAGGAGGACATGAAGGTGACTGTGAGGTATTATAGGGTTGATTTTTCCCACACATGAGGATGGGAAAAAGCAAGAAATTGATTTAAAAATATAACAATAGTYGATGAATTTTGCCAGAGCTGAGCTAAAATTCAGCCTTTTAATAGTGTATCAGCRGCAGTAGTTTTTCTTTGTTCATTATTATTTACGCATTCTTACTTGCTCCTTCAGAACTGCAGAGAGATGAAGCAGAAGATGCACAATCTGACCAGGAAAAATCATTTATTCCACCACCACTGGTAGATCCTGAACTAAATATTAATCACCCCTACTATGATGTTGCAAGACATGGCATCATTCAGTTAGCAGGTATGTTTGGAAAAAGTGTGCATCTTCAGCTTACTAGACCGCTTATCATGTTTTTCTTACTCTAAGCCTCATTGATGCATCAGAATCATGTTAATACTTTCAGCTTTCATCCTGAAAAGGTGAATAGTAGTAATATGTGATCCAGTGCTTTTCTACAGATGAATTATGAGCCRAATATTTGAGCTTAATCTTGCTTTAGAATATAACCATTACAATATATCATAATCTAAAGCCTAAATACTAACTGCAACGGGTCTGTGGTTTATTTGAGTGATAAGCTGTTTTGTTTTCTGAACAACCTGAAGTGTTATGAAGCCACACATGATCATTTTTATAGTCTGCCCAGGAAAGGGAGTGCAACGAAAGAGATATGGGTTACTGTATAAAAACTAATAAAACACAGAAAGGAAGCTGTTCATGCAATGATGGAGAGAAGCTGTGGGTATGTATCATATTTGAATTTTGGATTATTTGATGTTTACAGTTATTTATTTTAAAATCTCTCTGGTAACGTTAGTAGGACAGGTACACACATCTACGAAATAAAAGCACCTCTTTAAAGCATGCATTGCGTGTTTTCTTTACTTTTTGTTCTTTTTTGGTATTCATATGCTTGTTAAAATAACATTATAATCATACTCCTGAAYTTAAGAATTTTATGCAGTAAGAAGCAAGCAGTATGTAACACTGTTCACCTGCAGATTTTGTTATATTGCACAAACTTTTTGTGCATCATGTTATAATGCACCTAGATTGAGCTTCCTGGAAAGGCATGGACTGAAGTGTGTATGTATGTGCCTTCCTGAACTAGAGCCATAAACAGAGTGTCATCAATTCATTGGTTTATTAATACAGGTGATTGGAAACTTTAGGGAAACCATTTCTCTAATCGGTGCCGACTTGACTTCTGACTACAGTGGGAGAATTTCACTCATATTAACTTCTCATCTTAAAGCTAGTTATACACGGGATAAATACTATCTTTTACCTTCATCAAAACATGTCTACAAGTACCTGAAGGTAGGGTGTCAAGGGGATGGGGACAAACTCTTTTCAGTTGTCCCATGTGACAGGACAAGAGGCAATGGGCACAAACTGAACCACGGGAAGTTCTGCGTGAATATGAGGAGGAATTTTTCACTGTGAGGGTGACAGAGCCCTGGACCAGGTTGCCCAGAGAGGTTGTGGAGTTTCCTTCTCTGCAGATCTTCAAGGCCCGCCTGGATGCAACCCTGTCTAACATGCTCTAGGTGACCCTGCTTGAGCAGGGAGGTTGGACTAGATGATCTCCAGAGGTCCCTTCCAACCTTACTGATTCTATGATTCTATGAAAACCTCTTCTCTCAACATAAGACTGAAATCAATATACAAGGGAATAACAGATTCAAAATCTTGTGATTCAAAAACTACTACATACTATCCCTCTCGGATGTTTCTCACTGAAGCACCAGCATTGGGATGTGGGAAATACCGAGATACAGAAATTATTAATGAAATCACTGAAATAAATCTGACAGTGTGAAATAGTTATGTTAACAGACATACTCTTTTAATTTTTGGCTGGTGTTTATTTCAGAGRGTCCTTATTATGCTTGTCTTCTTTGCAAGAATTGTCATGATTTTTGCGGCTTTTCAGAGTGCCTGATGCTGAACTGAAACTTCTGTGTCTGCAGTTGAAAAAAGTTTTCTTTTCCATCCCTCATTACTGTAGGGGAGGGGACAAGTTGGCAATCTTTCTGTGTTCTACTCAAGTGGCCAATAAGACATTCCTTGCTGATTTAAGAAGGTAAATAAATAACAATTTATTTGCTGCAAAGACAAACAAAAACCTTAACCTTCTTATTGTCAGACTGACCCTGTCCTTTGACTTGGAGATCGCATGGTCGGGAAACTCAGAAAAGGGGGGAAATTTTGGAATGAAGAAATGAAATATACCGGAACAGCTCCTTTTAAAATTTCATGCTTTACTGCTGGTGAAATGGAGAACATGCAGTGGAGACAGAATGTTAACTAACCTTTCCGTTCCTGGCTCCGTTCTCACTGGGCTTAATTTTATGCATTTGCCTTCACTTTATTTCCTTATTGGAGAACAGGAATGTGCCTCAGTATAGTCCAAAGTGAGACCTGCTTTTTAAGAGAACTACTGGTAGCTTCCATTGTATTGTCTCAGAACCCATATCAATATTTGCTTGGAATAAATGCAAACATTAGATGTATTCCTGGTGTAACTTCAATGAAGCCAACAGAAATATTCAGAAGATAAATCTTGGCTGAAATGTGTGATTATCTGTAATGACTTTTCCTTAATGCTGTAGTCTTTGATATGGGGTTGGGGAGGAGGAAGTTCCCTGACTATTACGTAAACTCAGAAAAGAGTGAATTTAGCTGCTGCAACCATCAGAACTATGTGATGAGGTTTTACAAATACACTGCACAATTTAAATGCAAAGCACAAGCTGGCAGCAGCGCTTCATAATGCAGTATGCAAAAATAAAGAAATGATTMTGATAGTATAAACTTAGAAGGGAATGCAGAAGTGTGCGTATGAATGCAGAACATGCAAAAAGTAAAAATATCACCAGAAGACACACTTCACTTCCACAAAATGAGACTTCTCTGTCCCCAGTGTTAACTGATGTTGAGTCAGATTTCAATGTTTTCTGGATTTAGAATCAAGTGCAGCAAACGCAAGCTGTTCATAGCTCTTTTCCCATCTTGGAAAAAGCCAGTCCCTTTTGAGAACAAAGCACTTTTAAATGATTTGTATCTAGCTTATTACAGTTCATAATGATCTTGAATAAGACAAAGTATAATTTCAGTGTTTTGAATGGCTGTTTTAAGGCAATTCTGCAAGCTGTTCCTTATGTTTTAATTTTGTGATTGAAAGACAAYGAAATGTATTGTCTGCCGTGATTGAAGAATGACAACACAGAATTCAGGTGAAAATACTTGCAGTAATTTATGCATCTGTTACAGTGGTTTGGTTTCCAACAGTTACTTAAAAAAAACCCTAAAATTCTGCCTGACTTCCCATAAATTAAAGTGACTTGTACTTGCCTTCCATAACAATAGCTTTGACAGTAGCATTGACTGTCTGCAAAAAAGATTTTTTGAGTGTATTTTAACACTGTATAAATGCAAATTAATTAATAGGGGACATTTTTGAAAGGCACAGGTTTTAATAGTTGCTTATTACATAGTGATTTATCCCACAAATACTAATGTGTTGACTATTTTAAGCATTCATAAATGGCAGCAGTGCTGCAATGCAAGTATTTTTTATTTCAATTTTGAATTTTTAGACTGTTGCTTAAAACGAAATTAAAGATTTTATTTTTTGGAGGGGCAAAAATGAAAGGCATATTAAGCATATATGGTGCATCAAACTTCCTTATTTTCTATAGTTTGCTTTTGTAATATGATTGCTGATGATTTCTTGCGGTACCTTGTTTTGGATATGTGCTGATTAAGTAGAAGGCTATTTCTGAAACTTGTGATTGCATCCTTCATGCATTAGACTTAACTTGCTAATGGATGCAAAATCCATCTTTGTTTTAATTGTTATGAGGGGAACTCCAGAATAAAGATTGAAAGCAATRAAGAATGCTCCCTGCTCTAGAAAGAGGAAACTTACTTGAATCACAGAAACATAGGTTCAAATCCTTCAGGCGCAGACAGGAATTGAACTTGGATTTTCTACTTTCTAGACCAGTCCTCCTGCTGCTTCTTTCTCCAGCTGTTTTCTTTTGTGAATGTCAAAGGAAATAAATCCTTCTTTATCATGTTTCTTGCCTTTGAACATCAGACTGTTWAGTAGTAGTATAGTTTTTTTAAGATAAAGCTGAGTTAATTACATCAAAATATATGGACATGTTTTCTTACTGAATCTGAGAAAAAAGTCTGCTTTAAATATTTGATTTCAACCACTTAAGAGCAATAGGCTTATTAAAATAAATGATGTCTTGAAGTGCCAATTTCAAATATGAGTGTGAATTTGATTTTAGGATTGTATATCTTGAAAATATTCGAAAAATCATTCTACACCACAATATACCTTATTAAAAGAATAGCCTGGCAATATTTCCACTTCACAATGTAAGTAGATTATATTCTCTTTCTGGTTGAATATTATCCTGTTTCTTTGCTTTTCTTCTATTTCCTTTTCARTGTCTGTGAGTTAGCAAAATGTGTAGTCTTGATATTTAGTTTTGCGTCACTGAAACCAGTACTGACTTTCAATGTCTCTTTTAAGACTAGAACATCGTTTTCTGCTTTCTGCTGACCTGAAGAAAAGGTACTATGCAAAGTATTTCTCAAAAATGTAAAAACAAAACAAAAACAAAAACAAAAAAAATGTAACTGAAGGAATCTTTGCAGAATCTTTGTYTTCAGAAAGGAGTGAAGATGCAGAAAATGTCTTAAACAGTCGTTTGCAATCATTCGTATTTAGGAAAAACACCTGAGCATACGTTTTGCCTTAATTGCATTTTTAGTACTTTCCAGAGTCAGTGAGGTGCAGTCCTCTCAAAGTTTTTTTTCTRAATGAACAGGAGGCTGTGAGTGGAATTCAGAGTAGTGAACACAAAGAAGGAACTTTGCAAAATCAAAAGGCCTTGACTTACAGAATTCAGAGTTGGTGTAATTTTCTGTGTTTACTCAGGGGATCATGATCACAGATTTCACGCAGCTTGAAGAGGAAATATTAAAATATACATCATAATGTATAGATTGATAACAGCACARTTTTTTATAAAATGATGATTCCAATGAAAACAAATCTTAGAGCTGTTGGCTACAGGTTTTCATTTTGCTATCTTTGTAAGACCCATGAGGAGAAAATGGTGTGTGTTTGTTTCCATGAAGTTTGAGTGAGAATGTGGGAGAGGACAAACCTCGTACTACCCATCTGCATAGGGAGGGGGATGTGAGCTTTGCAGTTGATTAATGAGTTTTTCTGAGCTGCTTTTAAATTAAATTTGGGTATTTCTGGGGSATTCAGATCGAGATTGACATTCAAATTTAAGTGTTAGGGTGCAGTTTCTAAGTGCACTAGTCTCCAAGTTTGCTACGTAGATTATGGGGATTTAGAGCTCAGTTCTGTTGCCATACTAGGCAACTGAATTTTAGTGCCATTTGGGACCCCTTGGCATACCTGAGGTGCCTGCATTGGACTGACATTAAGATGCACAACCTGTGAGGCATTTAAATCAGAAAATGAGGATTCGGCTCATTTTCACTAGCCTAAATTACATGAGCAAATCAGAAATGTGAGCAAGTCTTTTCATTGTAACAGCAGGTCTTCTGGATTTTGGCCCTGTTTCTATTCCAGTTGAAACTAGAGGCAGAATTTCCAGTGACATTAGGATCTGGCTCTGCTGTAGTGTTATAATRACAAGTTTCAGTGAAGTAAAATAATGTATCACTTTTCACTTGTAAAATGGTATTATTTAGTATCATTGGAACCAAAGTTCTTAAGCAGTTGTGCTAAAATTACAGCATTCAGAAAGTCTCATTTGCGAATTGAAATGAGCTGTATCATTAGAAAAGCTGTATCATTTTCATTTGCAAGAAGCACTTAGTAAGTACTGTGCCATCCAAATTCTTAACAAAAAGTAGAACGATCCGTTTTCCCACTTGCCCTTCCCTGTGTCATTACTGTAACTTTTTTATTGTTGTTGGACTGCAAAGTTTGATATCAAAGGTGGTGTGTGATTCCTGTCTATTTCAGTGAAACACACAAATACAATCCCAGGCCTTATCTTGTATTTTAATGTGTGTAAATCTTACTATGGACAATATAATCTCTATACCCCTCCTTACTCATGAAGAAGAGGCTGGTTTTGCAGTAGGAGGCTAACTGAACCAACTCAGCTGTGRGCACAGTTGATAATGCTAAGGCTGTGGCAGTCAATAGTCTGCTGGGATTTTTGTATTACATACTTGCGAGTGTTTCTGCGTGATGCTGGTGGCTGATCTAAAGGCAGTAGTCCCTTAACCATAGTCAAGAGAAATCTAACAGAAGACTTTTTTGRTGCATGAGAGCAGAATTTGACCAGTTACTTTTGCCAAAATGAATAATATAGGGGTATAAAGATTGAAGGAAAAAAAAAAAAGTTGCTAGGAGTGTTTGAATGTCCAGGCAGTTAAGGCACTCGATCTTTGAGCGTGCTCCCTGCCTGAGTACGAAGAGCTCAAAAACAGTGCAGAAGGATGACAGGAGGAAAGCCTTTATATGGGCAGGGTGGGACTACATGCTCCTTTGAGCGTACAGATTCCTGCCATTCTCCACTTCACTTTCCACACCGCACTTTCAGATGTTTAGGGAGGAATTGTATCCTCAAGGTCCTGGGTGTCAAACTGTCTCAGACCGGGTAGCAAACGTGCTGGAGTGATGGGAATTTCCYGGAGTGGTCAGTCTTAGTCTGTCTGGTGGAGGGGAGGATAAGGCATGCCTGATTTGTGTTTGGATCAACACTCTGTGTGTCATTTTAAAACTAGATGTTTTTCAAAATGTTATTGATACCTATGAAAAATGATTATTGATGTGCATGAAAAAGAACAACYTCTTTCATTTCTCTAACTCTCATCACTAGTGGGAAGCTGACACTGCTTTATTTAGGTTTTTAAGTTCTTACAGAGGGAGAGCTGAGACARAGGTGTCTTGCCCATGCAATAAGTCAGGGCAGGGTTGGGGACAGAGCTGAGATCACACGTTTTGGTTTGTCGTCACTGCCTTTATAGCACTATAGGTGCTCTTCACTACTCTGCTGGTAATTTTTTGAAAGTTATTTTGCCTCAGCTTTCTCATCATTAAAACTGGGAAAAGGTGTTTGTTTATGTTCTGAGTGTATCTATTCACAGTGTTTTATAAAGTTGGTTATTTTTTTCTGCCTTTTAATGCAGGAAGTCCAGTGTAGCCAATGGTAACAATTAGTGRCTCATTTAGTAATTTAACTGGGAACCTTTCTTAGATTTAGAATAGAATATTCTACAGTGTATTGCAATGCAGTGTTTTTTCCACAAACAAATCATGAGTTAGAGAACAATCTGTTATTAATGTTTTAATTTAATTTTAGTACATCATTCATTTTAATGCTTGTCATGTTATAATGCCTTTATAAGTGCTCTGAGAACATCAAATAAGATATTTAAAAATAACTCCAGGAAATAAAATTATGACCCCTTTAAGAACAACATGCAGACATACCTGAGTGTCTGTAATTGTATTGTTGTGCA
This sequence comes from Rhea americana, assembly GCF_003343005.1. Classification (NCBI taxonomy): domain Eukaryota; kingdom Metazoa; phylum Chordata; class Aves; order Rheiformes; family Rheidae; genus Rhea; species Rhea americana. The sequence goes on from NW_028187100.1 coordinate 2,788,486, forward strand.
TGTCCTTTCTCTAGGGGTGCTCAAGCACCTTATTTAACAAATGAGTCGGAATATATTTTTAATGATGGAAGGGGCGCCAGACCTTATGGGGTGAAAAAACACCTTCAAGAAAGGTAACAGAAATAAGCAGACAGCCTATAAGGARCAGGAAAAAAAAGAATGAGTCAGCAGAGAAAGCTGTGTCTTGGAAGTCAAAAATAGGGAGTTACAGTAATAATTGCCAAAAGTCAAGCTGAATTAGACCTTAAAARGATATTGAAGCGAATAGCAAAAGGTTCTTTGGTTGTATAAAGAAGAAGAGAACAACAAGAGAAAGTGGGCTCCTGTGAAATAAGGATGGGATGGAGTTACAGGTTATCTAGACAAAGTTGCCACAATAAACCTTAGTTTCCAGTATAGACAATGATGTTGATGTTTTGGGGAAATCCATCAAGTCGCCTGTGTAACATCCATCTGCAATTCATTGCCTAATACTGGCCACCTGTGTTACAGAAAGATGTATTCAGATTGGAGCAGTGTAGAAAATGGCTAAATCAGGGGATTGGTGACACTTAAATGAGACAGAAGAACTACAGTGTTTACAAGCAGTAAAATAAAGGCTGAGAGGGGATGTCATTACTGTCTGGAAATTTCTTCAGGAAGGTAAATAGTACTGAATGAGAAGAGCTGTTTCAGCTGAGTGATGTTATTGTCACAAGAACAAATTGGAATAAACTCACTGTAACTTTTGGACAGAAATTGAGAAAATAGGATTGCTGGTTGTCAAAAGCAGGGATCTCAGGAACAGCCTTGTAGCAGGCTTGGAATTGATAATACAGATCTCTCTCACTTAGTCTATGTTTGTATGTGGAAAGTCATTAAGTGTTAATCTTGCCTCTCCCTGCCTCTTCCCCCTGCACTTCTGAACTGGAATGGGTTTTAAAAGAAAAAACAAGTAAAGATACTGTCTCATCATGACTTCTGCAAGTACTGTTGAGCACAACTAGGTAGGAACTAGACAAAAGAAATACAGGGATRTTTTTTTCTTGGTGTAGAGTTTGTCAGATCAAGACAACCTCCTCTCCTGAATTGAAAGTAGGAAAGCAAATTACTATCTGTGGTGGTTTTCATGTAAAACATGGTTGTTTGTAAAGCTGTGAAGTACTTTGTTAGTTCAGATCATCTAATTTGAACCAGCATCAGTTATAYAAGTTAGAACAGCTGAGAAAATATATGAAGCTGTTCTGCCCAATTTCTGTAGAAATGTTGCAATGATTTTATTTATTCATTAAGTTACTCTTTTTCAAAGTTAGCTTCCTACATTTTGCCTATTTTCTTTGCTTATTCTAGTCATTGCCTAATTAGGGAGGGGAAAGAAACAAGAATTAGGAAGAATATCTTAAAAAAATCAAGTCTKAACTTTCTATCCTGCTGATATCAGAGCCAAACTTTGATACTTTAGGGGAGAAAATAGCTAGGATTAAGTATAATTTAATTTGAACAATGAAATTAGACCTAAGTATCTCACACGTGAATTAAGTCTTAAAGTTTTCTGGGGTACTTCTGTATTATTTTAACAGGAATGGTATCTTTCATGTAGATAAATGTTAGTATCGTAACACCTTCAGGGCAGAGTTACCCTTACCCTCAGTACAAACATTGCTTAAACTCCAAGTCTGACTTGCCAGATACCAAAAACCCTGGCACGAACAGCGGCCTTGTCTCTGCAGGCAACCTGAGTGAACYTGTCTTGAATCATGGGTGTAATGAACTTGGATGTAACAATATGTTTTGCAAGAGAGATTARGGGTATGGATTGTTAGGGATCTTCAGGTTATAAAAGGCCCAGATGTGTGCCCTGCTTGTTGTGTTTTAAGTGGGATCTGAATGTAGCGGTGCTTTTGTAAAAGAGTATCTAAGACTGCTTAAGTTACCTAAAAGAAAATCTGACCCAAGTGTGTGACAAAGCAGATGCCCGAAGTGCCTGTAGGCAGAGCAGTATTCTTATATGTTAGAAAAATAAGGCCTGAAGAGTTTAAAAACAGACCACTTTTACACTACTAGAGAAGACAGGCTTATTTTTTTCTATGACTGAATTCTGCAGGGGATTTTACTGTCCCCTAGCAGGAGCTGAACACTTCCAATCTCCTTTGAATATGACTTCCTCAGCTTACTTCCCTCCTTCACCAGACAGCTGCATCTTTTCATGCCAGTGGTGGGCAAATTGTATTTCTGAATACAACAAGTGATTTGACAGTGAAGTTTCACAGAGCATTTTAGGTAGCAGTGGAAGCTAYAAAGGCAGCCCCAAGTATTAGAAGATACGAGCCATTCCTTCAGATAATTGAGATCTCACTGCATAAATAAATGAGCATTGTCTTTACTGTTTTGTTCACCAGGTGACGACAATTCTGGAAGGAAGGTGATTWCTTTCAGTTGCTGCCGTATGCCTCCCTCCCATCAGCTCAATCACACCAGATTGCTGGAGTAAGTTTCAGTTTCCTGCTTGGATTACTTTACATTTTATATGTGATCTTCTGTTAGCTTGTTTCTAGGTGAATGAGCTTTTTGGGGAGGAGAAGCAGGGGGCAGAGAGTGAAAAGTTAATATTAAGTGAATGAGTCGTGGATAAAGCTGTCAGAGCTCCTTCACCAGGAATCTTGACTAGAAAGAGCAATTCACTGTTTACAGAAATTAACTTTGTGTATTGTAGTCTTTATATTATTAATGAATTCTAATGGTATTTAAATGAAATTTGTAATGAGAAACAATGAGATAGAAATTTGAGTATTTTGGTGCTCTGTATGTACATTCTCATGAATTGTAGGATTTGCCTTAATTTGTTATGCTTAATCTTCTAAGTCACTTAACAAGAAAGTTTCATTATTATGTCCGTTTTTCTTCTTTTATAAAATAACCTTACTTACTGTATCATTATGGTTAAACTTTTTTTTTTTTTTGTCTCACTTTGTAATGTTTGATTTTTGGGTTAAACGTGGTGAACATGAAAAATCACATTCTTCTTCCATGTAAACTTACTGCAATAAGGTGTCAGAACATACTTCTACCTGAATTCCCTGGCTTGTCACTACAATGGGGGCTGTTTTGTCCATATTCAGTATTTTAAACCTATTTTGAGTTCTTGTACAGACTTCATTACCAAAATATTTGAGCACCTTTCAGTATGCCTACCCTTACAAAAGAAGGAAGTGCTGTTATCTCAACTTTTCAGAAACAGAGGGGGATTAAAAAACAGGTTATTTGAGAGATGTGAGYGTTTGAAACAATGCTACTTAATTTGTATTCTCCTCACACTGTTAGCATAGTTCAGTAGTCTTAAGCAAAAGCTCCCTTTATAGTATAGGAGTGTTGGCTCCTTGGAGCAAGATCCACAGCAGTCAACTCCTCATTGGTAGGAACTAYCTGTACTGATTAATAGGTAATGTGAAAGAAATGTGCAACAACATTGCTATCCAGATCTTAAGAACCCTTCCTCAGYTCTACAAAGAGGTACCTGGATAAAACTAGAATTTCCAGCTCTGTCTCTTCTGGATTTGAACAATTAGGTGTTTTTCTGTATCTGAGACTACKTCAAATTCTCTTGGAAAGTCTGTGCTAAGAAGGCAGTTAATCTGAATCTGAATAGGAAGCTAGCACTKTGTCTGTCAGGTGATCTGTGCTTTAAGTAGCTAGACCAAGCAATTGAGTTTTGAGGAAAAGTCTGTGCAGACTAGGCCCGAATTGGTAGGTTGTTTGTGATTAAGCCACTTAAAAGATTGATCTGCTAAAGCTTTTATAATGTCTTTGCAATTGTCTTACAGCCTTGGAATAGGTAASTGGCTTTACAGAAATATTAGTTATTTTATGCCTACAAAGCCCTCTTCATTATTTTTGGAAGTACAGGCTTTCTGAATGCAATGTTTAAAGGAATTACATGGCATAAAATAGAGTATGAGTCTGCCTGTATGTAAGAAGATCTTTTTAGGTGTATTTTCATTTCAAGTCTTGAGTAATTGTTACTACTATTTCTATTAAACTAACATCTAATGCTTAAGTCAAGGATCAAAACTGCCTTATACTGATTGCAGTGGCAGTTGTTGTCCCAGATCATTCACAGTCTAAGATTTACAGTATCTGAGGGGAATAAGCAGATAAATGAGGCTATGGGAGTACAGGGTGACAGTGAAGTTGCATGCTTCTGCATACATGAATAGGCAAAGCAGCCTTGATACTTTCAAATAGCCACTGCCTAATAAACGGCACATGGAACCATCTATTTTATTAAATGAAAATGGCCTACGTACAATTAAGCACAATAGTTAGGGCTRTGCCGTAGAATAATAAGAAAGCATTGAGAATGACATGAGAAAGTTAAAATCTGCCACAGYAAGAGATGAGACTGGATTGTACTCCTCTGTTATTGCTTTATTTGAATCATTGAGCTGTGTAATAGACCAWACAGTGTTCTCAATTGTAAGAGAAAGGAAAGAGAAAAGCATCTTAAAGTATACCATAAAAGAATCAACACAAAGAAATCTGCTTATAAAACATACAGTATTATTTCAAGATGGGATAACCAGTGYAGTTACTTAAATTAGTTTCAAAGGAAATGATCTATGAAGACAGTTGCTGCAATACAAACAAGAGAAAGGCAAACATATTCAGGGAAAACAGTTTACAGTAACCAGTCCTAAYGGTCAGTAATTAGCTGATGGTTTTTTTTCAAGAATTTAAAATACTTTAAATTGGGAGGAAAAAATAAGATCATTATTTTGAAAAGTCAAAATGGTGGTATTTGCTYGGCTAATAAAAAGGAATTAACAAAGACCAGAAGAAAACAAAATACAAGTCAGTTCTAATTGTCAGTTAAAATGCATCTTTTTAAATTTCTTGGATAACATAGTCCCATGTTTCTTCATCTTTTAGTGGTCCATGAACACTGTACATCTTTTAGCAAAACATTTTTTTTTCAAATTTGGAGGTTATTAGTAATGTGGAGTTCATTGGTAACACTGCTACTAAAGCAAAATGAGCTTGTTTGGTAAATACTTGGAAGCAAGCATGAATTTACAGTCACCAGCATTCTGTGAAAAAATAGTACATTTAGTTTCTCAGCTACTGGTTTAAAAATCTCRTCCAGTATATTATCTTAAAACTAAAATGTTGCCTGTCTTCTCAGGTATTTAAAGTATACCCTGGACCAGTATGTAGAGAATGATTATACGATTGTCTACTTTCACTATGGCCTGAAGAGTCAGAATAAACCATCTCTGAAATGGYTGCAAACTGCCTACAAAGAATTTGACAGGAAGTATGTCTCCAAAATATTTGGTTTACTCTTTCTTTTTTGTAACGTCTCTAACTTCCATGAAAGAAGCATATATTTCCCAAACAGCTGTCAGGCTGTTGAGTTTATTTTGCCATTGCAAATTCTTGTAATGTTCTTGGTGCTTATGTTGATGCTATTATAAATGTCTTCCGTGCAGTACTAATCAACGTCCTAGGTGCTGAAATGGTTGTCAAAAAGGTATAAAAACAATTGGAACAAGCAGCATGAGCCACTGCTTTTCTGTGCACTGGTTAACAAGATGTTTGTGACRCCTTTATTAATTATCTCGCAGTTATATTTGAACCTTTAATTGTTCCAAGGCTACGTTGTATGTGTAAAAGGAGAGATTAGTTTCTAACAAGGTGTATCTCATAACCTTTGGGATATTTGCTGGTTTTTAGGTATAAAGCCCATAAGGGACCACAGAGTTCATAGACTACTGACCTTTGGAATAATACTCGCTACTGTTGAAGATCTCATGTTTTAGTTGGATGCAGCTTAGTCGGGTCCAAAGCTACTGGATAAAATTAATTTTAATAGTGGGAACTAAAGATCTAATGTTTATTCTCTGAAAATGAATGCTTATTGATGGAGCTGAAAGTTTTTGTTGACAGTAATTTTTCACTGTGTTTGTAAGATGTCTTTAAAACGACAACATGATCAAAAAGAGTAAATATATTTGAAAAAATATATTTTTTCTGATAGTGCAAGTGTGTGTGTGTGTTGGAAGGGATCATGCATCTCTGATTTTTTGTAATTTGGAAGATGAAACAGGAAGCAAATCTCAAAAAGATGCTGTGAAGAAAATTAAGAGGTGTTTCTAGACTAAATTGGATATTAATACCTGAGCGTCTCACAGGAGCATATAAAATTGAAATTGAATTGTGCCTAGTGCCAGAGCTCACAATCTTCTGAATTTCATTCCTAAGTATCCTGAAACCCTAACCACTAAAACCCAGGAAAATGAGATTGTGCAAAGCAGTCATGCAAGCTGCGGCATGAAGTTGTCATCAGAAGCCTGTAACTGCTTTCRTGTGATTTTTGCTTTTGGCTCAGCAGTAGWCTGAGAAAGCTTACTTTTTGCTAGTAGGTTTCTCCATGTGATCARTACAACATACCTTTTATTTCTGACACTGGGTAAAAARAAGAAGAAAAGGAAAAGGTGTCTTGYCTTCTGTGAGAGATTTGGAATGTTACATTTTTTTGCTGTGTTAGGACAATTTCTGAAAATAAATGGTTGTATGGTACTGGAAGCCTGCCCTATTATACTGTTTTCTTTCTGAGAGAATCCCGAGCCAAATTTACCSTTGCTGCGTGGGAAGCAGCAATACAAGGGCAATATCTTCTTCAGTTTCATTCCCTTCTGACATGCGTACTTATCAAGTACACAATGTGACCATCACATATGGCAGAAATCCATTTTTTTTTCATCTCCCACTGTGTCCCAGAAAGCTGGAGAATCAAAGGGAAACAGATAAGCCTGGGTAACTRGGTAAAAGCAGACAACCTACACCCATTATTTTACTTACGACTTTGCATATTGTCCTTAAGAAGTTCACAGCAATATTGGCCCAAAGTATATTTTAACTATACTAGCCAGAGGAAAAAAACATAAAATAATACATTTCAGCTTCTTGCATATGTGTGTGTTGARGTTAAGTCTTGCTTTTGAGGCTTACAGCAGAGGCTCAGGAAAGTCTTTCGGGTATATGACTGTAGTACAGGAAACCATCAAGCGTGTAAACTTCCACAAAAGTAGTGGCTTATACTTGTTGCTTAAAGGTACAAAACAAAATGTAAACTTCAGTGAAGCAGCTCAGACTTTTTGCTTGTTATATTTTGTTRTATTTGGGTTCTGTTTCCTATTCCCAGTGGTGTCAGTTGCATAGTGTCTGACACTTGTCTGCATGTGTATGATATTGCCTTTGTAAAAACACTGYGTTTTTTGTTCAAAGATGTGTAAGCCCAATTAAAATTGAGAAGGAAGAACTGCTGTAAATGCTACGTTGCTTCTCTCTTCCTTCTAATCATAACTTGTGAGAAGTTYTTCCTAGGAGTTTGCGATCATTTTTTACTAGCAATAACCCCTGAAAGGTGAACATTTAGGTGGAGTTTTCCTTACTGGGAAAGARACTTGAAGAAGTAATAAGGAACAGTTATATATAGAAGCAAGATATATGATTACTGCAAAATGGAATTTACAAAATGTGTACTACTGAGTAAGGTCAGAGTATTTTCATGCAGCCTGGTTTTCATTTTTGTTTCAGCCCAAATCCATTATTTATTGTATCATGATGTGACACTGCAGAATACAGCAAGGCTATCATGGAGAAAGATTTTCTATTTTAAACAAGGGGTRCCATCTGATGTAAATCAGTGTGCAGTTGGCTTCGTTTTTGGTAATTATGAACTATCAGAACAAGGTAAATGTAGGAAGAAAAATAAAAGATTAGGTATAATTTTTWCATCTGAAAATTTAGAATTTTCTCATCATGAAAATCCTTTAAGTGGAAAATAATGGGAGATGAAGAAAGTTTTTTTTTTTTTTTATGTGATAAAATTTTTAAGGACTCCTCCTCTTCTCAGTTCTTTGTCAGGTTGCCTTTTCTGCAATACTTCTTTCCCTCTCCCAGTARTTAAGCCCACAAGATAACAGACACTGGTTAGTAATATAATAAGTAGTATAATCTTAGCCTACTATTTTATTGTCAAAACTGACCATTTTTTTTATTTTACATTCAGTTTTCTTTGAATTGAGTCTTTTTAAGGTACTTAAAAAGAATGCTGTATAGTGTTCCAGTAATAAAACTTTTCATTCAGTTGTAGCTATTCAATTCTATAGTRTATGATATTAAAGTCTTCTAATAGTTTCATTTTCTTTTTCTAGGTATAAGAAAAACCTTAAAGCACTGTATGTTGTACATCCAACCAACTTCATAAAAATTCTGTGGAATATTTTTAAACCTCTTATAAGGTATTTGGCAGTWTATTTGAAAGATTTTCGTTTAGTTTTAAGATGGTTTGCTGTGTAATATGTTTCTTTTTAAAAGACTTGAGGTAAAATATGTCAGGTAACTACACAATACAAATATAAAATGTGGCTTGAACTAATGTACTTAAGCTTAAGTATGAATAATAGGGTAGGCTTTTTTTTCTTTCTAAGAAAAGGGAGTTTCAATTCRTAGTATGTTTAATGGTAAGGATATATGTTCAGGTAAATATCACTTTAAAGCACAGTTGCATGATAAAATCTGCAGACCATGAATGACTTTTTTGTCCTATTTTACAGCACTTAGCACAATAGAACTGGGCCCATGACTGGAATTACTAGGTGCTGTGGCAGTGAATATGATAAACAGTTAACCTTTGGTCTGAGCTCAAGTGCTGAGATGAATAGRAATGAGATTACTTTTGTGTTCAAAGTTAATGAATGTGCCCTGAAGTGCCCACAAGAATTTGAGATAAATGGTGAAGGTGGATTTATTTTACTGGTGGATRTTTTTCCTTTGCATGATAATAATTGATGCTATTTGCAATCTRTCTACATATCTACACAAATATTAGTGATAAGATGATTAGGCTTTGTTGACTTTTGCTCCTGAACTCCTACTGCTTTCAAAATACTTYTGACCTTTTTTGGATTATATTCTGAATGTCCTCAGGGTTGAAGGAGCTAAACAGCTTATYTTGGGAAGCCATAATGAACCAACTAAAATGTCCATTGCAGTAACTTGCTATTAATTGAATTTTTGACTGATGGAAAGCTAATGAAYTAGGGTGGTTTAATTTCTAGGCAGATCAAGACATGCTAGAAGCATGTGAAAATATAAATGACTAAAAATCATTATGGAATATACTGTTCTTGAAACAAGAAGAATACTATAGGTTTTTATTTTAACTGGCAGTAAAAAGATGCCAGCGATGGAGSATGTAAACTAATGATAAGAAATGTGTGACTGAAGCAGGAGTCCAGTAGCTCTTTGTACTTCAGGAATGAGATGGATTTTTTTTTTCCTCATTCCCTGTTAGATGGATAAGGACAGCTTTCTAATAAGAGGCTGAGGAAGAAAACAAGCAAGCATTGCTTGATACATTTGTCAGTTCTCAGGCAAAACCTTTTCCTCAGAGGCTGCAGAAAATTTGGGGGGAATAGCCCCAGTGGAAGTCTGCTGAGTGGGATGAGGGGGTTAGGTGGATCAGATCTGTGAGTGCCTTGCAGCCAGGGCCTTCAGGGTGGATTGAGCTCAGCTCTGCAGAGCACAAGGGCTTTGATGAGCATTACCATACGGACACAGGTCGGCCTGTTAGGCTGGAAAACCTCCGCAACAGATCTGTTCGGTAGCTCTCAGTAGAGTTTTCAATATAAAGATTGAACCTCTGGTTCAATCCCTGAGGCTRTAAATTTTTGGAAGTAGGGAATATGTTCTGGGGAAGGATTACCTTGTGCTTTTGCTTGTATGCACTTCTGTCCATGTCTGTTGTTAGTCACTGTCAGAGGAAGGAGACTGTTTAGGTTGGCCTGGAATGGCCATGCATACATTCTTATGAGGTAGTTTTCAGCATCAGGCCTCRGAAGTTAAGCCAGGCATTGCATGGTTAAGACAGAGAAGCAGAATGGGCGAGGATTCCTTGTTACAGCTATTTCTGGACTGTAGTCAGTGATCAAACTACAGCGTGGAGGCGGGACTGGCCCTAGATTTTGCCTTTCCCTGCACGCATCTGTACTTCTCCTTGCAGTCCTGGCAGGAGTAACGCGTCTTGGTGTTTATGCAGCTGGCAGAGCCGCAGCTGCRCAGCATCCATACTGTTTGACTCCGAATAGTAATTGGCTGCTAATTCTTACCCCCCCCCCCAAAAAAAAAAAAAAATAGAGATACCTCTTCCAAGTACTCATTTCTCTTGAATCTTATAGGATATCTACACAAATAAGATAAATGCTTCCCCTCCCCTTTAACAATATAATGCTCTGACTTTTACATTCCTTTTTACTTTGGATGTGAAAATGAGTAACACTGATACACTTAAGCATTCATATCTGGCACAGAAATTTGGAACCGGGGTGTGTCATCTTAGATGCATCATCTTCTTGACCTTTTGAATACCCAGCATTCTTGTTTGCATTTGACTTTTACTACTGTGTTCCCACATGCTTGTTTTGATTCTAATTTAGTACTGCTCTACTCCCTGTTGTTAGAATATGTGATGAACAGCAACGAATTTATTCATATACTGGGACTGATGAAATAATTAAAAGCAGCAGTAAAGTCTGAATAAGTCCATAAGCCAGAAGGCCAAAAATTAGCTGAAGCTGGAGAAAAAACCATTTTCAGCAGTAAAGAGTGTTAATTATCAAACACTCTCCTACGTTCATGGTTCAGGTAGACTGCCTTGTTTGTAAAGCAAGGGGAAAAGTAAGGATGTAATTTTACAACTGAARTGTGAAAACGTCCATGTATGATTTGCCTAAACTGTGTTCTCATTTAAGACTAAAACTTACTAACATCATTCATATAGTAGAATACTGCAATTCAGAACTTGTTCACTACACCTTCTTTATCTAGTTTAGAATAATCTTAYCTTTGCACGTCATGCTGCATGCTAAATGTCAATATCAACCAAAGTTCACAAAAAGGAGTGAAAAATCCTCTGTGCTTTGTTTCATAACTTTACTGAATTATAGCCCAGACTCATTTGTGAATGGTGTTTGCCAGAAAAAATCACAATTGTAAAATAAATATCATTGTCAAAAGCCTCCTTTTGTCTTTCTATTTCTTAGGAACTTGGCTTGAGTACTTTTACATGAACAAAGCATTTGCAACCTGGGTGAACAACACAATTTTTAGAGTGAAGAACAAAAGTATTTTAGCGTAGTTGTATTTGAAAGTATTTAAGAAAATGTAAATATGTGAAATTTTTCAAGCTGCAAAAGAACTTGATTAATCTCCTTTGCAGTCCCAAAAGAGCAAGAAGGTAATGCGTTGTCAAGTGTGTTTTTTCCAAAGTGCAGACAAATGCCAGAACAGGAACTGTGTGAGCTAGCAAAAGCTACTTATCTATTATTAACATAATACACTTTGCTAGTGGTGGTGAGGTAGCATTTGTAAAGAACAACAAAAATTACTAATCGCTCATGACTTAGTTACAAATTACCTCTTTTATAACATATTGTGCGTTACTATCGGATGACTGATTAGAGAATTTATTTAGCCCGTTGCTTACTTACGATGTTGAAATCGCAGGCCATTTTGGAAAAAATGCAAGCTGAAGATCTCTGAATTTGTACACACTCAGACTGAAATCTATCAATGTTGCAAGATTGCTTTTCTATTAGCAAATTTAACACTTTTTTTTTTTTTTGAATTAAAAGCTTGTTAAAATGCTCAAGTAACTTACGTTTGTACCATCTCCCACTAGAGGGAGTCTGTGGATATATGTTTGACAATTCAGTGATAAATTCATTAATGGAAGAGAATTTTTCTCCAAATCCAGTATCAAAGTAACCTGCAGCAAAGTACAGTTTTATCATACACACCTATTGCTTTTCTTGACACYTCATTACATTTTATATTGCAGAAAAATAGGGAATTGATAACTCTGTGTAAAAATGTATCCCYGAACCATGCTTAAACATCTTAGCCTGTATCTAATCAACTCTGGCTGAAACTCAAGACCTAACTAGTGATACCAGAGTCTTCAAATTCGGAAGTCTATATTGTGCAACTCACCTGAAGAATCTTATTATTCAGGATATTTTTTAGAAGCCATAATTGAAAAATCACCTTTCCAAAAAGGATAAAACTAATTGGCTGACACTTGGAGTGGTGCACACAAAACATCTGTGAAAATTTTACATGTCACTTAATATTTTATACTATGTATCTAGTATACTATGTATACTATGTATCTACATTTTGTCTCCTGATAGGGAGGAATACCTTAAAAAAAACACACAAACAAACAAACAAACAAACAAAAAAGACAAAACTCCTAAGTGTGTTGTCCTGTTGCCCATATAATACTTTCTACAAAGTTAACACGAGTCTTCTATACAAGTTCTTTTAGTAAGCTTTCAAATACTGTGTGAAAGCTGTTTCTCAGTGTTTTTTAAAGCAATGTTTTTCATATCTATGCAAATCACAAAACRTTCAGATGGAAGTCAGTTATTTTCATTCAAATCAGACTCTCAGGCAGGCACTGTATATGTTTGATCATATGAAATGAAATACATCTTATGTCTCCTGCTGCTTCAATTACAGTCTAATTCTGAGTTGCATCAGCACTTACATTTTTGTAATAGAAACTAAACCCTTCATAAATGTTCCTCCTATGCTGATTTTTATTCTTCCCTCCCATTTTTTTAGCCATAAGTTTGGGAAAAAAGTCACTTACTTGAACTATTTAAGTGACCTGAGAGACCATCTCAAGTATGACCAGCTTAATATCCCTCAAGAAGTCATCCGGTACGTGGCAAGTTTAACATATCTTGTCTCACCTTTTTTTAGATGGAGTTGTGGCATTTTCTTTTTATTCTAGACAGTCATTAAAGAAATAAGATTAGATTCTAAAAGTCTTAATTTACCTATTTGTGTTTTGGTTAAATTTAAAGGCTGCATTGTCATCCAACACATACTGATGAGTGTCATATGTTTACAGAAGAGAATGCTATATACTTCTCTACRGATCTGGAACATTTAAGTCTCAGGTGTAGAATGTTTTCTTAGTATGATTGTAGCCTCTGTGTAAGCATTAAGAAAACCAGTCCATATGTCAGTACTGCTTTTGAGTACCAAGTAATATTTGTGGGCAAGAATACACTCCTGACCTATTTATTTGCATATTAAAACAGATCAAGTGACCTTCTTTTGCTAAGAGCATTTGTAATCAGTTCAGTGTTAACTGAATTGAAACCTTATGGATATATCTTTAACAGATCCATGACTTTTATATTGTGTACATGTGTGTTAGGAAACGATACTGGAGAAGGAACAGGATAGAAAAAGAAATACACAGGGCTGGAATTGTCAAATGCCACTATAAGTATCAATGACAGTCTTTCTGACACAGTGTTTTACATGGAAATGCTTTGATGTACTGACAGGAAGTGATTTTATGTCACTACTGAATGAAAGTAGCTGGAAGCTTTGATTATGACTGTTACTGAAGCCTGGTGAGTTTTTACGCACCTTTGTGTAAATACGGAATAACAGAAAATACTTTACAGCTCTAAGGTTGTAAAATGGATTGCATGGTTGATGAAGAAAGGGGAGTTGTTTTGAATAACAAATAGTCATGAATTTTGCTTTTAAATTATAGTGCATTCCAACTTTTTTGGACAAATCTATCACTGTACTGTGTTGGCTGAAGCAAAAGGTCTTCTATATCTTCCTTAAATATTCTCCCACAAACGCTACTTAAAAATTTCACTAATGCTCAAATTAATTTTAATGTAAGTTCTCTAGGACCTGCAGAATATTCTCTGTTGTCAGGAGATCAGCATCATGATCAGTACTGATGGCTGTTCATATATGTAGTTTTATCAGCTGTGATGCACTGAAAAATCAATGATTTCTTCATTTGTGCAGACATGATGAAAATCTTCGGGGGAAACAGAAGGGAAAACTGCCACCTGTGATGAAGATTCCTCCACCAAGACCACCTCTACCTACCCAGCAATTTGGGGTCAGCCTGCAATAGTAAGCTATGAGATTTGTAAAGCGGTATCTCTCCATTTTATCCCACAGTCTTTTATAATGTGTGGTTTCATGGGACAGAAAGTCTGCACAAGTTTTTTTAGTATATGTTTAGTTTCTGTGATTCTCTTTGAAAGCTATAAAACTGTGAGGCTAGATAGTAGCTTTTATGAATTCAGGACAGAAGTCTCAGTCTATGACCTACCTGGTCTTCATGTTTGCAGTATCTTTATGGTACTTACTGCTAGCAGGGCTGCACAATTCTCCCAGTGGACAGAATTTTTCACCATATGTGACAGAGCCCTGAGGTAATCTGTTGCTGAGGGATGCTGGCAGGTATGAAAGTGTTTTGGTGGTATTTAGATAGTGGGTAGCAAAGCCGTGTCAAAGCTTCAAGCTCCAAAATGGGTGCATAAAGCCAAAATGAATGTTTGAGTCCCTATAGATTGTTGCTTTGCTGCTCCTATGTTGCTCTGATTAGAGTTTTATGAAATAAATAAAATAACCCTCTGTTYCAGAAATGCCCTGACAGCTGTTTACATAAATTACAGCAATGTATGTGGTGTAAGAAGAAAGATTTAGTTTACACAAGGAATGGAATTGCAGTGGTATTTGCAAGATTCAGTTTTGATTTAAAAAATAAATACCTCCCCCCACCAAAGCCCTACAATAACAAAAAACTTTTGGCTTCCCATCTGTAATCATTTTATTTAAGAGCTACGTCAAACTCTAACTTACTATGTCATCCTGCTCAAAGGCAGTTGAAAAATACCATTCACATTCAATGAAGACAATTTTGTCTATGTTAGAAATGAATTCTACCTGATACGTGGACAGTTGCTGGATCCTCTCCTACCCACGCTCCACTTTTCTGATTCTAATGATTCAGCTGTAAATGAGATATAAAATAAAATCTTCCCCTGGTTAAATGTTAAACATTAGTCCTCTCTGGAAGGCCTGAAATTAGAACAATCAATATCTATTGTGTAAGAGCTACTATGATGTTAACTTTTATGATACCTCTTTAGAGTTCAACCTAACACTGGAAACATGGCTAACTCACTTTCCTAATTCAGAAAATATCTTTTGGGTGGTCTCTTCTGGRTCATTAAGAAGGACAGTGTTTTATGGCACAGCTTCAGTACTAAAGATGAAACTATTTGCAGGCATCAAGGCACACTCCGTCATTTACTTCAAGCCAAGCCTTGCTGCCCAAGCACCTCCAACCTCTCACAGGCTTAGGCGATCTGGTAGCGTGTTTTATGCCACTCTTAATGCTCCTTTATTTCTGTGACTGTCTCTGAACAGTGCTTTTCGCTGGGCCGCGTGTGGTGAGGGTGTTGCCTGTCTTTCCAAGCACTGCTGCTTTCCAGCTGTGTTAGCATGAGCAAACCATGCCCTTTCTGCATGCCTTAGTTTCCCCATGTCTGAAAGTGTGGCTTTGAGATCTGTCAGGAGAAAAACGCTGAGAGAAACATTGTTATTATTTTTAATCTCTTGAGCTCCAGCACTGTCTAAGGAGGTTTTGAACTGATGCCATCCATATGTAAGTTCAGTTCAGAGCGCTCATGTGTCAAGAGTTCAAGCACACAAGGATGTGCATTCATTGTTTGCCCAGCGTTATCCAAAATCTGTCTTTCAGGACAGTTTGTGCTCTGTGACCATATAAAAATCAAAAACAAATCCCCCAAAGCTATTAAATGAGAAATAAATGAATTAATTTAGGTTGTATTAATTTAGATTGAGGAAAGATAAAGGTAATGGAGGAGAATGACACATATTGAGAGCTTCTAAAGTCTGAACCAAAAAAGCATCGACTTTTATCTTGATGAATGAACTGTTGTTGCTAATTCCTTCTCTTCTTATGATCTCTATAGCCTGTAATGGCAAAACATCAGTAACCTCACACCACTCTAGCAAGGAAGCAGATTTGAAGTCTTCACCTAGGTGAAGTTCTTTCCATTTTCTGAAGTGTGATACAGGGAGACTCTGGTTTTATTTTGTGTAGGTTTGGGGGAATATATGTACTATGTGCTGTGTATTTTGTAACAGTCCAGTAAAAATAGTACTGTCAGAGATGCTCCTGAGAGAAAGCTGCTGCTGTTAAAAGACTGTTCCTCTGTAGAGGTTTTTTGTTAGTTTAAGGAAACAAAACAAAACAAAAAGACCTGTAGGCTTGAGGCTTCTTCGGTTTTAATGCTTCTGGGATGACTGTTTTTATCCAGTCTATAAAAGAATGGTGAATGGGATTTAACCAAAGCCCTTGTAGATGGCCTAATTTTGATTGTATGTGTAGTAATGGTACCCCAGTGACTTCTGGCTGCAAAAGCGATCAACCTATACTTCTACTTAAAAGACCCATACTCATACCTTAAAAGCAAATGCAGTGCTTTCTCCGTAAACACTTTCTCATTTAACTTTTCTGTCAGTTTGTATTTGTTAATATGTTTGGTTTCCAGAGATGTACTTAAAAAGTAGAACAGCAGAAAGTGACAAACACTGTTTCAAGATCCCTCACTTTTGTCTTAAYGGACAGCAGGAAAAAAACTGTTTTGTTAGGGCAGAGAAACAAAGCTTAAAGGAGGTTTTCATCTAGACATAAATAATGACTGGGACCAGTGCTTCGTCTTAGAGGAATCTSTTAAATCATGTTTTTAACCCTGTAAAGTGGGATTTTCAAAACAATATAAGGCAATTGGGCATTCAAAAGTCTTGGAAAATCTGTGAGAGCTGGAGGTATAGTTCTTTGAAATGTCATCTATACTGAATTGGCTTTAATTTATGAGTGAGGTGAAAAGATTATTGTCGGGTTAGTTCAAAGCTTTTCGTTCTTATGTTAGCCTCAGCAGTTCAGGGTCCTGTATCTGAATTTAAAATGGTCGCATTTGATCTCTTTAACCTCTCAAAGTCRTCTTAAGCTCTTAAGAGGTACAGGGGGAGGGGGAAGCATGAAGCAGCAGAATGACTTTTATCTCTTTAAAGAGCAAAATGATCTTTATATTTACTCCCTGAGGTGATTGTGCAAAGAGGAAGAAAATCAGTGCCTAAATATGTAGGTACAGTTGAAGGAATATGAGATGATACTTGTGTGATGTGGGCCATAGTTAGCAGTCACCATGTTATTCATTAGGAATATAGGCAGAAAGAAATTATTTGGTCATTCCAACCATCTCAATATAAAAGCTTTATACAGCAGCATACCCTGAATCATTTCGTTTGTGTCTCATAATTTAAAACATCTGTTTTGGACATTTTCAGAGAGTTTTTCAAAATATGCTAGTTTCTGTGTCTGTCTGTTAAGTGCAGAGAGAACCTTAGAGATTAGACTTTATTTAGAAAAGTTTTTCAGTGAATCGAGAGGTTGCTGTTGTATGGTGCAGGAAAATCGGTGGAACTGTAGATGGGAGCTCTGATTAAAGTTCAGAGGGGAGTTTGGTCATACCTTTTTTTTACAGTTTGTATGCACTATGTTATCTGTGTAGCATAGATCAAATGCATGCTGTGCACGTAGAAAGGAATATATTAGGTGGTTCTTCCCAGGAGCTAGGATTTGCCTATAGTCCACATCTTGCAAATGCCTGTTAACAGGGAATTGTGAAGGAAGCCAGAATCTTGTGCAGGAGCAGGCTTTATTAGAATAACTATTTTAGAATATACTGAAAATATTCAGTATAATTAACTGACCATCTCATACTTGTGAATATTCCTGTGCAGTATCTTTTAATCTTCCACAAAAGAACAAGACAGTAAGGGTATGAGACTGGAATTCAGGAGATCTTGAGTTCTGTTCTGGGCTGTGTTGCTGATATTTATCTGATCCTGAGCAAGGTGTTTACATTGTGATTCAGCTAAGATCTTAAGTGTCTGTCCAGCTTTAGTTAAATTTACTTCTCTGGGATTTAAATGTGTGCTTTACAGTAGGCAGAGACATAAAGTGGAAACCGTTGTCATTGTGAGCTTCCATAAAATAAGGACTCAGTTATTTGGTCTTTGCAGCTAAAACTYGGATGTAGTACCAAGTGGTCCTGAATTTTTCACTGAAGCTACCGTAATGCAAACAATAATAAATGAACTTTGAACAATAACAAATGAATGTAATAAAGGCAATTAAATCATCCAGAGGTGACTTACAGGATTTCTTTAGAATAGARTGTGAGGGACTAAAAAAGATTGTCCCTCTCTCTATTTAATTCTTCATGCCTCCCATGTACACAGTGGACCAGCATAGTTGCTGAACTATGCAGTCTTTCCATACAATTTCTGGTTTCTGACTTAGATTGCCTGAGAGCCAAATTCTGCCTGTTTCAGTGTCCTAAAACGTCTTTAAAGATTTGGAATCATATTAAAAACARTGTGATTTTCTTGGAAACATAAAATAACCCAAGTGAAACTAGTACTTAGCTTCATGGATTTATCAGAGAGAACAGTCAGTCCTGTCTGCRCTTATTTTGAAGAAGAAGTCTTGTCTGCACTTAYTTTTCAGTCATGATTTAATAGGAATCTATGCTCCAATTTGACAAATTCATAATGTGTAGCTCGGGGTGGTTGGRATAGTTTGCATGTTTGAAGTTTATCATGTCGTCATCTGTTTTGCTGATTCACATTCTGTATGTGCAACCACAGTGGGCAGATTAACAATCATGATGAGTTAGTTTAAAGGTTATCAAGCCTCGAGTCCTTTCCTCAACAGTGGGCAATAGCAGATGCCTGGGGAACAGAAGTAGAACAGGGTAAGTGTATAGTGATACATATATAGTGATATAATGGCCTGGCTTCTAGCGACTGGAGACTTAAAGGACCGCAGGGTACRTGAAAGTGACTTTCTGTTACTCAGCAGTAGCTATCATTTCTATAAATCCAGGTGTTTCAAAGAAACTACATTTATGTATCAAGATTATTTTTCTCTTCATTCAGTAATGCCATCTTCACACACAAAATGTAGAAGCAGCAAAAACRAGCTATTCAGAATATACCCTTTCTATGCTGTGCTGTGTGTCGTGTCAGGGTGTAGAAATAGGTTTTTCATTTTAAAAAACATTAGTAAATATTTTATATTTTAAAAGACAAGAMAAAAATTAGGGTGTACTCATATTAATTAGGTGAACACAGTTAAAATGCATGAATGAAGTTTGCTAAATTTGCAACACTAGTAATTGACTGTATGGGCTAAGCTGCACCATTGTTTTCTGTTGTGTTTTGAAAGCTACTATGAACCCCTGTTGCTTTACTCTATTGCCTTTGTAATCAAGGAACACTACAGCTGAGCTCTAGTGCAGAACGCAGAGTTGACCTTGAATAGCTATTGACATTGTTCTATTTYCTCCAATTGGTTTTAAAATCTAAAATTAAATATCTTTGGGGAGAAGAAATGTCTTGTTTTTCTAGCTATTGCGATGGATGGGGAGAGGGGACAGAAAAATACACAGAAACACAAAATGTTTGCAACAACTGTATAGCTTTTGCATGTTGAATTGTTATCAGAAATGTTTCAGGGTGCTTTCTTTTTGGTCATAATCTTTCTGCTTGTGCATGCTGTGCATGCATGACCAGGGAAGAAGAATACATTCTAAACCAAATCTCAGCATGTCTCAGTGGGGAAAAAATGAAAAGGAGAGGAAAAAAGAGAGGGGGGGGAGAAAGATTATCAACCAAGAATACTTAATGATGCTTCAGAACAATGTATAAAGGCCTTTAGTGATAACTGTCCACAGTCTAGAAATGAGTCATTGGATATATAACATATTGCAATAACTTAATCACATGTTCTCTAGTGAGGAGTACTCTTCTTGGCTACCGTGTTTGTTGGAATGGACCRCTTTTGAATCTGACATATTGTTGCACGATATTGTTCATGTACAGGAATCAGTTATAGAAAACTGTACTGTGCATTGAAACGCTTTGCTGTTGTCTCTTAAGCAGAAAGTGTAAGAGAGCTCTTATTCCAAAATGCCTAGAGTAGTGCCTGAGCTCCAGTGTCAGTTTGCTTTATCCATCATAAAGCACAGCTGCTTATCACACCATCCTGAACAAGGAAAAAATAATGCAGATTACTTGACAGGATCTGCAAATAGAAGGTAGAGGTGTAATTTCATTGATCTCTGAGCTGGTCTTATTTACATTAGGTGAGGTGATATCCCTATTATTTTCTATTGTCTTAGGTCCAGTACTCTGAACACTATGTCCCACATTGTGAAATACTGTGAAAATACACATCCCAGTTTTCCCCAGAGGTGGAAAAATGGAACAAACCTCTGCATGTGACTTAAAGTGAATATTCTACTCTATTTTAAAATACCATTTATCTTGAAGACCTCTTTCATGTATTAGGATTGGAAACAAGAATTCTGTAGAAAGTAGTAGACCTGCAGAAACTGTATCTTCTTTTTTTTCCCCAGAAACAGAAAAATTATGTGTAGATTTTATTATTGTAACTTACAGCCTGTTATTTTTCTCACCTCTCTGACGGATAAACTAGTTCTCAGCAGAAGCGAGTGTTATAAATAATCAGTTTGCTATTTATATGCTGAAATGGGGGAACACAATTGTGGGTAACAATAATTAGAAAACATTTATAAAAAAAATGCCGGTTGCTATTTAGTGCCTCTGGAGTGAGCAGYTGTAAGAAAGTGAAAACAATCAGTGCAACTTTGGAGAGACTGGGAATGGGCTTAAATTGTCAATAATAAAAATGTAACAGCTTCCAAGCAAATTAAATCTTGATGATGTTCCCATTTAAGTGAATTAGTCTTTCCACTAATTTTAATAAAAGTTGCCCTAAATGTTTAGGGTACTGATTTGACTATATGAAACAAAAGATTTGACACACAAGGAATGTGTCATAACTCATCTATTAGAAAGRTATAATAAATATTTTTTTCCTTGTCTTGATTTGCTGCAAGTTTTTCTTCACTGGTATGCCAGACAGAAGTATTGACCTCATCTCCCTCCCCCTTTTCTTGTTTAGTCCCTTTCTGGAAGATATCCTTTCCCCAGGGATTTCAACTTTGCATGCTGTGCAGAGAACCTCTACTAAGGGGGGCAGGTTTAGCTCAGTTGGTGAGAGCRTGGTGCTGCTAATGCCAAGGTCGCCAATCCCCGAATGGGCTACGCTGAGGGTTGGACTAGATAATCTCCAGAAGTCCCTTCCAACCTTACCGTTCTACGATTCTATGACACTTCCTTYCTGATACGGTTTATTAGTGAGGCCAGTTTACTAGAAAGGTCGCACAATCATTGCCTATTCTGTTCCATTTTTTGCAGTAGGGTTGTTATATAGCACTGATCTACTGCAAGAGCAAGTAATTCATGTACAGAATAAGCTTTCAGAACACTGCATGTGTTTTTTGTTTTTGCTTTTTTTTGCATTTATGCAGCTGCATTCCTTTTGCTGTTGCTGTGGACAACTTTTGCAGGGGCTAGTATGAGAGCTCATGGTATTGCAGYTGAGTAGCTTGTTAATTTCTCCTCTTGAAGATTTGAATGGAAGTCGAGGGAAGGGGAGAACAGCCCAAGTCTCAGAGCTGTTCTGAGAGCACCCCACAACYCTTGTGTGGTGGTAACACTAGCACTGACTTTCAGCACTACTTTGCCACCAACATACACGAAACCACTGCAAGACTGTTGAAAGTAACCTTGAAGCAGAAAGTAACAAGAACCAGCAGAGACCTGGTGCTTTAGGAGTGACAGAATTCATCTCCTGATGAGTTTTGGAGAATTTTGGTGCTGGAAGAAAYGTCTGACTGAGGTACCTAGTTGTCACTGTGGTAAAGAAAAGGATGCTACTCTGAGAGCTAGGTCATAAACTTTGTCCTGGTAGCATTTCAASTTGTGACAATCTCTAGTTGTGTGAGTTTTATCATGTAGTACTTATGGCCTCTAGGTTAGCTCTTGCAGACATCTGTGATGAAGATGATGATTGAGGTTGGACTTCGTTTTACAAGTCAGATCATAAATCTTTCTTCTTTCTGTTAGCATGTTATTTTGATACTGCAATGAATGATTACTATAGCAAGTTCAGTACTGTTTTGTACTGAAATTAATGGTGCCTTGCCAATGTGTAAGGACAAGAAGTTGCATCATTGATCTTGCATCATATGATCTTGAGATCATGAATACAAGCTGCAACAAATGATGAGAATTACTGACCTGTAGAAGTTCATACTTTAGGATTATCTGAATAAAACTGGTTCCTTGCTTGATCTTTTTCTTTCTGCCAGTGCATTCCGTATACATGTTGAGTTTATTTGATCAGATGTCTAAAACCGTCATGTTGTGAACATGGTAGGTGAAAGTGAACTGTATTCACAGAATCACAGARTGGTTGAGGTTGGAAGGGATCTCTGGAGATCGTCGAGTCCAACCCCCCCCTGCTCAAGCAGGGTCACCTAGAGCATGTTAGGGTTGCATTCAGGTGGGCCTTGAATATCTCCAGAGAAGGAGACTCCACAACCTCTCTGGGCAACCTGTTCCAGCGCTTCGTCACTCTCACGGGAAAGGAATTCCTCCTTGTATTCAGGTGGAACTGCCTGTGGTTCAGTTTGTGCCTGTTGCCTCTTGTCCTGTCACATGCAACTACTGAAAAGAGTCTGGCCCTATCCCCTTGACACTCTCCCTTAAGATACTTGTACACATTAATAACATCCCCTCTCAGTCTTCCCATCTCCAGACTAACCAGCCCCAGCTCTCRCAGGCTTTCCTCATAGGGCAGRTGCTCCAGCCCTCCGATCATCTTCGTAGCCCTAYGCTGGACTCTCTCCAGTAGCTSCATGTCTCTCTTGTACTGGGGAAAAGATTGAGGTCAAAAATTAGGCAGTCYACATACCCTCTTCTAACATGCTTCATAGGCATAGGGAAAACATATGGCAGATGAGGGGGAGGAGAGGAGGGTTTGGTTTAGCATTTGCCCACACTTCCATGCTGAATCTTATTGCTGTATTGGTTATTTTAGTGTAGGTTTTTGCATGTAATGTAGATACAAAATCAAATATTGGATTGGCCATTCTACRTGACAGTGTTTAAACAGTTGTATCAAATACACCTCAATTATTATTAGTTGTTTTATAATAATACAGTAATAAGCGAGCTTGGGGCGAAACAAAAGAAATGACAATRCTTTAAAAAGGAAAAGACTCTAAGAATCATTCTCATCTGCAGGCATGACCTCAATTAATAGTACTAGGTTGAGGGGATGTTTAAGTGCTGTGTGTACTTGTAGAGTGTAAACATCTCACATTTTCTGTGGATGAGCTGCAGCAATTGCAGTCTCTTATAATAAAGTCACAGATCTCTGTGCTGTTTTGAGCTGGTGCTTTAGAGTTTGTCAGTAAAGCTGATCATGTYTTAAGTATCAAACATAAAATTGTACACAAATATATTTCAAGTATACTTTAAAATCTGGTATTGGTMCTTTATTTTGCTGTTGATTACTGTAAGAACGTAGCAGAATACCCAGCAGATACTGACCGACTTTTTTTGTTATGCTCGGAAGATGTCAAAGTCTTTTTTTAAAAAAATAAGGAAGATAATTGCAGGATTTTCTGTGCTGTCTAGATCAAGAAAATGTTGTGTTCGATTTTTGCCTCAACAGCTCGCTTRTGAAAGAAAAAGAAATCTCATTTCATGGGAATCATTCAAAGCTTTAATAAACTCAATCTCACTGCCTCACTTTGCCTTCAAAATAAATAGTACAATATCCTTTTAATTATACATACATAGTGGCTTAAAAAGAGACAAATAACAAAGAAAAATCCGCATGATAAAAGGCTCCTAAACTTGCAGCATCCCTTGATCAGGACTTTTTGTAAAACATTCCCTGCAAACTCCTTCCTTGCCTTCCTCTAAGCTGCCTTAAAACCAYGATCCGCTAACAATGCACAGCCAAATCCAATCAAAACTGTCACCATTGTGGGCACTGCACTGCGTCATTGTTAAAAGCAGCCCTGCTAGGGTATGCCAATTGCGGCGAGCAAAACTAGAGCAGAAGCAGTCTCAAGTGGGAGCAAAGTTAGCCCAGAACACCATTCTCTTGCTTTGTCCTTGACTCTGGGATTCTGTTTCSGTGTAGTAAATAGCACTTACTTATTACTCATCCCCATTGAAGTTATACTGCTTTTCCGAGGGAGAAGAAGGCAGTTAGGAATGGCTTCTTGAATAGGACTCCAAGTCACCTGTTTCAATGGCTCCTTCAGGGCCTTTTGTAATGGTGGAGATCCCTTGTGTTTGGTGCAGGCTTCTTGATTTGTGGAATTAAAATGTATGCTTTCAGATATCCCTCAGGAGGGGAGAAGGTTGTTGAAACTGCTCTGTTTTGATTTTAGGTTTATCTCTTCATCTGTAAATACCATTTATATGTTATTTTTTTTCTTTATGTATTTTTTTCCTTCTAACAGTATCAAGGACAAAAATGAAGGTGAACTTATCCCACCAGTACTGAAGCAAACTGTGTCCTACCTAAAAATAAAAGGTGAGTTGTTTCTTGGGGGGTAGGAGGGCTTGAAAGTGTGGGGATTTGTCTTTCAGAACCAGGACAATAGTATGAAGCTGTGTAAGTACCCATGCCTGATTCAGCAAAGTTTCTGGAAACATCCTAAATTTGAAGCATGGGTTTAATTCCTGAAAACTTGAGTGGGAAATGGGCACTACCTTGAGAGCTTTGATGAATATGGAAGATTTTATTATCAGATCTTTGCCCACTGGAGGGGGAAAAAAAAAAAAAAAAAAAAAACCTTTCACGTGGAGGATTATATTAGGGAACACAAGTGACAGATGTCTTATCTTTAACTCATATTATATGATTGATTTTAATTAGAACTCCCAGTAAAAAACTAATTCAGAAGTTCTGTTTTTATAAAGCTGGTGGCCAKAAAAGCTCATTGAAAAAACTTACTTTGTAGGCATAACCGTGAAGTCCTCTTTTCATAAAATATTTTTAGTGACAGTCAGTCAAAGGGCTTTTAACTGCAGTTCATAGCTATAATTATATCACAATAAAAATTACAAAGTTCTGCATTTAAAATTGGGGCATCCAGTTGTTAGTTCACTATATCAGCTTCATGTACTGGACAAAGAATGAATTGCGTCAGCAGCTGGCTGTACCAGTGGGCTCCCCAGGGTGCTCCAGACTAAGGAGGAAGTATCAGGTGCTATCTCTAGGGCAAGTGCACGGTATTCCCTGCATAGGGAGGAAGGTGCGTGCAGGGAGAAAGTCAGAGAGGGGATTGTAGTCCTGASAACCACAACCTGATTCCTGTTACTTCGTCAGTATAATACAATTGCACATTTTGAGCCTTAATTTTTTAAGGCAATGACAGTAATATTTCCATAGCCTTTATATTCCAAGATCTCAGAGCTTCACAAATGTTCGCTAAATCTCACAGTACCAATGAATCTATAAATTAAGCGACATTTATCTGACAGGCGACAGAGCAGAAACAGCATAGCACAGTTTTATGACTGGCACAAAATTACACAGTGGTAGAACTGGGAATGATATGACCTCTGAAGAGTATCAGGTTTTAATAGGTGTGTTTGTAGAGACAAGTGAAGAAAATTAAAATGTGTTTGGTTCACTTATTTCAGAAAAGAAAACATCACCTGGACTTTAACATGTCATTAGTTTTTACAAAGTTTGAGCAGTGTTTGAACAGATTTTGAAGATGGGCATGATTTTTGTTAAGACAAAAATCAAGCTCAAATCTGTATCTTGCTGTTAAATATGGTCATTTTAGCAAAGATTTTCCTTATTTAAAAACTGTTTGTATTGATGGTAAAAAATAAAGAATATAATATATGTATTATTTTTAATAAAATTCATCCTTCTGTAGAGAGAGGCTTTCCCAAAACCTATGTCCCACAAAAATCCTGATTCTTAATTTCCATCCTTGAGCTGTCATTCTGAACAAGGTGAATTTTGCTTTCAGTATTGAAATATATGCATCATTTCTCTCTGCTCTTTTTAACTATTGTCACCAGGCTTATTTTGAGTTTATTTGAACCCTAAGTGAGAAATTTTAAACTTCTTTTAAACTCATACAGRGGAGACCTCACATGGGAGTGGTGGAGGAAAGTCTGATTAGGAGGAGCAGAAGAACACTGCATTTCTACTCTAGTACTGATTCCCAAGAGAAATTCTGGCTTCATTTAAGTCAGTGCAAGATCATACTGAATTAATTGATGCTGGAACAGACCCTTAGTGTCTTGACCTYGTTACTAGGCTATGCTCCTTCATATTTTAGTTTATCTCTTATTTAATAAGAACATTAAATAGCTGCTCATTTTATTCTTACTTGTTTCATACCTTGAGTGAACCTAATTTGTGATATGAATAGGAGAATGAAAGTCAGTCAGTGGATACCTGCTGACAATTGGCAAGCAGTGGAACATAGCATCCATAAGGATGTTTACRTACAAAAGAGTTGGCTCCTTTCCTCATGAAATTGCTAATTTATCTTCCAAATACCTGCAGCAATCAGAGGCCAAATACCGGATTCTGCCATTAAAATATCTACTAGTTTGCAGTAGAGGAAGAGTCCTTAATATACTTTATTGAAGATCTGTTGGTCCAAAGTCAGGACTTCTGCTCAAGCTCATGAAGCTGTTTGAATGTGCTGTTTCCAGACTAGTGTTAAAGATGAAAACTTTGCAGGTGTAGCATGCGTCAAATATCTTATGACTGGATACAGCAAATGTAAACTGTTCACTACTAAGAATGTTGAAGGCAAGTGATTGGCAGCTCGAGACAACCCCTTTAATTATAATTGTAAGTGGATAATTAGAGCTTGTGTAGTGTGTCAGTGTATCCCCCATCTGCAGATAAAAGCTAGACTTTTTTTATGTCTTAAATTGTTATGAAACAATCATCCTTACATATGTTTAGCTCATTTTAATAGGCAAATACCTCTTCCTCACTAATCCACTAGAGCAAAGAGAACTAAATCAAGGATGAATGTGCACTAATATCATTACTTTTCAGAGCTGTTTCTGTTTAGAAACTGAGCAAAAATACAGTCACTAAAAGTATTAATTAATTTAMACCTGGGAGGAAGAGGCTGTATATCTGGTGCTTCACTGGACCCTTAAAAATTTTAATAAAATTAGTGTTGTATACTCATTACTATATTTTGCTTGTGACCAGTGTTTCACTAGTAATTTTGTGTGGTGATTTGACACAGTGGTTCCTGCATAATCCTGTTTTTGTTCTTTCTTGATRTTTTTTTGCAGCAATCTCATACTCTTCCCTCTCACCAGTTGTTGAGTCCAGCTCAGGTGCCCAGTTTTTGGAAGCAACAAAACTGTGCAATACAGGAAAATTTTCATGGTTGTGATGAAGTACAAGGTTTTTTCCAACCTTATTGTGGCAGAATTTCTGTTAGATTAAATATTTGTTATTATGAAAGCAGTCATCRTCCTTGTTTTTCTCTAGACTATTTTTTTTATTCTTTGGCTAAAAATAAGTTCAAAAATTAATAATTCCAGTGCAGTATCAGCACAGTCTGTAAAGGGTGGTCTGTGATGAAATGTAATGAACAAAAGCTTTTGTCCTGGTCTATGGATATATGCAAGTCAGCGGCATGGTGATTCTGGTTACTGATACGTAGTTCAGCCATGCACTTGCTAGCCTGGCAATCTTATTTTTTCCCCAGCTCTCTGTCCTTACATGCTTGCATGAATGAAGGGCATAGACTCTGCCAATGTTGTTATTTTCCAACCAAGCACAAGTTTGTTCAGAGCTGACATATTCCCTATCATAAGGAGATCTCCACAAAGCAGATTTACAAGGAAAGATGGCTTGTCAGGTAGAGGATTTTTTGACAGTCTCAGCCAGCTGATAGTTGAAAGCCAAGTACCTGCCATGCCAAGGCTGTTAACCAGGAGGTGATAGACATGCACTTGATTATAAGTGTGCAGGTATCTGTTGTACCTGCTGTCTGCTATGATTTTARCTCTTTGTCTAAATCTGGAGTATCTCAATTCTGCCGTCAACTTCAGTGAGTGTCGGTTCCAGTGCTGACAGCCCGAGGAAGCTGACTGGCAGCATTCTTTGCACTCCAGACGCAATCGTAAGCACAGTGAAAACTTCAGTTGATCTTCCGGAAGTGACAACGATTCACTGTCATTACCCCATTCCTATTCCTTTTGATTTTGACATAGTTTTTTGTCCTCGTAGAATTAGCATAGTTTGCTTTTTTTCCTGTTCTCTTTTTTTTTTAAAAAAAAAAAAAAACACTAGTGCAGTATTTTCGCTCTTTCTTCCCGTCGCCACCTTTTCATATCCATGTACCTGAAATCAATTTCTGAAACTCTGACTTAGATTATAASCACTTCTGCAAAATCATGTTTCATCAATTGGGTTAAGATTTCTTAAAATATCAGTCTCTCTCTCTGACATTCCCAATTCTGTTCTGTTCTATTCAGGCTTTTGTTTATTAAAAAAATCTGATGCAAGAGCTGTGATGGTACTCAAACTTGGCACCAGCCTGCAGTCATATACTACCACGTTAAGGAAACATTYAGTCTGTAATGTTCAGCTAGCCTTTTTCATCTTATTGACTCCAGTCGCTGTGGCAGGTTGCTGCATATCATATTTTTTCTCCTCGATATTTACGTTTTCTGCCTCAGTTTCAGACAAMACTGTTTGCACATGCCACAAGTGTTTGTCCCAGCATGGAGGCATTCTCATCTCTACAAATATGCTGCTACTTCAGAAACTATTACAATAAGCATGATAAACTAAATTTATTAGTATTTTATAATAATTTTCAAGTTATTTTTTCAGCAAAGAAAGAGAAATTAGGCATGTCACTACTTTTGTTCTATCTCTGCTTTAGCATGAAAGATGCTTTTAATACTGAATTTAAAACTGCTTAATTTCAGTGCCTGCTAACCTTCACAGAGAAGAATTGGTTTCCTAACGTGAGTTCTGAATGTCTGACAAAGTCATCAACTCATTAAGACTACATCTTAGAGTCTGTCTTCTAGACCAAAACAGGGGAGTACTCTTAATTTCGAAGTAGAAGTGTCAGTGTCATCTGAAGCCAAATGGTAATTTAGACAGGCAAAAGAGGAGGGATGTGTATTGTGTATTCACAAGCATAACATGTTTGTGAATAGATCTTCATAGTTGCCCAGAAACAAGAGGGCATTTCTTTTTCTATGCTCAGCCTCAAAACCACAACCTGTTTATCTGTCTAGTTTATGAATACAGGGCTTGACATCCCACTAAATAAGACTTGTGTGGACTACCTTATCTCTACCATGCCATGAGCAATTACCCTTGTTAATTAAATATTCACTCTTTTGTCAGAACAATTCGTAAGTACTTCTAACCTAATGTCGTTCCTTTGGTGGTAATGATCTTGATGCTTTGCTAACAGACCCTTTTTCTCAAAAAAGCCCAGCTTATGCCAGAGGGTAATAATTTTCTTTCTTTGGTTAATATGTCCCCGAGTGTCCTCAGTAGCCTATTTTGTTCTGAAGTGAGGTTGTAAATGGGAGCTGTCACTTCTAACAGATTGTTTTAGTAACCACGTATGTAAGTAACGCTATACTAGGGAACGCACGTCTTTGTGAATAGCTTCCGTAATGCTTGGAAACTGAACTGTCTGCATGGCTAAAGCTGCTGGTGTTCCCCGTACCAACAACTGAACAGATGTGGGCTGCCTGCTTCAGCCCTGGTGGCAACATTTTATCCATCAGAGGCTTCCAGATTCAGAAAGTGGGTAGCAATGCACTTCTGCTTTAAAATTTAGTGAGATGTCACAGCAGAAGTTCTTTCATGTCTTTYACTTTGTATTTCTCTAGAAAAGCAGGTTACATGTTATATATAAGGCATTTGATAAATTAAAAGCTAGGTGGTGTATGGCTGGAGGTTTTGATGCTTTTTTGGATCAGCATTAACACAATTCAGAATGCTCTCTTGCTTTTTAAACTCTGACCAACAGTTTAAGTATAGAAATCAAGATAATCTAGCCCACAAGTAAAGCTGGATAGCAAATTCGTATTCTATTTGCAAACACTCCAATGACTGAAGGTCAAAAGAGAGCTTTAAGGGAAATTTTAATTGATTCGCTGTAAAGGTGGGTATTAACTGCACTATTGAGACCCGCATTAAGATGTCAAATAGGTTACAAAGGGGCAGGCATGTTGCTGAAGTCAGTCTCAAGTATTAATACATATTAGTATTTATAAATAAATCTAACAATTTGAAACATAGATTGTAGAGTGGAGTTATTCCTATTAATAGGATTGGCGTTATAGATTATTATTTTWAATGTATTTTTATTGAGAATATTCTCAAAAGTATTGGTTCCCTGTTAAGGCAAAGGTAATCTCTTGGGATTATTACAGAAATTTCCAGAATTTGAAAATCTTTGTGTTCTAAAGAGACTGGGCAAATAAAGCAGCAGCTGTAAAAATTACATAGAAAACTTAAGAGAACTGGTTACTAAAGAGACCATTTGAGATCAACAGCAGCTCAGAAATGATGGAACAGACCAATAAGCTCATCATGAAGTAATCGCACTACAGAGTTGTAAAATAGAGAAGATAACTGTCCCCTGTAGGAAAATTATCTCCTAGTAGTCCCCACAAGTGAGTCTTTTTCTCTTACCTCATCTCTTTTGTTGAGTACAAGTGCTTTGCAGTACAAACTTTTTGTTTCATGTTGTCTAGTGGTACCACAGGAGAGTCCTGGGTGATGACAGACTTCTAAATGCAGCAGTAATAACCATGCTACAGTAGTTTAATGATAAAGTAATAAACACCTTGTAGTATGGTTATAGTGACAACTRACACTGCCCTTTATCTGTTCAATAGCAAAAGTAGTGGTAAACAGCAGTTAATCTTTCCTCCCCATCCCTTCATGAACTACAACAAATCTTGCTGAGGGAGAAAGTTTTGGTTCCATTTTTTAATGTGGATGAATACATCTTGGCGGTGGTGGTCAGAATAGATAGAGATAGATGGTGATGCATTCTGAATACGCTGCAGCTTAGCGAATTTGCCACCTGGCCTCTACTTCTTGCAATCAATCAAATATCTTTTAAAAATGCAGCAAAGAGAAAACCTGACATTGGTCGTATAAACGTTTCTGAGTTGTTGGCTCTTTCTATTTTCATTAGAATATTTTTACCAAGGATTCACGGAGATGAGATAAATCTCAACACTAGTTCATGTGTCACCAAACAAAAATGAATCTTATAATAAGCACAGTTTTTGTTTCTGGTGCTCAGGCATTGTAAATAAAATATATTCAGAGATACCAAGTGTAAACTGAGAATATTCATTCATAAATTGAAAGACCAGGTATGCTGTTCAAAACAACAAAGCCACAAATACACCTTGTTTCTGTGGAGACTGTTCTATTTCTAAATTCTTGCTCTGWTGGTCAGTTTTTCAGTAGGACTGGAACTATACATTTCCTTCTTTCCATCTGTCCTTGTTTTTCTGTGTGCCTTCTTGCAGTGAAAATCATCTTTACAAACTGCAGGCATCACACTTGCTTGTTCTATATTCATTGCACAGACTACCAGGGAAGGAAGGGCTGTGTAACATCCTCCTCAATCTTCTACTGTATTCTAGCTTTAAAAAAAAATCTCAATTTTATTTTATACATATAATTTCACAATTGCTGTTACTTTGAACAATTAAGATGATAATGGACATTTTAAATATGCTATAAACTCATCACTTCTTGGTGTAGAAATAAATAAGTTTAATTTTTAAAAATTAATTTTAGAAATAGTTAATCTGYAAGAAGATCCCTAAGTCAGTTGTATTAATGAGAAAGAAAACTAATTTCAAGTCAGCATGTATACTTACTGAGACTTGATAGGACTAGTAATCAGAGACACGTTTCCAAACTCGAATTGGGACAGAAAGAATTCAGATGCTCATTTCTTGCTGCTTCTCTTATTAATGCAGACAAATTAACAAAGGTTTATGATGCCAGCAAGCTTCAAATTGAGGATGATTGAAAGTAAAAGAATATAATTTTCTCATCTCTTTTTCCTTGACAAGTTTTCAGCAATGTGACAGCATGTGTTGCTTTTAATATGTCTTTATTGGTTTTGATTTTCTATGTTTTTCCTTTGGGATAACAGATCAGAGGGGTAGAAGGGGGTAAGTATTTTTAGCAACAAGTTATTAATTCCAAGTGTGACACAGTTGTGTCATTGCACTGTAAAATTTTGTCTACCATGGTAAAACCCATCCTATTTCAATGTGGAATGAAKTACCTGCCTGTTTTCATTTATGAATACCGACATATCTAAATAATTACTCAGTTAAGATCTCAATTTTGGAATCACTTTTCGCTGAATACAGATGACACTTTTACTATTCAGATCACTGTGTTGTTTTATGTGGCACTTAATATTCTAAAGTAAAACTTAGCTGTCTGTGGTCCAGAGAGCCCAGTGTAGACTAGCAAAATTTATCTGAGGTATATACATACACACATACATACATATATATATATATATGTATATATATACACATACATACAKTTGCCTAGTAGTGTTCTACAAAGTATTGTTAGTCCAAGGTCTGTATTCTCTCTGGCTGGGCTGTGTTGTCCATGCTGTTAGTGGCAAAATAGTTCAACTTGTATACAAAAAAGAAATTCCCCTTCACGTTCAGGTGGAACTCCCTGTGATTCAACTTCTGGCCATTGCCCCTTGTCCTGTTACTTGGCACCACTGAAAAGAGTTCAGCCCCATCCTCTTGACATCTTCCCTTCAGATACTTATACACATTGATAAGATCCCACCTCAGTCTTCTCTTTCCCAGGCTAAAGAGGCCCAGCTCTCRCAGCCGTTCCTCATAGGACAGGTGCTCCAGCCCGCTGATCATCTTTGTAGCCCTACGCTGGACTCTCTGCAGTAGCTCCATGTCTCTCTTGTAGTGGGGAGCCCAGAACTGGACACAGTACTCCAGATGAGGCCTCMSCAGGGCTGAGTAGASGGGCAGGATCACCTCCCTCGACCTCCTGGCAACATTCTTCCTATTGTTCCTACAACTAATGCAGCCCAGGACACCATTGGCCTTCCTGGCCACAAGGGCACATTGCTGGCTCATAGTCAACTTGTCATCCACCAGCACTCCCAGGTCCTTCTCTGCAGAGCTGCTCTCCAGAAGGTCAGCCCCCAGCCTGTACTGATGGCTACAGTTATATTTCCTTATTCCGTAACTATTGGCTCTGGTATGTATTCTGTCTGCAAAAGAACACCAAGTTATTAATTTTATTTTAGTATGGGTACRTCATGCTAAACAGTGCTTAGTTACAGTAGTTCCAAGAATTACTTTTTTTTTTGCTGTGGTGACATAAGAAGAGAAGATGGATTTGGAAAAGGTATCCAGGCTCACCGTTTTTCACCTTCAGTAGCATAATTACTGTTGACTCATGCCTTCGTGCTTACTGATAGGCTGAAGTTATGACTTATGCTTTATTTAAAAATGCTATTATATATTATTTTCTGATCTGAGCATCTTTTAGGCAAAGAAAAAAATGTGCACCATTTTRCTGTTACAGTTCTTTTATTTTAGAAAGAGAGTATGACTTTTTCTTTCTTCCTAAAAATTGTTGCGCTAACTTAAACATCCTTAGTATCGCTTCATTTGGATGAATTGGTTGTACATGTGAGTGTCCGGAAATGTAMGAAGGATTGGAGATCCTTGCTTTGGTAGTTGGCTTGTTGCCATGTGTGATCAAATAAATTACCATGTATTGATTCAGTTTCAGCTGAATTTTGTTACATTTGAAAATTGAATTTTGGAAGAAGCAGAAATAACATCACTATTCCAAATTTCTACAGATAAAGATAGAAGTTGCTTTTTACCATTAAGACCGCGAAAAAACATATCCAGCAAAGAGTTTAGTATTATGTGCTATTATAGTAACATTGATGAGATGCAGGGCTAGACAAGTTGAGCTACTGTGTGCACTACAGATTAATGCTTTTAATTACACTGTTTAAAGGATAGCCAATAAAGGAATAAACATGGTAAAAATAGATATTTATTACACTATAGTTTATACAGTGAGRTTCGCATCAGTTAAAAGCATTAACTATTAAATTCCTGCATACCAAATTGTAAGCATTTATGATGTCTATCCTCAGAAAGGCTTGTTTCTATAGAAAACTGTCTAGTCCACTGACAGCCAGCATAAAATTCTGCCATTCTCAGGAAATCACTGTATTTCTTGTTTGCTGTGGGCAATGCCTTGATGAATTAGCTATTCAGTGCTGCCACTTTCAAAACCATGTCTTTACACAGGCTGTACTATAAATMTAAAGGAACAGTTTTACTACAGTGATGTTATTTGCAGTAACTTTATTCAACTGAAATTGGTCTGGTTGGGAATAAAACAAGAGTTCAAGTAGATTATGGTTACTGTCTGTTTGGTTCCTTTAGTGAACACACATAGTGTCTTGCTTAGATATTGCCATTTTAGAGTTAGTACTCCTTCCAGACTTGAGTGCATAAGCAAATGTTTTAATATTCAGCTTTGAAATTAACAGGCAAGGACATAAATCTCTAGAAAATAACTAGGAGTCATATTCAGCTAAACTCCAGCTAAGCATCTAAATGTAGTCAGTGGAGCACTTTTAACAGAAGTTAGGTTTCCTTTCCAAAGCCTCTGAAACATGTTTGTGAAAATCTATTTCTAGTGTACATTATCAGTTCTTTTAGTATACTGATCTACATTCTTATGAACAATATTAAATCTTATTCTGTAAGGAATGAGTTGATTAAGGAATTTTATAGTAATATACTAATTTTTCATTTATAAAGTGTATTCTCATATGTGTCTTAGATGGATTTACAAGAATGACTGAGTAATCAGTATATGACCTCAAACTTTCTAAAACAGCCTAAAGATACTTGATCATGCAAATGGATATATGTATACTTGAAACGAAATACACAACTGTTGATTTCAGAATGGCTATTTATCTGCTGAAAGATAAGCATGACAAGGTATGAAAGTCACATACTCAAATACAGAAACACTTACACAGGAATCCCTTCATGTAAAGGATGGTCTGCCACTCTTCTCAAAAGGTCAAAAATTCTTCTCAAAATTTTGTGTTGTAGCAGACCAGCACAGACTATAATTTCAGACCACCATGCTTCCAGCAGTAGTCTCAAATAGAGAACACACATGAATGAATTGCATTACCTGATGGGTGGAAATAACAGCACAAATTGTAGAGAGAAATGGTTTTACCAAAATTAAAAGTAGGAAGTACCACAAATCTCAAAAAAGTACTGCTTCTTATTCCAGCCCTGTTTTGCTTAATACCTCAGATAAGTATCTCACCATAAAAGTTATAATCTGAATTAGGTTGTTATTCTATGCAGTTTACTGCAGCTTATCCTTTGTAGCTGAAATCAGCTTTTACTTAGTCAATGACATGGAAGACAATTAGGTAGATACCTTTCAGGGAGTTGTTTCAGAAATACCTCAGGAGTAAAATCACGTATTTCAAAATATCGTAGGCAGGCAGAGTGCTATATTCCATTGATTTTCAGAAAGAGATGAAAGGATCAGTGGTCTGCTCAAAACTACTTTTAGGCTGGGGAGGCTTCTATCTCTYTGATGGCAAGAAATTGGCTCGTAGATCCAAAGCTGTTATGAATCCCCAGACTAGAGGATCCCATCTCAGCCACTKACAGAAGATGGAGTTTAGGGAGCCAGTCTTTGCAAATACCCTGYTTAGCTTTTAAAATGCTGACAGCATTTAAAAGTAGAATAGCTGATTTATTAGCATGGTGTGGGTCTTGGTTTGCTGGTACAATCAGTGAGAGCAAGGTACATAAGCAGCTTGGTGAATCTAAATCTTCYGCTTCTATGTCACTAGACTCTATTGAAAGCTACTTCTAAAGAAAAAAAAATGGTAAGGCACTCTAAAACATGTAAGGAAAGGTAGTAGTATTTCTGTGAGACACATTAAAGAAAATGCTGTAGGCACTGTTACAGCATTATTTGATTCTATATTCTTAATGGCTTTGTTATGAAGAAAGAAAGTGTGTCAAATGAGCATGTCCTTCCATTGAAACTGAGATTGACAGTACAATA
Source organism: Rhea americana (assembly GCF_003343005.1). Lineage (NCBI taxonomy): Eukaryota > Metazoa > Chordata > Aves > Rheiformes > Rheidae > Rhea > Rhea americana. Next base: position 2,824,565 of record NW_028187100.1, read on the forward strand.
AAGTCAACAAAATRGTAGTGTTTGAGAACTAATGGTTTCTAAATCTGCTAGGTGGGCCTGTCCCCAAATGTTCTTCCTTTGTTCTGTTTTCAATTGAACCCATTGAGAAAAACAAGAGAGTGGCAGCTTTCACGGATGGGACCTACACAAATTGTTTTTTTCAGGACTACGAGTAGAGGGCCTCTTCAGAAGGTCAGCCAGCATCCAAACTATCAAAGATGTTCAGAAGCTCTACAATCTGGGTAAGCTGTCATCACGCCATTGCCACAGATTAGTAACAGTGTGAGGGCTCTGCTAATCTTTTATCTACAGAGTAGTAGTAACACTAGCTTTCTTCTGATTATGTAATCACGAAGCCATTTGAAGACTAAAATGTCATAGAAATAAAAACTCTGCTACAGAAGCCTGAAAGATAACAACAGGCATTTAAAGCTTACTGCATAGTGAGTCATCAGTTGATGTCAGACCGGAGCTTCCAAAATCTGTAGCAGCTAATGAATGGTGAGGTTTGAGTCAAAAATGGTCTGTTTTTTTCGTAAATACTTGTATTGCTCCTGTGCACTTTAAGTTACTGCAGTTAGTTAAAAATTACGGAGTACAATGTCTTCTTCTCATTTTGCCTCTAGCATTTTTCCATGGTTATGAAAAATAAATATAATTTTACCTAATAATTTATGAAATGTATGAAAGTCATTCTGAAAGTCATTGGCTTGCCTGTGAAGTCATTTTGTGAAATGCCTTTCTGGAGAGAATCTCTTGCAGCCAGATTAATAAAACTATGAAAAATAGAAAATGCTAAGACTTACTAGCAACTAGAAAGCCAAGAGGTTTTCATCTCTGTGATGTGAAACAATTTTTATACAGGATTTTTTTAAAAAAAGTAAAATACATTACTRAACACATACTGAACACATTTTATCTTCTTTTTCCCATTTAGGCAAGTCTGTGAATTTCGATGACTATGATGATATCCATATTCCTGCTGTTATCCTAAAGACTTTCCTTAGGGAACTCCCTGAGCCATTACTAACCTTTGAGTGTTTTGATCATATCCTTGGAATCACCAGTGAGTATAAATCAGTTTTAGGAGAGTTGTAGAACAAGTTGAACTGGACCTAACTAATTCATAATCACTGCTGTTTGCTAACCTTGACACAGTCTTGGCTATATATAATTAGTCCTTCACTACAGCTGTTAATGGATACCGTCATAATCTGTACCAGAGCAGGGCTGAGAGTCCATCTGGTAGAGGACAGTGGTGCTAGTATCTTGTTGGGATTTTAAAACATGGGACTTCGAAGTTCTGCTTTGTTGAGCATTGTTGGCTGTTTCAGAAATCTGACAAGTATCTACAAGCTGGATATATAAGGGGCAAATTTTCCAACCACCACCACTTTTTGCTTCTTTTTTCTTGGTTTAGCCTTCACTATGAAAGTGCAAACACATTATACAGTTAGATAATGTTAGTGCAGACAATACAGATTGCATTGTAAATGTATGAATTATCATTTATGTGARTATTAGTGCCATTTTGGACAATACTTTGTCTAGTAGGAGCTATAGAAGCAAAGAAGTACATGTGCAGAAATTAGAAGTTTGGTAAGTGTGCACAAGAATTAAAAAAAAATCTAATACCTAATATGTTTGAGACCTCTCCTACCAAATTTAGCTGAAATTACCCAAAAGGTTCAAGTATTACTGCAAGCAAATTCAGATGCATGCGCACACATACAAAGCATTTTCTCATAAGTTTGGTAGTATTCTGCTAAATAGAAATTGTTCTGGCACAGTTGTCTTTGAGTGTGAAAGGTGACACTGCATCAGAAATGAGTAGGAAGTGTTCTGCTTAGCTGTGAAACCTAGTAGGAATTTTGGACAGGACTACCAAGACAAATTCTAATTTTCCCATAAAGGAAGACATTGATTGTTTAAAAACTTGAAACCACACTAATCTACCAATCATAAAATTCTAATCATACAGTTTTTGTCACGCTGTGAAAGTTTTTACTGCTGCCTAGGCAACCCCATGTAGTCTAGAATACCTGAAATTTAGTACGTGGTAGTTGTACAGACTGGTATTTTGCCATCCAGGCTACAGTCAAGTGAGCAGGGAACAAGTGGGGCTTGCAGTCACAAGCACATGTTGTTCCAACACCTGCTTTTTGAGGAATGCGTATCTTAACAGAGTGCAGTTTCCTGTAGAGTCCAGTAGTGTGCTTTTGATAACCATGGGGTGATGCTGTTGCAAAGGTTAGGTTATCATCAGTATTGTGCCTGTTGCTGTTGGGTTAGGTGACTAAGATAATTGAAGTTGGGGAGAAATTTCAATTACTGCATCTTTACATAAAGTGTAGTGAAGACCTAATCCTGAGATTCCTGTATAATACTGCCTTTCTCGTAACGATATGACAAGTTTACCTAGATATACTGTAGATGAATCCTCTATTGCACCCATCAGTGTAGCACCTCCAGGTACTTTCCGTATAATAAACTTTATTCATGTATTTCAATGTAAAAAATCAATCAGATCACATTCAGAATCTTCTGAAGTTCTGTACTGTTTTGCTGTTGGGGAATCTTTAGATCACCACCTTAAAAATCAAATATTCATCTATCCACACAATAAATGTCTTAGAGCATTGAGAAAAATATATCTATKCACAGGTAGCTTGTAGAAATAGGAGTAAGAACAGTCACTTTAGGAAGAATAGTCCTTGGAAAAAGGACTTATAAATGCTAGTTTTTAATGAATTATCTTGTTCTTTCTGGACTTCATGTTGCTAGAGCTGAGTGAAAAATGGGAATAAATATTAAAGGAATTTGAAGACACTTCATTGTCGCTCATTTTCCTTGCAACAATAAAAAACTTTTGCTTTGCAAAAACTTGTGAAACATCCATTCCATGTAATTTTTGTTCATCAATGTCTTAAATGTTGACAAAATATGTTGAAAAGTCATGTTTAAGATAATTCCTCCTTGGGCTTTCTTGTTATGCAGTAAAATGCGCACTGTCATCTTTTTGGTGGTGATTTCTGGATCCTAAAAGATCTTGAGCTTGAGAACCAAGCTGGACTGCAGCAAATGCATGTTCTCGGTGAATTCAGCCCAGAAGGGAATTTTGAAGAGGTGCAAGCACAGGCAGCTGTCTTGGGATGATTTAAAGTTCTTATTCTGTCTTCTGGAAATCAGCAGAGCAGCACAGTAGCAGTGTAATGTACCTATTGCATCTCTTATCCTGAAAACCTAGAGATACGCTAGTCCTGCTTTACAACACTTTGAAATGAAAGTGAAACTTTTCACACCACTATCTCATCTGAAACTGTTGAAAGAGTTACTAATGGGAGCTGTGAAATAAAATGACTTAGTATTGACTAAAAAAATTAATAGAAACTTGAAAGCTTATAAGCGTAAAAGAATTTCTTCTCTGGTCATGAAACCTATGAATTTGAGTTCCTTTTTCCGCTATTGAGTCCTGAAATACTGCCTCCTTTGCAGAACACTGACAAAAAAAAATCTTGGGACACAGAGTATTGTGTCTTAAACTAATCAGCAACTTTGTAATAATAAAAATACAAAYGCAGCTCACCAGGGTATAGCTTCATGTATTTAATTCAGAGCTCAAGGGAGCATTTAAMGTGCTGGAATTTTGTGCCTGCGCGCATCCTTACGTGAACCTCTAGCTGTTTTCTGAAAGAGAGAGAAAAAGGCAAAAGTAACTAACATAGCATCAGCACAAAATGAACTAGTTGGATCAGGCATGATTGTAGTCTTTGGACCTTTCTCCAAATTCTTGTTAAACTTCCACAACTAAAATAATTACTATATTGAAGCATAATATTTCTGTTACCTGGAACAGCACTTAAAATATATTCCAGTGTTAGTGTAAATTTAAAGCAGACTCTTTAGGTGGTGCAAGAAGTCTTGGGTGCAATTATAGCTTTTGCCTACATGTAGGAATAAGCTAACGAACGTGTTCAGGCTCATCCCTAGGAAATTCTTACCCTCCCACGAGACCATCTCATAAATCTTTGTCTGAGATGTAAACATTTCCTGAAGAATCACAAAAGTGGTTTTGTAGCTAGTGGACTGTACAAAGAGCATTTTGGACAGGACTGTGTCTCATCAGGAATAAAATTTTTGTATAAAAAGTAGACATCTGGACCCAGTTTATGAAGCGATAATAGGATTTAAATCAAAATTTTTGAAAGTCCTTTTTAGTAAAGAAATTATTTTGGTTATTTCACTGACCGGAGAAAATACTCTGAGAGTTAGTCTTAGCCAAATACATGATAATACTAAATATGATGGGGTAATCCAAAGATATAACCTCAATTATTGCTGTGGTGATGGTGATTTTTTAGAACCAAATTCTGTGATCTGTTTTATGGATGAATATCCAAAATAATTCTAGCAGATACAAATAAGATGTAATTTATTTGGTGATATTTTGATGTCTGGAGTTAAATTACACTGATCTTGACATTACAGGTGTGGAGAGCAGTTTACGTGTAACCAGATGTAAACAAATCATTCAAGGACTTCCTGAACACAATTACGTTGTTCTGAAATATCTGATATGCTTTCTCCATATGGTGAGTAYAAGCAAAATTTCCAAAGTTGAACCAAATTTTTTTTTCTAATTATATTCTTGTTAATTCAACATTTGAAATCACCCCAGAAAATGAAATTGAAGAATTTAAGAAGTATGATAAGGTGGTTATGCATTAATTGCAAATGCAGAAGACTCAGGCTGCAGGACTGTCCAGCTTTGATAGAAGTCAGTGTTAAACAATGGTCTTGGCCAAAGGTTCACTGCAGAATTCCCTAGAGGCAATAAAAACTACTATGTGAATACAAATGAAACTGCATCTGCACCAAAATGCTTTGAAGTCTTGTCCCCTTCCACTCCCCACTTACACATGTAAGCTTTACTGATTTAGTTTGATTTTTCCTATTTTGGAGTGAAGACGTCTTTTAAAGACTTGAAAACGGGTTGGTGAGCCTTTGGTACTAGAAAAAAACTGGATTAATTCACCTTTTTTTTCCTCCAATTTGTAAATCTTCGGCTGCTAAAACACCAAATGGATTCATGTGCTTTTGGAGAAAGATGAAAATATTAACGAGCTTTGGAATATTCCAAAATCGTAAAATACTGTATATTAAATCTTTAAAATAACATTTTCTTATTCAGAATAGCCTTTCATTTTGTAACTTACTGCAGTGTTAACCTAAAAACTTTGACTATGTCATTTTGCAAGTATTTTGGTATGCTTCAGGATAAATCAAATCATGCGTCTTCTGCCTTAATTTTCAACTTGCTGATTATTTAACCCATTTTCGGCCCACGAGTTTGGGAGTTTTGGGAACTTCATTAAACATAGCTCTACTATTAGCCTAGTGATATCCTTTTGCTACCAGTTCTGTGTAGGAAAGGACAGAGATAGGAGTGTAAATTTCCCTCCCTTCTGCCTTATTCAATGCTGCATTTTTCAAAGCCAGGTGACTAAAATTGGGGCTTATGGTATCTATTTAACTGACAACTAAATAAAGTGATCTCGCGTTCAGAAGTCCTAACAGCCTACCAAAGCAATGACGTATGTGAAATGATGATGATTTTCACCAGTGAAGGAATTAGCCCTCAGTAGCTCTTCTTTGGCTAAGACATATTTGCCATAGTCTAGCCAGTAGCATATTTCCAGAAACAAGTACATTTAATCCCTTTTTATATCAAAACCCTACAGAAAAGCAAGATTAAAGGAAACACATTGATACAACCCTGACTCAGACAGCACTAGCAAGATTCATGTAATATCTACATGTTCACTTATTGCTACTTAGCTGAACTCTAATGCTATTAAGAAAATCCTCATGTCATTCGCTATTATTTTAGCAACTGATATTTTTCCTCGGTGTTATGAATCATGTAAGTGACTTTGTTCCAATAATAGATGCACCGTTGCAACGCATATCTTAAGAGCTGAGCACTTGAGGTGTTAATGAGGTGTGCAGAAGTACTACATAGTGTTTTCTGTAATTGGGTAACAGAATATAGCATTATTTTTGAGTATGCCTTATTATGTAAAGCACAGCATCAAGTTGATACTAGTGCTCAGATCTGTAATTTTTGCTGATCCATAGCTTTTCATCCTTAATGTCTCAGGGAATATTTGCATTTGGAAAGGTCAAGGGAACATGAAAAAAATCTAGAAGCTAGAGATTTCTATTCATTGCAGATTGCTGTGTTGTGCAAGCTGCCACAATTCAGACTTCAACACACCACTCTTCCAGTAATCCTGGTTTTTACCTACAAGCATCAACCTTCTTACCTTTAAGAGGCAATTTAATTCTTCCATGAGCTCAGCCTTGAGTAGTGCAAGAGGTACTTGTGGTAATTTCATGAAGTAGGATGAATTGTAATCACTGGATACAGGTTTTGAACACTTTGAGTTTGATCCAGGCTTGTGGAAGGAGAAAAAAATCCTTATTTTCTGCAGTCTCCACTTCCTTACTTAATGAAACAGCTCTTTCTAATCCAAGAATACTACACAAGACCCATATTGCTCCTACAAAAGAAAAATCTTGAATTTTTGAGAATAGGTCCAAATCCTTTAACCCCAGATTGGCAATGAATGATTGTGCCAGTAATAAGCCCAGCATGCTGTGGAAGGTGCAAGCTGTCCACCTCCACTCTGAGGTGCGTATGGCTGCTGGAGAGTGACCTGCTGGGGCATATGGTCCCCTTGTATTTGAAGTGAACTCCCCAGACGAGGTCCATAGGCATAATCAGGCAACTAGAAGTAAAGAGAAAAGCAAAGGCTTGTTTTCCCYGCTTGGTCCTTTAATTGTGTCTGTAGAAGTTTTCCATGCTTGCTCAGCTGCTCTCACAAGAGATGAGTCACAAGCATTTGTGTTCTGCACAGCCTGCTTTACCTGTGCTGTGGAGTGGTATTGTGAATGTGCACACAGGTTTGCAGGGTTTAGAGAAGTTTTCCTGCAGATTACTTGGCAGAACATGCTGAGGTTATAGCTTTACARTTCTGAAGTCAGAAACTAATTATAGTTCTCATGGAGAACTGTAATTGCAGTTTTCCTTGATAGTTCATGGTTAGTTTGTAGAGACAATAGTATCTTTTAGGTTGTGTTTTTGTAACAATGTCTTCAGTGTTAGTACCACTTCATRCAGCCCTCTTGACTGTAAAGAAAAATTGCCAGAAGTCTTGCCAAATCGAAACCTCAGCCTTGCACCARCTAGGAAAAAATGGACAAGGCTTTGGGCAGATGAGCTCTTCTTCATATCTATAACTAAAGCAACAAAGATAAACCCAAGTACAAGCTGGTAAAAGTCTCTCTGAATTAATTTTTTGTCTCAAGTCACTTGTTCAGTTAAGAAGTGTAATTAGCACCACTAAACCTAGGGGAAGTGGGGGGAGGGTGGGCATTAGGAAGAGTTAGATGACTAAGCCTCATTGAGCAGACACAAGGCGTTGGCACCTATGCAAGGTTAGCAGAGTTGGGGATGGAAACTAGTATTGCCAGTCAGTTTGTCAGGTGTTTTAATAACTAATAAAATTAATTTTCTTTTAACAATATTTTGTGGGGGTCCCTTCAGCATTGAAACTAAGATGTCAGAGAGATGGTGATGTACTTACATGTTTAAAATGTGATGATAATTAGCTTTTTCTACACTCTATCATTTCTCTGTGTGAGTTCATTATGTGTATAGTGGCTCTCTGGTTTCATTCCTGTAGTATCCATGAGGGCACTAGGACATGAAACACGTGACACGAAAACTTCAGCGTTTACTTGATACTTTTAGCAGCATATAAGTTTTACTTGAAGACTGAGAGGACATTTTCTAGACTTTCTTTCAATGTAAGCTGTCATTATTTAATGATTTTGCTGTACATGTTACAATGAAAGGGGAGAAAAGCAAGAAAGTGGAGCTACGTAGTTCTTTCTTGTAATATGTTTCTGTGATGTTCAGATGATTCATTCAGAGATATGATCTCGGTCTTTGGAGAATTGTCTTCTATTAGCTTGTCAAATTGGCAGAGCGAATGTATTCCCAGTTGACACGGAGGTGATGGTTACTAACTTTGTGCTGGACTCAAAGAAAGAGTCTAGGGGTTTATTCCAAATGCTAAAGGTGTCATTTGTATTTCTTAGATAGATCATAGCTTAGAGGGGCAGCTTGTAAAAAGGTTCACTGACTGCATGCCACCCTTCCATGGTCTAGTGTTAGAAGAAAACATCAGCTGCCACTGAGAGTGTCATAGATGAAGTGGATGTATTTGTGATGTTTGTGAAAGAAATGTGACCTTAGAGTAGTGAGGACTGATGCTGTCCGGGAGGGATAAAGCCTTTACATACCACCATGACGTGGCTTCCTTGCTTGTTGCTCTTGATGAGCAGGCAAATATTATTATGGCAAGAGAGTAGGATTTGGTCGCACATTTTTTCTCGGATCTGCTGAGGAAGGGATTACTTTATGTTTTTGAGTGAAGCAATGTGTAGTATCTCCCTTGAATTCCTAAATGCAGCCTAATTGATGACTCATGGATAAGGCTTAATACAGCTCTGCCTTAAGTTTAATCATTCGAAAAAGCTGTGACGTGCATATTTTTGTTGATCCTTTCACCATTGAAAAAAAAAAAGGGTAGTTCTCCCAGCAAGTCAGTGTCGTTGCTTTTTGCAGAAGAATAGGCCTTTGAAGAGAACAACTAATTCCGGCTGGATGTGTTTCAACCAGCACTCAGACAGAGCACCCATACATGACTAACAAAATAGAATATGTCGAGGAGCACTGCCCAAAAAACAACGTGGACAAAATTACAACAGGTTTTGTTCCTTCTACCCTCCGCTATCCTCCAGTATTATACCACAGGCTTTTGTACCATCCCAGGGTACCTGCGCTGTGTACACGTAAGGTACTTGCCTTAGGGTATACAACACACGTCTTATGGTTTTAGACACTTTCAGCTGAAGGAAACACCAAAAAGAATTTATCCTAGATCTGTAGGGGTTGCACAGGAAAATGCTATATAGGTGAATGAAGCCAGTGCAGGCCATTTGACCTGAGGGGCCAGATTGCAGTCCCTGACCCTGTTATATTTAGCAGTATCCAAAGGCCAGCTTCATTGTCTGTCTACCACCAGGGTTGTACCTAGGTCAGTGTCTCCTCATTAACGGCATAGACATTGTTGTACGGATCGTTTTTCCCTCATCAGTTATTTTAGTAATAGTTTAGGATTTGCTACATCGCTGCAGTATAATGATCTCTTGTTTAAACTGATCTCATCTGAAGCAGATTAAATGAACAAGATGGGCTTATTTGTTTTTCTTTATAGTTAAATAGTGCATTGAGAGCTGCATGTGAAGGTCAGCAGGCTATACGTGATCAGTACTCTAGAGAGAATGGTGTGGTTTTTGCTTGAGGTCATGAAACAGACATGGCTGTTTAATCTGTCATCTTTTTATTTTCATGTTGTGAACCCATTCCTTCAGAAAGGCAGCTATGATACCAGTATCACTTTATTAACAACCTCTCCCTGTGTCCAGCCCTGCTCCATGACCTTAGAAACAAATGAACCCTTTAATACTTGTAGCAGACATAGTAGCATTGTAGCTCTGATGGCCCAAGAGGGCAATGCAAAGACTGGATGGAGAAATAGTACCTCTGATTGGGAAAATTAGTATGGCTGGGAAGAAAATGCTAAGCTTTTGGGCACATAAGCTCTTCTTCATGTCTCCCAAGGGAAAGACTTTCTTCCTGTGACTAAGGGACATGAGATCCCCTTATGGCTGAGCAAGTAGGCTCCTCACTAGGTTGAATGCTGAGGAGGAGGAGACTGTGCTCAAGGAGATAGAGAGGAATGAATGCTGCTTTATTAGGTAAAGGGAACTGATTTATCCACACACTAAGAAGCGTACAAGTGATCATAATGTTTTTAGGACTTCTAGGGCCCTCAGACTTTTAGTAATACCGGAGTTGCATTTTCAGGAGGCTCTACAGCAAGGCAGAAATAGACAGTGAGAAGCAGAACTTCTGCTTTCCTGTTCCCCTTGAAATTGTAGCAGGAAGAATGTGTGGGAGATTTTGCCCAATACCCTGCTCTATTCTGAGATGACAACTTCAGGGTAACTAGTACATCCCAGTTTGTGGCAGGATGATCTTCTAAGGACAGATTACCAATCAAGCAACAACTCCAGCCATTGGCCTGGAAAAAATTGGCTGAATTACCTAGGCCAGGAGGAATGAAGAGCGCCTTCAGCATGCTGGCTGTTTAGAACTTGCCAGATAGGACCCCAAGGTCATACTGGGTGTTAAATACCTGCCATGCAATGAAGGAGGGCAAAACACCCACATATTCGCTGCCAGGCTCACACAGGAAAAAAATAAGTTCCTGCTACCCAGTCTTGTTTTCACATCCACAGATACTAGTAGGAGACATCAACCAGGTACAGAACAGATTTCATGGCTGTGCATCTTACCTACATCCTGCTTCCAGCTCCACTGCTTTGGAGGAATTGGGTCAGAGTGAGAGGACTTAGATGCAAAGTCATGCATCAGGGGGAGAAAAAAAAGTCCGTCTAAACCCTTGCAAACTACTTAAGAAATCCTGGAGGTTATTCTGTAAATGACATAGCACAAAAGGATGGAATAGCTGTCCATTTGCACTGTGCTTCACACCACCTCCCTTCAGAGATAACAATAGATTCCATAAAGACTTAACACATTTTATTTTCCTAACATGAGGAAACATTTAGTCTTTTTTTTTTTTTTTTTTTTTTGCTTGACTTACTGACATCTGATATGACCTGGTGGACACAGATCCTAGTGACCTCAAAATCCAGCTGAAACTTTTAAGAACCTAGTGATGTTCCTGTGGTCAGGGACTACTCCAGTCAATTGGTTCATCCTAGATAGCATATAGTATCTTCTCTCTGACTTTCAGTGGCACATGTCTACATATACTTACTTATGTTCATGTTTTTCCAGGTTTCACAGGAAAGCATATATAACAGAATGACAGGATCCAACCTAGCCTGTGTCTTTGGTTTGAATTTGATCTGGCCACCTAAAGGAGCAGCCTCTCTGAGTGCTTTGGTACCTCTAAATCTCTTCACTGAACTTCTTATAGATTTCTACTCCAATATATTCAACTCCCGAACAGTGCCTGGTGAGATCTTACCTTAGCGCTCCTGGAAAAGGAAACAGTGTGTGGCTGCCTGGAGGAAGAGTCTCCATATCTGAACTTACGTGAGCCTTATATTCAGGGCTCTCTGTTGTAGAGAACATTTTCAATGCACAGTAAAGTTTCTATAACTTTCCAAATACCAAAGATGCTGGGAGAAGCACACTTCCCAATATGCTCTCTTCACATGGGAAATGTTCCAAATCCAATAGCTAAAAAAAATCATGCCACAGGGTGCCACTCTGTTATTTCTTTAGGGATATGGAGATCTCACTACCTGCCATTATTTTCTGAGGCTATGCAGAGCTACGTTCTGGACCACTCCTGACTATACAGCCTTTTTTATTATTACTTATTTGGTAACAGGTTTATTACAACTTTATCTAATAAGTGAATAAAGATGGAATCAATTTTTAAGATACTAAAATTTTGAGAACTGTTTTTGATACATTTAAGTGYCTGTACATAAGATGTTGTGTGGAGTTGTGACACATCAGGTTTGCAACTGCCATGGAGAGTGAGGTATTAAAGCTGTGCAGACAGCTAGCTAATTATGCTTGCAAATATTTAATATGCCCAGTTAATCACTGTAGCTGCATATGCAAAGTGTATGGAAGATTTTTTATAAGTTCAAATGGGGAGTTCAAATCTTAGTTTTTTTATTTAAGTACTTGGATATTTTGTTTACATCAATGACTGCATAATTCAGAATATAGAACAACTTTGAGAAGAGCATTGCTTATGTCTGGGCTGCATGCTTAGCAGTTTGAGTTGATAGAAATTGGCTCTTCAAATCAGTTTCTCTAAAATGCAGTAACAGCAACAACTTGAATGATATACCTAATGTCACTTTTATACGTTTAAAGTCTGTTATTAATCCCAATATGAACAATTAGCCAAAATAACAAGGGAATTTTCAGTGTTTTCTAACTATGCCATTAATGGTACTTGTATTGGATGAACTCTAACACACTGCTCGTTCATTGTTTAACTCTGATAACGGGGCGGTGTAACGGTTATCGTTACAGTTGCTTGCAAAGCAGAAGAAAATGAACCAGTGGTGACAAAGGTAAGCAGTATTTTCCCTAATGGTCTGCTCTTGTACAAAGCTACTCAAAGAGAGAGATCGTTCAGGCTTTGATAAAACTTCAGGCCAATTTAGCCATCCCCCCCTCTGTAAACATAAAGCCACTTTTTATCCTGTAGCTTCTAGGTAGTTGAGAGTTTGTAATCCTTACCTTCATCTCAGCGGTTATGAATTATCCATCCATGTGGAAGATGTAACAAAACTGCACTGCAGTGGATAAAAGATGATTTGTTCTTGTCAGCAGTTTAGGGAAATAACCAAATATTTGAAAAGCTGCAGAATGCTGGATGTGTCAGGCCTTCAGTTGCCCAGTAGGTGTCATCTATAGCATTAGGTAGTGATTAAAATTTGAAAAATACAGAGGCTTTGGAGCAAGGTATTTTAGGACGAACTTCTCAAATTATGGTGATGTATTTTGCTCAGTTCCTCAGGTGTCTCAAGGACAACTTTTTACTCGCAAATGTTTGTAAGTAATAAGCAAACCTTATTCCTATTTAAATGTAAAATATTGCATAATACAAAGAGAATAACTTGTATTCATAATTGTTGCATTTTAGCAAAATGAGATTGCAAAAGATAAAGCTGTCTAACTTTTGTACTGCAACTAGTCTTAGACCTGAATTATCAGTGACAGCATCGTTGTCTACTGTGTTATGAAAAATAAACACAATTGTATGCAGTGTGGTTCTGTGAATCAGCACCAAGTACCTACGGGGGGGGGGGGGGAGGAAATTTGGCTTTGAGCCAATGACCAAGGCTAGGAATCAGCGAAACCTGATTATTTTGCCACTATGTAACTCCCTGACCTTGGACAAAATATGTGTGTCTTAGTTTCCCTGTCTGTAAAAGGAAGTAGCATTGAAACCTGGCATTTGAGAAGTGCTTTGGGATTAAATGCTAATAAGTACTAGCTGTATTTCGTTTTCCCTTTTTTTCCTCAAAAAATCTAGCAAAATTAAAGGACATTTTAAATTTAGTAGTCTTCAGGCAAAGTTGTGTAATGGGAATCAGAGTACTGAGCAGTTTTGGTAAGGTGACTTACCAGAGCCCTGTGGAGTGAAATCCTAAGTTCCTGAATATCAACTTTGCTTAAGCCAGAGCCCTCAGACTGGGGAGTTTACCTCATAGTTTTAGTTTTCTTACTTTCTTTTCCTTTCCTAGGTTAGGAGAGAGCAGGAATTTCCCAGCGTAGTGGGAGTGTGCTAGTGAAGGGAGCTGCTAGGCACAGCTGCCTCCTATCCCTGCAGTAATTCCTGCAATAGTGGCCATGGTGTATTCGACCTTTTCTTTTCTTTTATTCTATCTTTTAGCAAGTGTTGGTCTTAGGCATCAATCACCTATTGCGTGAATCAGCAACAAGTAGAAAGTACAAGCAATGAGCTTCACTTTGGCTATTTTGTCTGCCAGGAGACATGGGAGATATTTAAAATCAGACTCACACCATACATACAAACTATAGGTCCTCCTTTTAGTTCTTTGTGAACTATCATTTTGCTGGAATTAATAGCTCCTATCATTTACTGAATGAAGAACAAAATGGCATTTTCACATTCCAAGGTTGCTTCTTTCTTGAAATAACAGATACCATCTGTTACCCATCAGTTTGGGAAATTCGATGCTACTTAAGCAAAATGGAGCCTCTGGTTCTGATTGCCCTAAGCCCTCGTGCTGGCAGGGACAGGTGCTCTCTCTCTGTGTTTCCTTCCTGCCTCTCCCGGATGCAGCCATGAGAAGAAGGAAGTATCATACCAGCATCAGCCCAGCCTTTTCCTGCAAGACGGGAAGGGACTTCCCCAGATGAAGTCGCAAATCACTCCTACAAGAGCTGATCTCCATCCCCCCTGCCCCAAAGGAGCCGGCAAAATCTGACATCTGCCGCAGAGCCCCTGATCTCCGGCCTGAATACCAGATTTAACTACAGCATTAAATCAGCACTCATGAATTATTCAGAAGAGTTTGGAGTGAAATTCGTGTTAGAGAAATATATGTTTCAAATTTCCTGACTCTGAGAGGAGTCCTGGAGGTGTCCCCTGCAGTTACTTTGATAACAGTTTCCCTTTACAAATGATAATTGCGCGAGTCGAGCTTTTGTACAGTGTGGCCTTGTGAACTCTTCTTTCATATCAAAGAACAATTTTCAGATCATTTCCATAGCAAAAAGTGATTATGGAGATAATCTGTTGGAAACACATACTGGATTTCAGTTTAAAACAATAAAATACAGTCATGAAATGAGAAATTGAATGTTACCTGGCTTACAATATGCAGAAAATAAATTACTTAAGTATTTTAGTTTACTGAGCTGTTAGGCATTTTAAAATTGGTCCCAAGGTTAGTCTGATTATCAGATGCCTCTTCAACAAGCACTAAAGGGGGAAGGGAATACTTTTCTACTCTGACTCTATGAGGAAGTGTAAAAAGATTGAACCATGTCATTAACCAGGGGAGTCTTTACAGTCCTTACAAAAAACTTCCATGAATGAATATCACTTAAATGTGTGCAGATGTTCTGTATGTGTATGCTGCACTCTAGCAGCATCCATGTCTTGCAGCCTTATGAACTTTAATATATTCCGCCAGTCATGATGATACTAATAATAGAAAAGCCCCAGATACTTTATTCATGTATTAGATGTGTATTTAGATAAAGGAGCAAGTTGAACTTTTAACTAGATTCAAGGTATAGTCATCCAGCTTCATTTCTTGAATTGATCATCCTTATAACCCTGGAAAACATAGGTTTGCCAGCACCTATAGTTTTTTAAGTTAGAAACTCACGTTCAAATGAAGCTTGACTGGCCAGTCACACCTCCTACTCGTATTCTATTCATTTCTAAAATATTTTTACTTACAAAAAAGAAGCAAACAGACCCTGCTTTAAATAGTCACATCTCCATTGAAGACAAAGGTATGACACTGCGAAATGTATGAATTGTATGTGTTAAATGATCTCTGTGACTGGCTGGTGTAAGTTCGCATTCTGCCTTTCCCAGTGGAGCAATACTTATTTTCACCATCTGAAGTGTCTTGATTTTTACCTTTATAATGCACATACTGGAAAATCATTTCAGTGTGTTGTGCAAAAAAAAAAATAAATAAAAATAATAAGTGCTATTCCAATAGCATTTAATATCATCTAGGAGCAGTGAAGGATTAAAAAGGTGTATGTACTACAAACACTTCCATCTTTCTTGAAAATGGAAAGCTTAGGTACTCCATTCATCAGTGGAATTTCTCTGAGGTTAAGTTCATGGCTTGGACAGAGAACTAGCCTACAGACTAAGAACAAAACTTTCRAATACCAGGAAAAGATTACTTTTCCACAGTGGGTTGCAGACCTGTCACCAGCTAAGAAGCATTACCTAGAATTATCACTATAAGCAAAATAGGACTTTGATTTGCCTTTCAGAGAGTGTGAGCTCTATAAACAATACAATTGGTAGACAAGTTCTTCGTACTCTTCCTAACGGATGTCTGTTACTTTAAATGTTGTGAGAGCCAGGGTGCGTAGAAGGACCATAGCCCTACTACCCTGGCTTTTTATCTCTAGACTAGCTGGCAGTTGTACCCCAATAATAGTTAACTATTTGGGAAGTGTTTCTGTTGGAGTATGCCAACTCAACAAAAATAAAAGCATTTTCTTATTAGTGAGGTTCTTGCAGCAGTCACTGAGGTCTTCAGGAGGCCTATACAACTTCCATCAAGCAAGGTGTCCCCAGGCTTGCAGTGTCCCAAGCTCCAGCTCAACCTGCCAGCTGTGCTGCTCCAAAACAGGGCTGAGTTCCCCTCTGAGGGGAAAGGAGCATTGCAGATTTTCCTTTGCAGTCTCTTTTTGAGATTGAATTACCTTCCCGTACGTGGTGCTGGAATGATTGCTTGGGACAAGTAGGGAATTCTGCGGGAGCTGGGGGATGGGGGGAAGGAGGCACACATGACTGAGTGATCATTAAAGTGGAGGACTTTTGTGGCCCTGATTTCTCCATGGTGTAATAATCTCACAGCAACTGCTTTAATGACTGGCAGTCTGTTTGCAGTCCCCCGAGCACCAGCTTGTCAGTCACAGGGTTAGGATTTGTGCCTGTGCTTTAGAGTGGCTGAATCTGATGGCTGACCCAAATGCTCATGTGGCAAAGCTGCAAAATGAATGCATGCTTTTCAGGAACAGCACAGGGTACTAACTAGTTCCTTTTCTTTTACTTCAGTACTCAAAAACATATAAGCTACCATTAGCACAAAGGAATTCCCAGATTGATGCTGACCTTCCTAATACCAAATCAGGAGTTCTCTTCCATCTTTTTGGTTTTTCGTCTATTACATGGATCAAGTTCCCCAATACAGAAATGTACAGTCAAAYGATTTCTGCGCTTCGACATCTCATCACCTGCAAAAGCAGTTTACAGCTTTTTATTCTTGTGTCATAAAGAGTATCCCCTTAATTAACAGGACAATAAAAAGCAACTTCAAAATGCACCAAATGGCATCATCTTTAGCATATGAACATAATTTCTGCAGCAGTCAATTGAGAGTCTTCTGATTAGTGAATTTTTGATGCTTCACTCAACAAATTCTTGATCCAAAGCTCTAAAAATAGGAAGGGCAGGTAATTAGTTTACTGTTTCAAAAACTTCCAAAGGAATATCATAGAATCGGTAAGGTTGGAAGGGACCTCTGGAGATCATCTAGTCCAAACTCCCTGCTCAAGCAGGGTCACCTAGAGCATGTTAGACAGGGTAGCATCCAGGCAGGCCTTGAAGATCTCCAGAGAAGGAGACTCCACAACCTCYCTGGGCAASCTGYTCCAGGGCTCYGTCACTCTCACAGGGAAGAAATTCCCCCTCATGTTCAGGCGGAACTTCCTGTGCTTCAATTTCTGCCCGTTGCCTCTTGTCCTGTCACACGGGGCAACTGAAAAGAGTTTAGCCCCATCCTCTTGACACCCTCCCTTCAGATACTTATACACATTGATAAGATCCCCCCTCAGTCTTCTCTTCTCCAGGCTAAACAGACTTAGCTCTCGCAGCTGTTCCTCATAGGACAGGTGCTCCAGCCCTCTGATCATCTTCATAGCCCTATRCTGGACTCTCTCCAGTAGCTCCATGTCTCTCTTGTAGTGGGGAGCCCAGAACTGGACACAGTACTGCAGATGAGGCCTCAGCAGGGCTGAGTAGAGGGGCAGGATCACCTCCCTCCACCTGCTGGCAACACTCTTCCGAATGCACCCCAGGAGACCATTGACCTTCCTGATGATAAGGGCACATTGCTTGCTCAGAGTCAACTGTCATCCACCAGCATTCCCAGCTCCTTCTCTGCAGAGCTGCTCTCCAGAAGGTCAGCCCTCACCTTGTACTGGTGCATGGGGTTATTTCTCCCTATGTGCAGGACCCTGCATTTGCCCTTGTTGAACCTCATGAGGTTTCTCTCTGCCCAGCTCTCCAGCCTGTCCAAGTCTCTCTGAATGGCAGCAGAGCCCTCAGGTACATCAGCCATTCCTCCCAGCTTGGTGTCATCAGGAAACTTGCTGAGGAGGCACTCTGTCCCCTCATCCAGGCCATTGATGAAAAAGTTGAACAGGATGGGACCCAGGACTGAGCCCTGGGGGATGCCACTAGCCACAGGCCTCCAACTAGACTCTGCATCGCCGATGACAACCCTCTGAGCTCTGCCTTTCAGCCAGTTCTCAATCCACCTCACTGTCCACTCATCTAACCTACGCTTTCTGAGCTTATCTAGGAGGATATTATGTGAGACAGTGTCAAAAGCCTTACTGAAGTCAAGGTGTACAACAGCCGCTGCTCTCCCCTTATCTACCCGGTCATTCCATCACAGAAGGCTATCAGATTGGTTAAGCAGGATTTCCCCTTGGTGAATCCATGCTGACTACTCCTGATCACTTTCTTTCCCTCCACATGTTTGGAGATGACATCCAGGATGAGCTGTTCCATCACGTTTCCAGGGATGGAGGTGAGGCTGACTGGCCTATAGTTGCCTGGGTCCTACTTCTTACCCTTCTTGAAGACTGGAGTGACATTGGCTTTCTTCCAGTCCTCAGGCACCTCTCCAGTTCTCCAAGACCTTTCAAAGATGATGGAGAGTRGCCTGGCAACAACATCCGCCAGCTCCCTCAGTACCTGTGAGTGCATCCCATCAGACCCCATAGATTTGTGAACATCAGGCGTGCCCAGAAGATCTCTAACCTCATCCTCCTCGACCAAAGGAATGTCTTTCCTTCTCCAGACTTTATCCCTTGCCTCCAGGCTCTGGGATTCTTGAGGGCTGCCCTTAGCAGTGAAGGCTGAAGCCAAGAAGGCATTCAGTAATTCTGCCTTCTCTGTAGTCTTTGTCACCAGGGCCCCTGCCCCATTCAGTAGTGGGCCCACATTTTCCCTAGCCCTCCTCTTGCTATGGATGTATTTGAAGAAGCTCTTGTTCTCCTTGACATCCCTTGCCAGACTTAATTCCAACTGTGCCTTAGCCTTCCTCATCACATCCCTGCATACTCTGACAGTGTTCTTACAATCCTCCCAAGTAGGCTGTCCCCTCTTCCACATACTGACTGTGTACTTTCGTCTTCTGTCTGGGTTTTGCCAGGAGCTCCTTCCTTATCGATGCAGGTCTTCTGCCCCCTTCGCTGAACTTCTTACTCACAGGAATGCACCGTTCTTGAGCTTGGAGGAAATGATGCTTGAATACTAGCCAGCTCTCTTGGACTCCCCTTCCCTCTAGGGCCTTAACCCATGAGATTCCACCAAGTAGGTCCCTGAAGAGGCCAAAGTCAGCTCTCCTGAAGTCCAGGGTTGCAATCCTGCTTGTTGCTTTACTTCTTACCTGCAGGATCCTGAACTCCACCATCTCATGCTCTCTGCAGCCAAGGCTGCCCCCAACCTTCACATCTCCAAACAGTCCCCCTCTCTGTTGGTGAGGACAYGGTCCAGTGGGACATCCTTTCTCCTAGACTTCACCACCATTTGTGACAAGAAATTATCATTGATGCATTGCAGGAGCCTCCTGGACTGATTGTGCCTAGCTGTGTAGTCCCTGCAGCAGATGTCAGGGTGGTTGAAGTCCCCCAGGAGAACCAGGGCCTGTGATCATGAGGCTACCTCCAGCTGTCTATAGAAGGCCTCATCAACTTCCTCTTCCTGGTCAGGTGGCCTGGAGTAGACACCCACAACTGTGTCCCTCCTGTTAGCCTGCCCTTYRRTCYTYACCCATAAGCTCTCAACTGCCTTCTCCTCCTCCACCCCTAGGCAGAGCTSGATGCATTCCAGTTGCTCTCTCGCATAAAGAGCAACTTCACCACCTCCCCTCCCTGGCCTGTCTTTCCTAAAAAGCAYGTAGCCATCCATGACAGCWTTCCAGTCATGYGAGCTATCCCACCRTGTCTCTGTGATTGCAATGAGATCATGGCCCTGTGACTGCACACAGATATCCAGTTCCTGATGTAGCTGCTTGTACCAGGACTCTTCTACTTCCTTTGCTTGCATCCGCTTTGACTCCCCAGCTCTGTTTTGGCTGGGTCAGAGACTTTCATGGCTTTTCTGCAGCTRGATAAGTTGAGAAGAAAGCACAAAGGTTTGGTTCCCTGAGGAAATGTCAAAATCACAATGGCTGAGCATGTGAAATTGCCCAAAATATATTTCTCTTATCTCTGAAATAGAAAGATAGTTATGATTTTGATTTAATAACCCAACACTTGTTGTGATGAAGGGAAAAAAAGTTCCCCAAAGCTTTTCCTTTCCATTTTGCCCACTACTCCCAGGCTGCCTCATCAGCCTCTGTCTTTGGAAAGCATACCATACTGGTGCATACTTGAAATGCAGCCACAGCTGATGTCTAGTCRGGGTAGCACTGTATTTAACAGCCGCATCCAGAGTGAAAACAGCATCCCTTACAGGCAGCATAGCTTTTCACTCCAAACACCTGCACAGAGTTGATTGAGGGACCCAAGTACGGGCTAGTGTCAGGGTCTGCCTTGTTCCATACAAGGAACCTGAAGAGAGGATTTATTTCCCTCCTCCCTTTCCTTTGCCACCCAGTAGCTCCCTTATGCTGGCCTAGCTGGGCTACCAACCATGAGCTGCCAATAGCCCCAAATGCTTATGCATAGGGCCTTCTGCATGGAGTATTTAATGCCACTGGAAACAAATATGCAAGTGAAATGCTGAAATCTCAGTAACCACTTCCACCTTTGCAAAGGGATTAGAAGATGTCTGCTGCTTTAAATCTTGGATGAATCTTTTCTCTAATCTTTGCCTTGTGACTGAATTCCCAGGGGTACTGCAGCAAAAGTCTTCTGAGATTTAAACTGCTCACTAAAAGCCCTGATGGGTAAATGGCCAGAGCACAAGGACAAAGCAAATCCATGCCAAAATAACAACAAAAATCAGTAAGATAATATCACTATCTTCTGCACCAAAAGAGCTTTTACAAAGTAATATAAATGAGAGGGTGAAAATAACAGGAGGCTTTGTAGAGCTCACTCGCAGGCCCTGACACCATGTGTACACCTGCCAGGGAGGCAATGAACAGCCCACTCGGTGCATGTCACAGCATAACAACTCCTTGCTGTTATTACCCCTTGGAAGCTGATAGGAGTGACAGCTGTGTGGTTCATGTCCCCAGTGGTCACAGGGGTGTCACGGTGAAAGCACTGTCTTTGAGGATGTGGTGTCCGAGGCTGCCTCAGAAAGTGACCGGTTTTCYTGTGGGAAACTCAGTTGCACTGAGGCTCTGAAGAAGAGGATGGTATGTAGAAGGAGAATATATCCCTCTCTTTTGCAAGGATCATCGTGGAGGACACCAGCRAAGAGCAGGAGCAGCACAGGCAGCTGGAGAAAGTGAAGTTACTCAGTTAACCTCACAACCAGRATGATAAACTAAGCTACTGCAAGAGACACTCCATCTCCTGAAACTCRGTCTGGTACCTCTGCACTGCTCCAGGTATCCAGCCACAGGGAATGGTGCCCATTTTTCTCTATCAAGCAATGAACATTTTGCTTGATTTTGCACCAAAAGCAGAATAAGCCGGTACCTGATCACCAAGGCAGWTTACAGCAGGCTTTTAACAAAGCTTTAATTTAGTTTTATCATGACTACWGGAAAAATAATGATTGTTTTGAAGGCTCTTATGTGTCAAACTAAATGTAGCAAAATTGTACACTAGAAATGGCTACTAAAAAGTAATTACAGCAGTCTTCGGATTGAGGCTAAGAGGCAAGGAAGSTAATGTAATGCTGTACCACCAGCATGCTTTTCTGTCGTGCAGTTCCCCTTGGGCTGATGCTCTTTAGCCTGGTAAATCACCTGAAGCTGGTACCTCTTGCACACTATTTGTGTTTCATTATCACAGCATTTGGGGTTGGAAAGGTTTCAGACTAAGTGTGCCCTGTACAGAAAACATTTCAATGATAATGCATTAAAACCTTCATCCTTCATGTGTTTAAATACAACCATTAGACTAATTGAGTACACAAATCAGTATGAGCGTACATCTGCCACAGAAGATAGCCAAAGCTGTTCTGCTTGAATTTACTACAGCCCTTCTGCCAAATATAGGCGGATTGACACTGCATCCAGTTTGTCGAGACCTTCMTACTCTATATTTTAGTATCCTATCTCCCTTGATCTTTCCATTAGGGGGTCCCAAAGTTGAGGAGCAGAAGACAAGGTCGTTAACCTAATGATGTGTGTCAGAACATGTCCTGTAATCTGGGTAGCTAATACTTTTATGTAAAGTTACGTATTGACATGTTCCTTTTGTTTTTGTGCACAAGTACAGACAARGGCAAATTAACTTTTGATTTGATCAGCATGAACAACCGATCAGCTCCTGGGAAGAGGATTTTTCAAAGACACTTCTGGATGTACTTCATTTCAGTGGACTTCTCCACCCACCTATAAGGGATTTCTTCCACACTGCTTAGTCTAAGTAAAGCTCTGAAAAATGGTCTTAACTATCTTGTTTCACAGATGCACAACAAAGAAACATGCCCAGACAGGCAGCAAGGAGTCACAGTCACTTACATACACCCTGATGTGCCACTGACTGCATTTTGTCCTGCAATGTATTTCCTCATGCATTGAAGAAGAGGGCAGCACAGAAGTGAACCTGAGCCTGAAGCAGAGTGTTTTTGTAAAGCTACTCTTGGCAAGCATATATGCCATGTCGCTGGTGAAGTCTGGAAGAAAGCCTTGTTTTCCAGCATTTACCAAAATTTTGCTCTGAATGAGCTGGTACCGATGAGGAGCCTTACAGACACCCCATAGTGCTCCAGCAAGGTTATGAGATACCTGATCTCCACCACACTTCAACATCCAGTTTATTGCCTTCATAGCAAGTATCCTGTCAACATCCTCTTCATAAAGCAAACCTTGGTCTTTAAAATGTGTTATTTTATCATCTGAGCCAAATCCCATCTGAGCCATTTCTGGTACCTGGTGAGCAAGGCAGACTGATAAGCTAATATCAGCAGACCGGTAAATTTTTCATTCCCATGTCTTCCCTCATCCAGGACTATGACAGTCATTTTATTTGCCAAAGACTTCCTCCTTCRTGTTGTACAGAGAGAAATTATAAAGATGGCTGAAATACCCAGAAATCACATAGCAAAGAAAGTCGAATTAATTATTAAAAAAAAAAAAATACTCCGTGGCTGGTTTTTCTCCAGCTGCACTATCAAAAAAGAGCTATCAAAGAAAACTATCATTAGTTTTTAATTCAGAGCAACTTCAGAAAGCGGCACTGACGCTTCGGCTGACAGCTTCGTGGCAGCCTTGTCATCTCCACGGGCCCGTTGCTGTCACTGGTGGGCGCTGCGGCGTCGCGGGTGCAGGTGGCTCACACAGCATCCCACTGCTGCGTGGACGCAGGCACCAGCCCTTGCGCGCGCCGCAGGACCGACTTGCTGCACGAGTTTATGTGCCAGCAGCTGGCACACGCGTGAGCAATAGGAGGCCCAGGCCGACACCGGCCACTGCTGGTGCGAGCTGCAAGCAGCGCCCGGGTACGTCAACGCTTTGGGGAAGAGCTGCCCYGCAACGCTGAGATAGTTTCTCTACGTGGTTCCTTAAGGGCAAACGGAGGAAAAGAAAGGGYGACAAAGCCCTCAGAGACACAGTTACAACGTGTACAGTAATTTTTGTCATTTCACCTACCACCAGCCTCCTGTTTTGTTCTTTGATGCAGCAGAAAAAAGAAACCAGGGAGGAAAGTAAGTGTTGTAAAACCATCACACATAGATCAGTTCAACTTGGCAGAGGGATCTGGGGACAGATGTAAAGTCTGAAACTACTTTTAACTGAAAATATTTCATCTTGATATAGTTCCTTTACTTGTGTAAAGCAAAAGTTTTGGGGGCAACTGCCTCATTTTGGACACATTCCACCCCCCCCAGCTTCTTATAGAAGTTGCTTAAATTAGAGCTGTTTCCTGAGCATAACTTGTTTGCCTGGACCCTACAGATACCAGATAAGATGCTAAGGAAAGCAGTATTTAAGAAGATGAGCGTATTTAAAACTAATAATGCTTATTTGAGGGTAGTCATCCATTTGGATTTTGGCAGAGAAACTTTAGTCTACAGCAGGAAAAGTTTGAAGAACAGGCTTCCGTGTGRGTCTCCAGTGTTTGTTGCTCTCCTACTTAAACAATGCTGTATGAAAATATATATTGTTTTGTATTATTTATGTATTAATATATTAACTTACATAGTAGTATATCAATAATATGTATTAACAATAACAGTTGGAGCCTACAGGCCCCAATTCTGTAAAAAGGAGACTGTAGAGGAGATTATACTCACAAAGTTTCCTGTCTGTAGCTTCTTCAGAGACCTGCGCGTTTGCCTGATGCCATTAGAGGAGAAAAATAAGATCTTTGGGGCCTCCTCCGAAATGTCGCTGGGTCTCCTCAGCCCCTGAGGCAGGGTCTTAGTGCTCTACCAAAGAGGTGGCGATCAGCTTGATGCACTGCTCCAGCTGTGCCAACAGCTGGCAAACAGGGCACCTAAGAGTTCAGGAAGGGAGAACGACAGTCGAGGTACTTGAAAAACTACCTGCAGCAAAAAATCCACATGTTCGTCGTGAGCTTAGAGCAGCAGGGCCCCCTCGCCAGCGCCAAACACAAAGACAGACGTGAGTGCACACTGTGCGCACGAGCGTAGCTGACGTGTGATGACACAGATTGCATTAGCATCACCTGATGCTGCTGCAGGATGTCTCCTTCCAGGGGGGATGACCACTTCTGCCTGTAGGAGAGCCCATGGTGTTGACCTGGCAAACTTCCTGACAGAAAACTCTCAGAAGAAAAGCAGGTGTAATGGCTAAATGATGCCTCTGCACCGCTGATAGTTTTCATGCTCCAAGCCGTGCTCTTTCATGGTATCTTCTCTGCCCAACCCTCCTGACTGCTGCTTGCAATGTTGGTTTCAGTAAAATAGTTACTTGTGCCGCTCATTAAATGAGGTTTTGACCATAGAAAACAATTTGGTGACGAGGGACATAGAAAGGAAATTCGCCAGCTGCCTTTCTGGGGGAAAAATGGCACTGCAGCCAGCGGCAAGTCACAGGCATGGGTGCACTTTCCCACGGCTGCCCCACCGCACAGCTGGGCCGGGAGAGCACCGGTGCAGCAGCAGCAGCCCGTTTCATTTAGAAATGATGCAAACGCCCTCTTGCTTAATGCATAGCCCAGAAAGGGAGGTACAATGCTGCGCTGGTGTTGTCCTACAGTAACAAATGCTTTAGTTACTTGATACCACTTCATCTTCCAGGTATGCACAGGCTAGGTGGCATTTGTGCAAGGATTTATTTGTATTTACAGCCCTAAAGAGCTGAAGCTGTGATGGAAATACTCCTACTGCTCTGCAGTGCTTTTAAGTGTTAGCATGCAGTTTAGCCATGGCAAAACCTGCTGCTACTCTTTACTCTGTGGGTCTTCAGTTTGGAATGAAAATGTGTGGAGTAAATGCAAATAGGGACCCTCTGAGTTGGAGCCCCCCCCCCCCCGAGGCAGTGGCATCTGCTGGTCTTTGATAAGAGTTTCTGCATGTGAGAGCAAAGCACTTAGACTGAAATTAAAAGCTTTGATCTCTCTTTTTTTTTTGTTTCATTATTATTTCATGTTTGAGGCCTTTACATGTTCTTTGCAGCTCTTATCTGGCTGGAGTATTTAGCACTCCTGCGTAGTGCGTTCGCAGGTGGAGCAACGCACCAGCCAGTTGGTCCCTGGCAGCCTCCAGTGGGCTACAAATGCACCCACGGTTACCTTTATGTGGGGCTGCTAGTGGCAAGCAGGCTTGGCTGCTGTGGGGACGTTTAATAGTGGTTTATGCCTCCTGCAGCAACCATCTCCACTGCAATCTCCCAATCCCCAGCAGGAGAAACCTTGCGGSAATCCCGACAGGGGAAGCGGCTGCGAGCTGATAATGCAGAAAAACTATTTTGGGGACCCTAAGCCAAGCAAGGTGGGATATTACTTGGGGGGGTGGGGAGGGGCTTAACCACTTTACCCTTGCCATGGTGCCACAAATGCCTCTGAAAGGCAACCACCAGGCAGAGAATGGCTGAACTGTGGCTAGTTTTGTAGCTGTTTGTGCATGCGTGGTGGGGTGCCAGAGTGCAGCCCCAATACGCACTCCCTCATGGCACTCAGCTATCAAAAAAGCAAGGGGTGGAGAAAGGATGCCAAGCTGCCAAATACACTTTTTAAAGGGCCCGGTGCATTGCAAAGCCACGCACAGGGACTGCCATGACCTGCCTGTGATGAAAGCGGCACCTGCTCAGGGCCACCACCTTGCTTCAGCATCCTCAGTCCTTAACCATTTTTTTTCAATGGAGGTTTGATTGCCCATTGCCTTGCCTGGTCGCTGATGCAGGGGGCTGAGGCCGAGTGGTTTGGCCAGGGGGGCTGGGGAGGGACAGAAGCCTGCGGAGGGGAGCCAGGCATCGCAGAGAAGCAATGGAGAGAGCCAACCTCTTCCCAGTGTCTGGGAGGAAGGAGGGACACATCAGACTTCCCTTTCCCCTGTCCCATTCAACACTTCTGCTTCAGTGAAAGACAAAAAAAAAATTAATTCTTTTAGAAGAATAAAATTGTTGTGGGGGGACAGTTCTCCGAAGAGGATGGGCTGGGCAGGTAAACTAGGAGACTGCTCAGGGTGATTGTGGTCCATTTGAGAAAAGCTCCTGAGGTCACCCAGGAGCATTGCAGCCTTTCCAAAAAATAAAATAAAATAAAAGTAAGTAAGTAAGTGAAGAATTCAGCTTCTTGGGAGCCTTTCCAAAGTGTATTCAAAGCATCAGCTGGGAAACCATTAAATGCTTTCTTGCTTCCATGAGCTTCAGGGAAGCCAGATAAAACAGAGGAGCTGCAAAGGCAAAGTATCAACCTACCAAGGTAAGCAAAAGCTTTCAGCAGGCTGGCTTAAACATGCTTAGCAGCACCATCCTGCAAGAGCTTTGAAGGCTCATGTTGACGTTTCCTAGCATCTCTCTCTCTCTCTCCCTCTCTCTGTTGCTGCTGCCACCAGGGGTTGCTGCTGGGGCCGTCACCCAGCTGCCCCTCAGTCTCTGCAAGGTGCTGCCTGCCACAGCCCTGCTGGGTGTTTGGTTCCCACTCACAGGCTCGCAGCTAAAACCCATGCATCAGAGACCCTCGCCCCATGCCAAGCACGGGACCCAGCAAATAACACAGTGACGCTCCAGGGACAGCCACAAACCATGTGTGTGGGGCCAGGGAGCCGAACTGCAGCCATGGAAGAGCAGCCACATGTAACCTGTAGGTGCTGGCTCAACACAGTTTCTTGTACGGCGCYAGTTCAAACCGCCAGAAGTTTGTTGGGAGTTGTGCTAAGTGCACTTTGAACAACATCACTATTATCCAACCCAGAGCTTCACTTTTCTCAATTTTACTGCTTCAGGTGCTGTTTTCTAATGCTCTCTCTTCTTGGTTCGCCCTGGGTTTTTGACTGAGGCAATAATATTTCCCCAGCCAAARAAAGCAGAGGTGTTCGCAGGCGAGAGCCCTGACGATGGTGAAGTGCAGTACGCAGGGACACAAAAGCCAGTCCAGGTGACAAACTCTTGGGCCGTGACCAGTGCTTGGCACAACACCCCCTCTCTCTTTCAGCAGCTACAACTTAAATCGTGACAGCAGGCTCCGATAACGTGGAGAGCATTGGAGGCCCTGGGTGACAGGGATGGTTTTGGAGAGGGAGCAGTTTAAGGCGGTTTCTTAATGCAAGATCTCCTAGCTCGTCCGGTACCTCCACGTTTGCCTGCACTTGGCTCAGAAGGTAAGAGGCAGCTGGTGCTGCCCAGTGCCGGTCGCTGGCGGTCTCCGTATTTTGCTCAATCATGCGAAGGGGCTTCCTGGGGGCTGCACTTGTGCTGTCCTTCGCACCCCTGAACAAACCTTCCCCACCTCGGAGAGAGAGGCGTTGTGGAGGAAAAGGCCATTTTGCAAGCGATGCTGGCCTCACTCCTGAAATCATTGTTTAAGACTAACCAAACAGACAACAAACTATCGTTGTATCGCTGCGGGGCGGCCGCGGCCCGAGTCAGGCGCGGGGTGGGACAGAGCGCAGCCACTAAAACACAGGCCAGCTTTAGCACCAGCAGCCGGTCTGGCAGCCGCAGTCAGCTCTGGTTCCCGTGCAAGTGCTGAGCTCGTGCTGCAGCTCACTCCCAAAGACAAACTGCAGAAGGGAATTAAAATTTCTGCCTGAAGTATTTAGTGAGCAAAGCTTTATTTGTGTGTGTGTGTGTGTGGGGGAGGATAGCATTTCTGCTGCATTCAAACATCTGCAGCTGGTCAAGGAAAATACAAACAACTTCAAAGAGCAATACTATTCCCCCCCACTCAAACCAGCTAGAATTTCTATGTGCTTGCATATACTTTGTAGTTTTTTTTTTTTTTCATCATGACAATTTAATTTTTTGTTTGCTTTTTTAAGGGAAGGGGGAAAAAAAAAAACGACTTTTGCTTTAATGATAGTTGCCACAGTAAACTTGAAAGCAGCTCACAGAAGCAGAGCTCTGGCATTTTCTGTTTGCACTGCTCAGTCGCTGGCGATTGATCTCAGAAGCCAGGCTTCATTTTCTAAGCAAAGCAAGCGGCGGTTAGCAAACTCTGATTAAAGTGAGTAGAGCTTCATCTGATGTGGCTGTTGCCACTCATTTCCGCATCGTCTCTCTTTTTAACTACAGAGGACCTGCAGAAGACAGAACAAAAAGCACGTATCCGTCTATAATGCACTGTTGTGAAAGTGTAAGTGTTTACTAATAGGCCATCAAACTGTGAGGAAACCAGCAAGCGATGAGTGTGGCTGCCTGCAGAAGAAACTCCTACAAGCTCTTGCAGAGTTTGTACGACATTCTTATCTAGCGGCCTAGACAAGACAAGGCGCTCGCTGGACTGGTGATGCTGCTAAACCCACCACGCAAAACCTGCCCTTGGGGCTCAGGAAATAAATATTAAGAAAAACGGGGGGACTGGGTTCTTGAATTTGCTTCCTGATTTTTTTGAGCCTTTAGGGCATGCAGATCTATTACAGCTTCTGCCTCATAGGAGCATGAAGCCTAAAAGCACCTGCGCTCCTGCCATAGCTGATGCTGGCCTTGCTCGAGCTGCTCCCTGGGCAGGGGCTGACAATCTCTCCGCAGCAGCTCACGACAGACCGAATCTGAGTTACTTTGCCTCCTGTTCCTGAGGAAGGGGAGACGGCAAGGAAGGGCAGAGAAGGCGAAGCTGCRTTCAAAGCGGTGCAAATACAAAACCGACAGGCTCGGAGATGATGTGCTTCCTTCAAAGGGCTGTTCACGGAGCGGCTCCTCAGCAGGATAACTAATCACGTGTGAAAGGGTCCAAGGCACCAAACACCCACTGGCACATTGCAACAAAGTGCTCCGAAGCTGGGAAGGCTGGCAGAGCTGTACAAATAACTAACTAACTTCCCCATGGAAGGGGAAGGGGCCTCCGCTGCTCCCGACTCCTTTCAAAGGCAATGCCCAGTGTCACAGCAGGCAACGTGGCAGCTCCTGGGGCTTCTACAAACCTGCACCGAAACCTTAATTTAAATTACTATCAAAGATTAAAGGCTAACACAAGCCCACCCTCCCTTGCAACCGCATTATTAAGACAACACGTTGAGCTCTGTAATTGGCTCCCGTCTGTCAGCACAGCGCTGGGTTGATAGGTTAGGACGATGGCAGGATGCTGATGTGGGTGACACGGGACTTCTGGTTTTGCCATTTTGGGGAAGAGCAACACTGGGGAAGACAAAGGTGCTCGGTCCTCGGTAGGGGATGGGAGGAAGGGGGAACCGCAGCTGCAACGGAAGCCATGGAGCAGTTCAAAAAGTTCAGTACAGGGGCTCCTGCTCTGTGTAAGCAAGAGCACTAACACAGATTTTATGTGGTTTTAAAATTGTTTTCCCTTCCTTTTGCTTGCTTTCCTGAAGACGTTCTTTCCTTCCACCTGTCAGAAACTGGACAATTCCTGCCAGAAGCCTGATCTCTCACCCTTTAATTACTATGTTTRCCCAAAATGGGCCCTGTTCTCTCCTCTAAAAGCCACAGCACTAAAACCAACCGTCTATCAGCATGTTGCAGCAGCGAGCTGTACATCTTCAGCCTGGCACAGGGTCCTTTCCATGACCTCGCAAGAAGCAAATGYGGCTTTGCCCGCTACATGCACGAAGTAGCACGCGCAGACGGCYTGCCTGATGCATGTGAACATGTTGTGCGTGGCGACCTTCTCACGCCCCTGAGCCCTAGGCTTGCTCCCCAGCTAACCCAGTTCACTTCCATTTGGGCTAAGCTAGCAAAGTGTTTCAATTCTGGTGAAAACCTGGGAACGCAACCCGTGAGACATGGAAGAGGAAGAGAAGTCTGAGGCATTGCCAGCATCATTTTATGCCTCTGCATTTAGATACGAAGAACAGTGAGACAGGGGAACTACTCAAAGAGGTGGAAAGCCAAGAGAGGGACATCGGGACAAAGTGTATCTGCCCARGAGAAACACTGATCTTGGAGAGAATATCTTAGATAATCTGGAACAACAAAAGTTGAAAGAAGAAAAAAAAMCAGAAGAATTCTAGGCATTCTGTCACAGTTAAATTTCAAAATTTAATAAAGTGATGGCAAAAGCAGCACTGGTAACTTCCCTTGGCAAGCATTTGGCCAGGAAGGGTCCTTTGGCTGGTCAGCAGTGGGTCCTGAACAGGTCAAGCGGTATCTGCTCAGCACGAGTACCACAATGACAACGCCATTAAATTGTCAATCAAGTTTAATGCATCATAAAGAAGTAAAACTACATTGGCATATTTAAGACAAACACTTTTTTTTTTCTATGCACACTATCCACTGGACAGTCCCCTTTTCAAAATAACTACTTTTAACAGTCCAAGACACTTCTTCAGAAATTCTTCACATATTCAACCTTCCACACTTTTCCTTTTTTTAATTTGTCTGAGAAGGAAAAAAAATCATTAAACCTGAAAACATTTACATTGCAAGCCACATTAGAATGCATAACTGGCATACAATAACCAATGTATAACAATTGTGTTTTACTTAGTTCACTTTGTTCATCAATAAAAGAATATAAAAATCTTGTTCAACCGAGTGTTGTGTATTAAAATAGATTTGTATAGTACTGCACAGTTTCTCCCGGAGTTGTGAAAATGGTTGAAGGGACCATGTGCTGCCTAGTGATGGGCGCCRGAAAAAGCCAGTCCCTCGTTTTTTGTTTTTGTTTTTGTTTTTTTTTAAAAAAAAGGTATTCGGCACCATGTGATATGCTGATGTGAGAGACTAGCCTTGCGTCTTGCTCTGGTGGCTTCTTGCTTTCTTCACGTACCTGTTGTGCTAACTGGCTGACAACTCAGAAAAGACGGAGGCGATGGCATCTGGTGTGTGTAATTTGAGCAAAACTGGGGTGCCCATCACTAACTTCCGAGGTAGGCCTCAGGGCTGCAGGAAAGGCCTGGGGCCTACTGAGGGGCCGGCTGGACCCTTGGAGTATCAGGAAGACTAGCTAGTGAAACAAGCAGGTGCACTAGGATTTTCTCAGGCTAATGCTAAACACCTTTCAAACGTGCTGAAATGCAACAAAATCTCAAAAACGAATCAAGTTTCCAAAAAAACAAAAAACAAAAAAAGACCAAACCTTTACAATTTTCCATAGCCTATCCCTCCCCCAAGACTCTTGATATTATCCAATATGAGAAACAACCCCTTGAGGCAGTTTTTTTTTCCTGTACCATTTTATCTGTACAGAAATATCTGTAGCAGATATTTCTGCAAGTGAAAAAGAAAAATTAAAAAAAAGTCGCATTATATATTTTTAACAATAAAAACGCAGTACAAAAATGTAAAGTTATCTTTTTGGCATATTATCTGTACTGGCAAGAAACAGAAACAGAATATTTATTTGCTTTTTTCTTTAAAAAAATCAAAAATTAACAAAAAAGAACCCCCCCAAAATAGTCCCTTTAATAAACAAAACCCAACCTGCCAAGGATATCCACTATTATGGTTTATGCTAAATCTTGCACAAAAACTCCATGAGAAAAATACACCAATAGCAAAATAAGTAAAAAGGACCTGCAAAAAAGTAAGGAGTTTTACAGTCATACTTTTTTAAATACTTCAGAACGCATATACAGAAGCATCAGCATGAAAATACTTCAATATTTTACTAGAAATGCTAACTTCATACAGTTTCTTTATTTAAATATCTGCAATTCTCAACTATAATAATACTGAAAAAAATGATCTTTTGTTTCAAAGGCTCTGTGAGTGTCCATGACGTCATTCTTGTCAAAACAGCCCCGTTTCCAGTTCACCTGAATCGATGGGGCCAACTTTGTTCATTTAGTAAGAATCCATGTCAAGTCCTAAGCAGTTCAGTTTCTTCTTTTTATATTACCAATTTCCCTCCTACAAATAGCTTTCAACCCAGCTACTTCTCTACTAGTTCACTAACTCTTTGTATTTAAAATTTTCCCCTTAAAGCAGAACTGTAAAATTGTCTGCCCCCCACAAAAGGATATTCCACTTTCTATCGGCCATACTTTTCCTGTTCATCCTTATTCATAAATACATTAAGGCCAACATAACAAAAAAATCTCATAAGCACTGAAGGTCTCGGCAAATACAAAACTGCAGCAAAAACCGCTCTGTGGGAAGTTGCTGCCACAGTGACCTACAAACTGGACTGATTGGTTTGCAAGTTCTATGCGTATAAAAACTGAGATTGTTTCTTCTTTCCTTTGTTTCAGGTTAATCTCTCCTTTGCGCATGTGTATAAAGTTTCCCCCCCTCCCCTTCCTTTGCTTTCTCGCAGCCAGCTCTGTCAGTTGTTACCCTGTGATTGCTGCAAGGCTTTGTGCATGGCAGCAGAGGCAGATGAGGGTTTGATCCAGGGGACAGTTAGCAGGGAGGAGGTGGTGGTGGTCGTCATGGTAACCTGAATCATCTGCTCATTTTGTATCAGTCTAATGAGGGTTTTGAGACGTTCCAGTGACGACTGAGTCCCTTTCTGCTGGGCCAACAGGCTGTTTTTTAGCTCTAAGCATTTCTGTCAAACAAAGAGAAGAGGAGAGAGAAGGAAAGACTGAGAATACATTCAAATTGGTGTCAAACATCTCTCCAAACATCCTTTTGTGTCTTGAGTGCACGTCCTTCACAAATGAAGTATATTCTCCTTTGGGGATAGCAAAAACACAGCTTAACGAATGGAGTAATCACCAATGCTGCATACACCGCAGCAGCTGTCTAAGGTAACAATATTCAGCCAAGTCCACATGCATTCAGAAGACATTTTTGACCTCATCCTGTAGAAAGCCTGGCAGAACTACCTTAGGAATTCAAAAAATCTTATTGGCACAGAATCGTTATAGCTGTATTACTGCAAAGTACTGAAGCCACCAATAACATCTCTATAGCTTACCAAATGGCACTCATAAATGCTTGAGGGGGTAAGGCCCACCATGATGTATTTTGAATCTGCCACTTATTTTAGGGAGTCAGTATTGTGAAGGTAAGTTGCTTTCTCTAAACATGATTTCAGTATTTTGGGGGCATAAAACTTACTCTAAGCTACTACTGATATACCACTATAGTCACAAGAAAGCTCTTTTCCATGGAGTGCCCAAACTGCACACCATAATCACTTTAAACATTTCAGAGGAACCTTCAAGAAAATGAGCACCACAGTAGGTGAGAAATGAAAGCTTCCAAAATCTTCTCCCTCTGCTCCAGCAAGAGATAAGTGAGAATCAGTAACTCTCCTTATATTCCCCACCTCCATATGCTGGGCATCCCATTCTTTACACTACCAATTGGCCTATCAGTGACTTTGTGACAGACCAAAACCTTGAGCCCATCTGCTAGATGGAAAGGGACTGGGCTCTCTAATATCTGAAATGTCCTTTTTTCTTTCTTCCAGTGAGTCAAGGGACCTAGCTGGCAAAACTGGTTACTTGTCTGCAGGTTGCCCCGCCTTGGCTATATTCTTGACTACCTGGCAGGGAAGAAAAAATCTCTAGTTCTGGGGAAGTGGCAAATGCTCACTTGAAAACCAAGTTCTGTTTGTTTGAAAAGCAACTGTGTAGAACTTCTCAAATATTTGTTTAAAAAGGTGAACTCTCAGGTGATGGGTAAATCATGTTGTGTTTTTACAATACCATTTCTTCTGTGATGTGTATGTGAGTTTTCCCTTTAATAAGATTTCTCTTCAATGTAAATCTTGGTTAAGGAAAACATCAGGTATGAAACTGCTCTGTGCTGGAACAGCTTTAAGTGCTTTTCTCCTTTCAAGTGGCTATGTCTCCAATAAATATAATCATTGGCTGATATTACCATTTAAACAAGAGACAGTGTTTCGCACTGAACAAATCTGATTCTGCTTAGATAGAACTCTTGCTGATGTTGGCAGTAGTGACATAGACCTAATAGCTAAATATATCCCCAAATGCCTTTCATTTTCCAAACACCTCATCCCACTGCACTGTCCTACCCACATAAGATATTCTACACCCTAGTGTCACTCCTTCCTCCATAGGTATGTTTCCAACAGTGCTGATGGTGGCTATGCATACTTAAAGGTACTATTCCCCTCTGTGATGCTTTTTAATAAGTTATTGCTTTTCCTTCCAGTCTGCTTTAAATGTAATAAATATTTTAATGTGCATCTTCTGCAATGGTAAAAAATGTAGTGACCAGTTACTCTTGCAGCTACTGCTTTAATTTTTTTAGGGTAAGGAAGTTTGAAACATTTATTGAGATTGTGATGCAAACTAACAGCCCTTAAGATTAGGCCCAAGGTGAGATAGCCCCATAAGAAACCCCTGAAGGATAGGAATTGTGGCTTTGAATTCAGCCTAATCAGTACTGTCAGTGACTGGTCCTCATACCAGAGGATGTGTGGGAGCCACTTTCAGCATCTAGCATTGGAAACAATATTTTATGTATAAAATCATTGCGAATCCATCTCCAGTCACAGAGAGTTTTTACAATGTTCAGCCTTTAAGAGACATAATGGTGGCTATTCCTATCTAACCTCAAGAGTTTTGAGTTGACGGACAAGCAGTTACCACTGGAACTCATGGTTGTGACTGATCTTTTCATCAGATGGAAATGCCTTAATGTCACTAGGCAAATCAGAGCTGCGTATGGCACTAAAAGGAAGACAGGCACAATTTTGCGGGTTTTTTTGTGTGCAATAGGAATTCAGTCACCGGTGATTTCTTCTCCTCAGTCTGCCAAAGTAGCTTGCTTTTGTGCACGAAGAAAATCCATGTGCTTTTCCTCAGAGAGAAACATATCACATGTGAACATCCGTTCACATATCTATATGTTTTTTCAAGCATAAATTCTTTATAAACATCTCTGTAGGAGACTGTGTCCCCAGTCAAGAGTCTTACCTTCACCGCATTGTTGAGAAGTCGATCTTTTTCTTCTAATTGTCTATGTTCACTCTTTAGCTCACTGCCTCTCTTTAATAACTTTCGCTTCTCCTCTTCTTTGACTGTGGAACAATAAAATTAAGGATTCGGAAGTTAAGAAAAGGATAGAAGGTAAAATTGTTTGCTTGACAGTACAAACCAGAAATGTGCATTTTGTAGGGTGAGTTTCAAATCTAGTTAGTCTTTTGTCAACAAGAACTGTTGAAGAAATCTGAGTTTCTGTTTGCACACATGTTTCTATGTCAGTGGCTAGCACCTAGGGCAACCCAAAAGTTATAGTGCACCTTTGTGATTAATTAGAATTAATCCTTGGACCACATGTGGCCCTGGAAATCTCCAGAAAAGAGGTGAATGAAATTTAAGAACAGGTGGTTGGCACGGCCATAGTTCTGTGATCCTCACTGAAAAGCACTGATCATACAGTGTCAGACCTCTGCAAAGCTCCTCACAAACATGGTCTAATGCCCCCAAAAGCCCATTTTAAGAGTGCAATGGGGAACTAAACAAGAACARTGCACATATGAAGACCATCAGATATCATATAATACCTTATACTAATAGCCGTGCTACCAAATAATACCAAAATAATTAGGTGCTGCTATTACTGCAGTATGTATGATACTAATCTGGCATGATGCTACATACACTTATACGACTGCCTAGCCTGAGAGTCTCTCTCTGCTTCACAGCCTGACTATGATTATGCCTCCAAACCCTGTTTCAAGACCCATTCCCGGACACCACTTTCAAGACAGCCTCTTCCACAGAGTGAAGTTCCTCAGAGACTGATCTCCGCTTCCTCAAAGAGTGAAAATAGGCAGGTAGCAGACAGATAGTAAGGGGAAAGAAAGTGACCTGCTGTTCCCAGCTACAGGCCTTTATGGCCCTTTGTTCAAAATGTTTAATAATGGCAGAAAATAGCTTTAAAATACTTTTTTGATGTCAGTGACATGAAAGATTCAAAGAGTATCACTCATCATGAGCAGAGAATAGCTTGTCAATAGCTACGTTAATGCCTACCTGTTTTATGTGTAACATAGGAGTGAACAATAGCCAGAGTTCCAGTCCATGGCACATTGTCGTCTTTCTTTAACACCTACAAATCCAGGATACCAAAAAAAAAATAAAAAAAATAAAAAAAAAATCAGTATTCCAAAGACACACATACATGTTAATGTTTTTCTTCCTCCAACCTCACAGTTCTGCAGGACCAGTTATAGGGTCCTTGTCTCAGAATTCACAAGCTGAAAAGCAATGAGATGATAGTCATTTGAACAGCCATCTCTTTTTCACTTCACTATAAACAGTGCTACCAAACAGTGCTGAAATAAGTTATAAAATCCGAATTTCTTGTTGCCATGAGCAGAAGATACTCTTCCCCAGTCTCTAACAAGCAGACCTTTACAACGTCAGSAATATTGCGTTGGTACTTTTGTCTACTGAGTTTGGGACAGGTTGTTGGACTGTGAAATACAAGTGTGTTGACCTAATCCTGGGCTGCTCTGCTCTCTACAGCTAACATTCAACAATCTCCTCTTGACATTTTCAAAGGAACATAACAGTGATCTCAATGCAAAACACAGAGAATTCTGAGGCTCAAAAATTAAGCCTCCATTCTACAATTTGGTGACATTGTACTGTACTAGTAATTGTTTTAGTATCAATGCAAACAGCTTTTTTCACAGCAACTAGGCAAATTAGCATTTCTAACATGGCTATGATCAGTAGCTATGTGCAATAAACAGGATTTAAAGAAAATTAAGTACTCTCCTTAATACTTTCAGATCCACTGGCGAACAGTGTCTCCTTCTGACACTGTCTTTCTCATCCGTAAGATCTACATTACTTGTTTTGCAACCCCACATGCTGGTGGCTTTATTGTAAAGAAGGGAAACAAGAAAGGACATGAATAGGCATTTTAAATCTTTTTCCAGGACAAATCTTGACAGATGTGATTACTAGGAAGCTAAGATACTACATGTATATATAAATTCTAAGTCTAGCCCAATGAAAATACCAGAAACAAAACCAGTAAACTGCTCAAAAAACCCCCAGGACTATTTTTGCTAACCTGGTGCCCTAAACTGTGACTGTAGGTTAGATTAGTTTAGTGGTCAGCAAATTCAAGGTTTCTCCCATTTTCTTTTCTTGGTGTGCTATGCTTCATGTAGCTTACCTTCTGTTGGCACTTTGGACAGACCCAAACCCCCTTGGGGGCAGATTTGAGGGGTGGGTCCAAGCAGTTGAGGTGATATGCTCTGGGACATGTGCCACAGGGCTGCAAGTTAACACCACGCTTGCATGCAGTGCAGTGTTCATCATGGTGAATCTCATTCTGCAACAGAAGAGAAAGGATAGCTTGGGTCAAGCCACCCCATGGAGTAGTTCTCCCTGGACAGCACTCACAGCAACTATCGCAGYAGACAGGCTCACTCAAACACAAAATGTAATTGTTAAAAGTACCCTGGCTGCTGTAGAAGCAAAACAAAAATAATGCTGTATGATAACAACAAAAACAAACAAACAAGCCAGAAGCAAGTTCCATAAATGGAAATAGACAGAAAAATAAAAACCAACTAATCAAACACAGAAGGGAATCAACTAATATAGCCAGCTTGTGATGTCAGAATTGTTTCACTTGTTATTTTTGATAATGTGTCACTCCAACACATCTATCACCATGTGTAGTTCTATTTTGAAGCGTGGGTCAAAGTCAATATGTGGATCACTTGTCCTTCAAGTCCAAAGTAGAAGGAAGCAAGCAAGCAAAAGTTTCTGGGGAAAAAGCACAGTTCCATGTTTTATGTACATTGCCTTGAAGAGCAGCGAGGAAAACAATAGGCTTGAACACAACCTCTTCC
The DNA here is from genome assembly GCF_003343005.1 of Rhea americana. Lineage (NCBI taxonomy): Eukaryota > Metazoa > Chordata > Aves > Rheiformes > Rheidae > Rhea > Rhea americana. The sequence continues at coordinate 2,862,675 of NW_028187100.1, forward strand.
CATGTATGTACCCTCTTTTGTGAATTCCTCTAGAGGGCTCCTCTGTCCCTCTGTTCTCCTTTCTGCTAATTGTTTTCTGCTGACTCTCTCTGATAATCTTTCTCAAACAAGATTGATTAGTACTTTGTCTGAAGCAATATATAAATTGAACTAAGACTCATCAACAAAGTTACAATGTCATGTAGTAAATTGCTATGCTAATCTGGTGGCAACGTTAATTACGCTTTGTATAATTAAGTGCATTTTAATACAGCAGAGACTGATTTTGAAACTCTCATGGTTTGTGAATCATTATAAAAACCCTCAAATTTCCTAGTACTTTTCCAGAAAGAATAATAATTTCATACCTCTGTTAATTCCATAAGCATATTTTCATTTTGGGGGATATTAATTATAATGTTTCATGATAATTTTAGCTAGGCTTAAATTGTGAATTTTAAATTAGTCCTGTCAGAAAATAGCTATCCAAAATATTACTGTTTAAAAATTACCTGCCTAAAAAGTCTTAATTTTAACTTCAATATAAAAAGATTTAATCTATACAAAGTAAAACACTTACTTCTTTTTCTTAAAATGTTCATTAAAATCACAAATCTGGACTACCAATTTCTCAAGCAGTGGATTTCACAAAAGGATTAAACTCAAGGCTTGAACATGAAAGCCTATGAGCTCGTCTCTCTGAAATTCTAACTTACAGGCTCAAAGATTAGTTAAGTGGGAAATGTTTCACAGAAGTAGTATGAAAGGCAAAGAGAATACTGCAGTTTTGCACCTTGATAGAGACTACAGTAATCAAAAAAAAGTACTGAATTGCACAGTGATGAGGAAGACACTGGTAATACAGAAATCTTGCTAAACATACCTTCCAGAACGGATCCTCATTTGCTAGCATATGAAAGAAGGGCAGAGAACAGATTAGTGGGAAATACATCAGTGCAATGAATGCCAGTTCTCAGCTATATGAGTAATTTTAGTCAAGCAGTGACATAACAGATCAGGACATTGCCAAAATAACCATGGGCAGGAAAGAACGCAACAAAAAGCAGTGGAACTAGAATCAGTAAGTATTTTTAAATTCAAATTTAAAAATTTACATTGCAGGAGYAGTCTGTCTGAAGGTCAGATGCTAAAATACCACAGTATGAAGACTGCAGATTCTATTTCAAATTTTCAGTAGAAAGGATTTCTCCACATCTCACTTATGAAAACAGTTTTTTATGGACTTCACCCTGCTGAGTGACAAAYTGTCTGGTCCCAAACCAGCAAAGCACTTAAACAGGCGCTTAACTTGGAGTATGAAAGTGGTGAGTGCCACTGACTTACAGTTAACCACATGTTTAAATGTTCAGCTGATTCATGACTAATGTGTTTGGCTACTTGCAGGAGTGAGCCTTGTATTACTATCAACTCTTCATCATCAAACTGTTCACACTCAAAATGCCAAGATTATTTGACCTTTTGATGAACTGAGTTTATAGTGATTGCAGTTCACAGCCTGATAGGAGCAAAACCTGTCAGATCCGACYGGAAAGCAGACTTCATAAAAGTATTTCTGAAATGCTTCACACATTGGTCCAAAAATAAAAAGCTGGAAAATTTTAACAGCTTTATGGAAACTACACAGTGGGCTGCAATGTTTGCTGCTGACTCATAAGAGATGCATGCATACTCTCCCTGTGACAAACAGCTGATGGAGAGGCCTCTCTTTAGACTAAAATGGCGACAACCAAACTGATATTTCKGTCTTTAGCTCTCTCAGTTCCCTCTCCAATCTCATTTGGGGATACAGCTGCCACAGTGTGATCCCACCCACGTGGAGTAACCTGAGACTTCAGTTGCCACCTGCTCTCACATAGTAAAAACCTAATTTGTTATATCCATCACTATACACACTCACCTGCATATGCAAACACATTCACACCCACACTTGCACACGTGAAAACAGGAACATCAGCCTTCAGCCCTCTGATCATCTTTGGAGCCCTATGCTGGACTCTCTCCAGCAGCTCCATGTCTCTCTTGTACTGTGCAGCCCAGAACTGGACACAGTACTCCAGATGAGGCCTCAGCAGGGCTGAGTAGAGGGKCAGGATCACCTCCCTCSACCTSCTGGCAACRCTCTTCCTAATGCACCCCAGGATACCATTGGCCTTCTTGGCCACAAGGGCACATTGCTGGCTCATAGTCAATCTGTCATCCACCAGCACTCCYAGGTCCTTCTCTGCAGAGCTGCTCTCCAGAAGGTCAGCCCCCASCTTGTACTGKTGCATGGGGTTATTTCTCCCTAGGCGCAGAACTCTTGCACTTGCCCTTGTTGGACCTCATGAGGTTCCTCTCTGCCCAGCTCTCCAGCCTGTCCAAGTCTCTCTGAATGGCAGCASAGCCCTCAGGTGTATCAGTCACTCCTCCCAGCTTGGTATCATCAGCAAACTTGCTGAGGAGGCACTCTGTCCCTTCATCCAGGTCATTGATGAAAAAGCTGAATAGGATGGGACCCAGGACTGAGCCCTGGGGGATGCCACTAGCCACAGGCCTCCAACAGGACTCCACGCCACTGATGACAACCCTCTGAGCTCTGCCTTTCAGCCAGTTCTCAATCCACCTCACTGTCCACTTGTCTAACCCACACTTCCTGAGCTTATCTAGGAGGATGGTATGTGAGACAGTGTCAAAAGCCTTGCTGAAGTCAAGGTACACAATGTCCACTGCTCTCCCCTACCATCTCCCATCTACCCAGCCAGGCATTCCATCATAGAAGCCTATCAGATTCGTTAAGCAGGATTTCCCCTTGGTGAATCCATGCTGACTACTCCTGATCACCTTCTTATCCTCCATATGCCTGGAGACGACATCCAGAAGGAGCWGTTCCATCACCTTTCCAGGGATGGAGGTGAGGCTGACTGGCCCATAGTTGCCTGGGTCCTACTTCTTGCCCTCCTTGAAGACTGGAGTGACACTGGCTTTCTTACAGTTCTCAGGCACCTCTCCAGTTCTCCAAGACTTTTCAAAGATGATGGAGAGCAGCTTGGCAACAACATCCGCCAGCTCCCGTGGCTGCACTCCATTAGGGCCCATGGATTTGTGGATGTCTAGCCTGCCCGGATCTCTAATCCTATCTTCCTCAACCAAAGGAAAGTCTTCCCTTCTCCAGACTTTCTCCCTTATGACCAGGCTCTGGGATTACTGAGGCTTGCCCTTAGCATGAAGACTTAAGCAAAAAAGGCATTCAGTAATTCTGCCTTCTCTGTAGCCTTTGTCACCAGGCCCCCCGCCCCATTCAGTAGTGGGCCCACATTTCCCCTAGCCCTCCTCTTGCTATGGATGTATTTGAAGAAGCCCTTCCTGTTGTCCTTGACATCCTTTGCCAGACTCAATTCCAACTGGGCCTTAGCCTGCTTCGCAGCATCTCTACATACTCTGAYTGCATTCCTRTAATCCTCCCAAGTAGCCTGTCCCCTCTTCCACATTCTGTGTATTTTCTTCTTCTGTCTGAATTTGGCCAAGAGCTCCTTGCTCACCCATGTATGCAGGTCTCCTGCCTTTTTTGCTGCACTTCTTACTCATAGGGATGCACCACTCTTGAGCTTGGAGGAAATGATGCTTGAATACTAGCCAGCTSTCTTGGACTCCCCTTCCTTCTAGGGCCTTAACCCATGAGATTCCACCAAGTAGGTCCCTGAAGAGGCCAAGGTCAGCTCTCCTGAAGTCCAGGGTTGCAATCCTGCTTGTTGCTTTACTTCTTACCTGCAGGATCCTGAACTCCACCATCTCATGGTCACTGCAGCCAAGGCTGCCCCCAACCTTCACATCTCCAAACAGTCCCCCTCTCTGTCTGGGTTCTCCTCATCCTGGAGTGCACTGTTCTTCAACTGTAACTCCAAGTCTACAGGAGTATTAGCGGCCTTTCTTCTTTTTATTCGAGAAGGAACTAGTTTCCAGCCTTCTTCAACAGTGATTTGCTGTGCTATTTCACTCTTCACAGAGCCTTCCAGCAACTCTCCTGCTGTAGGGGATTGGGACTCCGGGAGCAGTATGGTCTCTAAGAATGCCCTTTCTATCTCCTGCTCACTTTCTCGCATGYGTCGCAGTCTACTGACCTCATCCCGCAACTCTTTAACTTGACAACACAAATTGTCAACAACARCACATCTCTTGCAGGAGGGTGGACCATCGGTCCAGGCCTTCTGGAGAGGCTCCAAGCACTCCCTGCAGCCTGAGACCTGTACGGCATCATCTGCCATAAGAGGCTCTGTCTGGGTTGAAGCTTCTGACACAGTTGATTCCCACAGCTACTGGCAAATATGCTTTACGGTGAGTTATAACCATGTTTGCAAGAGTGGGCACTACTAGCGCTGGAAAAAGAAAGATGTTCTCTTGCACCTAACTGCRTTCCTCTTGCGTGAACTGCTGCGCAAACTGCTCTGTCTGTTCGCTGCCTCTGTTTGCTGTGTTCATAGGGATTTCTTACTTCRTTCATTTCTCTTTTCAGCTCACTTTTACTGAAAATGTTTAAACATTTTAAAATATGTTCACTTCTGCCTTCTAGTTGCTGAAATATTAAACTGAAGATTTTTTTTTTAARGGAGTATTACATGATTGAAGGGACAGTTAACTATGCATTGAAGGCAGACAATGAGACTACTGGAATTCCATGCTGTCTGCGACAGCAGCTACCTTTGGTTCTGAGTTTATACAGCATCTACCACATCGGTGCCCAGTACAGCAATTGCATGTAACTAACAAACATCTAAGGGTGGGAAGCTCTGCTATAAATAAGCCCAACTTAAAATTGACAGAATATGAAGAATCTGAACTCTGAAAAAAAACCCACCGAGACAGGACTCAAAAAAGAATGAACTATTAAGGAAGGACTGTGCTGTCTTCCAAGYAGCCTTGTTACAGTCACATCATCGGAACTTTCTCACTTTTCTACTTCCTTACAAAATAAAGTGGGAAATGTGGAGGAAAGAAAGTCAGAGAAATCAAACCCTACCTTATAAGAAAACCATTGACAGGCTAAGATATGGCTTGCTAACATCATCAGTCTCACTAGATAAGCATTTATGTGGGAAAAACATGTACTTTGATAAGACAAATGATAAATTACAGTTTTAATTTCAGAGAGAAAACTAAGCTAGGAATATTTTTTTCCCCTGAGGCTCACAGGAGCATGGGCTCTTGCTAAGAGGCATGTTGTCGTAGCTATTTACTGTGTAATATCCTCTATCATTCTCTGAGACTCTATGTATTAGAGGCATATTGTAAGTAGGCCAATTGTCTATATCTAGGACATGAAGTTTTGAAGGTGAAGAGAAGCACCAAGAGCATGTAAGCTGCTGATCCTGTGGCACAGGAATGCAAGGCCAAGCCAGAAACACAAATTTTAAGCTCTAAACATGACACTTGACAGGTATCGTAGAATTGTAAGGTTGGAAGGGACCTCTGGAGATCATTTAGTCCAACCCTCAGCGTAGCCCATACRGGGATTGAACCTGCGACCTTGGCATTAGCAGCTCCATGCTCTAACCAACTGAGCTAAACCTGGTATATCAAGCAAACACTGAAAATATGTTAAAATTTTATGTCTTCATTGAAACAACTCTTGTTTATGTTCCTTATCCTGAAATAATACTTGGCTTAGAAAACTCCCTATGTTCCCTTAACTATAATGTACCTCAATAGAGCTTAGGTTGTAAAGGCAATACCAGGGCAAGGACATTCTTTACCAGCTTTCTCTCCTCTTAAATGTATTCAAGCTTCTCACTTTCTGCCTTAAAATCCTAAACACCTCCCATTTCAAGAATTGAATTTCATGCAGTTCTCTCAGCTCAATATTCTCCTTGTTTCTTCTCTCACTCTTGACTTTGCCTTTTCTATATGTTGTGCCTTTTTCCTGGAATGGACTTCTTGACATGAGCTAATCATCATCATCTCCAAATGGCTCCTCTGAAATGTTCATTCTCAAAGGCTTTAACCATGAAATTTTCCACATCTGAAGTTCTTAAAAATACAAGATTGGAAGGCATCTTCAAGGCCATCAAATCTAGTTTTATGGCTCAAGCTCTTGGAGTCAGAAAAAAACGTTTTTCGGGTATGTTTTTTAAAGAAAAAGATATGGTGAATTTCTAGCCCTTGAGGATGGACAGCAAGTTCTTAAAGCTGACAAAAGAGAGATAAATGAAAAGCCTAGAATACTATTACTATTTTTTTAAATCCATGTATTTCAATACATATTTTTACGTACTTGGGGTTGGCAATACTGTCTTCTTCAATTAGTTCTCCTACTGCATAGTGATTACAATRCTAGAGATCAGATTTTTCATTGATTGAAGAGACTTTGGATCAGTTTCTATATAGTTTTGACCTTTAGTCTTATTCCTTAATTGTTTTTTTTGCAGCAATAACATCTGTTTTCATGGCACACGGAAAAGAGCAGGGACAGGACACAAAGTTACACTTTATGATACTCAAGCAGTAATTCATAAGAAATCCTACTAATAAATATTTAATATAGCATTAAAACAGTAGTGTATTCATCTACAAATATGCTTACCTCTTGCTGAAAGAAACAAGGGGTTATTCAAATAATTTGACGCAAGGCGTTTCCGCTGCAAGGGAAAAGAAACTAGTCATTGAAAAGTGCTCTGTCTCTCACTATTTTATATTAACAATCTCTAAAGGGCTTCCTTCATACATAATCAAGAATACAGAAGCTAATTCTGTGATTTAGAAGATTTGCTGCTAACTCCTAATTTAAACAGTTGCACTATTTACCATTCTAACAAGTCTTTCATAGAGCAGCTTTAYGTGCACTAGATTTTATTAACGAGAGATAAGCATAAATTGCAAATGTTATTAATTGAGTTTCAGGAGACCTTTCAGAGTTTAGTAACTACAAACCAGGAGATAAATGACGTTCATAAAGGAAAAATTACATATTAAATTGTTGCTATGTGACGACWTTTCTATTGGTGTACATCAAAATGGTTATAGACTTCCCACCTGCAAAAAGACATCACTACTTTCTGTGACGGTTGCTCATAACTATAAGGAACATATTTGGTTTGTAAGTTGCGTACTATAGCCTAAGCAAAATACTTCTCCTTCAGAAGTTAATACGTACAATCTCTGAAAGCTGGCAGTCATTTCAATTTCATGAGGTCACCAAAAAGACTTTCAAACCTGAAAACACAGTCCACTGGAAACACAACTGAGACGTTTAACTAATGTAACGTAGTCCATCACCAGCTTGTCAGAGGTAAAAGCTATTGGTCAATAGCAACTTGGGCTTCATTAACAGTCTATATAACCTCTAATTGACTTTTGAGCAGGACTGGAAWCAGTACCATTTTCCTCAATTTGATATTGTTAGACTCTGCTTGGAAGAAAATTAGAGGGTGTTTTTTTGCTAATAAATGATTTATTCTGTGATGAGTAAACTGTTCTCTTAAACGTGGGTGCCTGGCAGTTTGTTAATAAATTTTCAGCTGGCATTTCTTTCTTCAAAAAACATCCAGCCTGAAACTTAACCCCTTCCCATGCAAAAAATAAGCCACTGAGGGTAGGAGAAAAAAAATGTATCTCAAAAACATAAGAAAACATTGAAAAAGAAAAAGAACATCATTCACGTGAAGACATAAGACTGATCACATTTTTGTAATCAAGGGAGTTAACATCACTACTACAGATGCTGAGCTCCAGTCGTTTGAGGGGCGTTGGCAAATAAAAAGTCTAATTTACATGCAATTTCAATTTAAACAATCATGAATTAAAGATCCTTCAGTAGACTAACTGTAAATTAAACTGCACCAAAATGCCTGAAATGTCACAAAATACCTCAACTCACTGATTAGCAAATCAATCTGAGCAGCTAATTGATCAGAGAAAAACCATCTGCCTCCATTTTCCTTGAATGGCATTCCCCATGGTCAGTATTTAATGGCAGCTCCTAATGAGGACACAGATGATCAACCACAGGACTCTTTAACAGACATTCTCTCTATGCGCTATCCTTCACTTTAGGATATGCTTCTGRGAATAGATCTAATGAGAAATACGAAATAGGGGTGCACTAGTCCTCCTCCATTACCTCCCGAATCCCTGCTTAAAATAATAGAGTTTCTCAAAATACTGCTCAGAGTACAGCCACAAAACTTTGCAGCAAGTGTTTTAACAAAATCATCAGGACAAACCAATCTCAGAGGAGACAGCACAAATTTAACACCAGTAAGGCTAAGGTTCCGACAATGTTAAATACTGGTTGTATGAATATCTGTATTTGCTCTTTAGCGTTCACTAGAGAAAAATTCCTTAGTCTGGAAGAATTCAAGAGTGCAGAGCTGGTCTAGAGTGTAAAACACATCAATGCTTTCAAAAAGGAACAATTAAGCCACTAAGCAGCTTGACTACACTGGTGGATTTCTTCTTAGCATCATCTGCTTGCCCTCTGCCAGTAAACTTGGAAAACCTGAAACACTGGTAGACCAAAATTTCTGCATTGTTGATAATCTAAACAAAGAAAAATCAGATTCTTTAGGCTTAAAGAACTCGGAACACAGAGAAATCTTGCTTAAATAGAGAATTGGTTGCAAATAATTTTAGTTCTGTTGAAACAGAAGTTCAAATAGCTTCCATTCTGAAGTTCAAATACTGACCCCCAAATTGGGGAGAGATTTTAAAGGCAGAATTTTAATATAGCAAAAAATGTATATACTTCAATTCAGAAACAAACTAAAATTTAATTTCAGAAAAAAGTTATATTCTACTTATATTCTGGTTTTAGATAAGGTTTGCAATCTGGAATCGTATAGGACCAAATTTTGCTACTGTCGTAAATGTGACAGTGTATGTATAAGAGGTATCAGAGATTTTCCATAGCAGTTCTATTTTTAATTGTGCATTATTATATTTATTATGCAGGCTTCCTTCCCACTTGCAGAGCACACTGATTCTTAAACCAATACATTCCTTTTATGAATATGTTACTAATATGAAAAGCAAAGTTCTCCATTTATTCTTTAGCACATATGAAAAGAGGAATAGCAATGCAAGTTTCAATGTAATGCCTCATTTCTGTTCCTTAGTTCCGACCTGCAGAGACCTTCTGTATGGATAGAAAAATAATTAGGACCAATATTAATTTAGTCCTTTTGGCCTTTATTAAAACTAACATGAATTCCAGTTTGAAGCAAGTGATGTTTTGGTGTGAAAACTGGTTGCTTAGATACTGAGATGAAATCTTGTCTTTCCTTTCCACATCAGTATCTCTTTACAAGTGAAAGCATGGTTTTGCATTCATATATACTTTTTAAATAAGAAACACTTAAAATTTTTATTAATGTGAAATAGAGCTGTGGTAGAAAGAGTGAATGATAAAGTACCTCTGTTTCCAAGAGTCCACTGTAGGCTGGATTTGCTGTGCTTCTTCTCTTTCTTTCCTGACGCTTGCTCTGGATTTCTGTAACCATGGAAAGAGATATGAATTGTGTATTTCTCATTCATCGGGGAAAAATGTAGATCTAGCTTGTTAAGCAAGATGCTCTTACCCTCAACCCCTTGGGTTTTGTGTTTAGTTCCAGTTTCTAAAGTATAATTGGGTTGCATCAGCATTGATATTTGTTGCAGTTCAAGGTTTGGCATTAATAAGCTTTTCCTTGTAAGAGTCAAAACACAGGGATTTTTATTTTTTTCCTCCAAGATGGACTAATGCTGCTCTACAAGATTTTTATTACGATCCTTTTAGAAACACATTTAGTAAGCATCAACAGAGAGCTTTCAAAACACCATCACCGTCTGCTATTAACAAAAATGAATCATATAAAGCAGTAAAGTCATATCAGATGAAAGTACAAGATCCTTTTAAATTTCATTTACCTTACTTTTCTCTGTTAAGATTAGAAAAAGTATGGTCATAATGAGAAGGTTAGATTCAGTTCTAACTAGGGAGTGATGATTTATTAACCCAAAATACACAACTTCATGACTTTGAGCATGCAAAATTATACGAGCAATCCATGTCAATGGGAACAGCACACAAAGATAGGCTCACTGAATTGCAATACTGTTTGGAAAAGGGTGACACACAAAATAACTCCCTTACACTAAATGGTAACACCTATTCAAGACAGTATTTACTCAGCAACAACGAGTCATATGCRTACTTCTGAAAGTAGTCACAGAAAGAGTAAGCAAAAACCTGGCCCACTGAAATCTATGGGTTTAACATTACTTTTCCCTCATCTAGGGTTTAATTTCTCTCATGTACTGAATTTTTCTCCAGCTGTTCATGTCAGCTGAGAACAGTAAGATTACTATAATAATATATTTTACAGCCTTTATTTTTATTTTGATAAGAAAGTAAGAGCAGTCATCTCTCAGAAGGAAAGGAACTGGCAGGAAGACTGGCTTGTCTGCTGAGCCAACCAGGAGCATGCCCAACAGAAACTCAGGACACTGCCTGGTTCTGCAGAAAGTCTGGCATCTTTTGTCAATGTCTGAGATAAAGAAGTGTATCTCAGTAAGTCCTCAGTGCCAGAATATGGCCTTCAGGATATCATGCACTATCTCCCATTTGCAATCCCACAGTAAAACACAGTTCAGCTTTCAGGATATTCACGATACATGGGAACTGGATTCCTGATATATAATTGTTTCTAGGCACCCTTTCCAAAGGTTCATAACCTCTCCACAGAATAAAAGGGGCCGTGTATCACTTCAAGTGTTGCTACAGTACATGGTATTAGTATTATCTGTTACATCTTGGACATGGTGTCCTTAGAGACGAGGCTAACACTTTGCAGATYTTGTACTGCTCTGAGAGCCAAGATACTGATTTGGAACTTTTCATTCACGAAGGACTGTAGGCTAAGCCCCTGCCCTTGGAAACAGAAACCTATCAGGAGGAAACTGGACAGATGAGAAAAAACGGAGGAGCAGCTACTTGCATATTCCTGCCAGGTTTTCTTACTGACAAGGGAGTACCTCACCTCTCATGCTTAGAAGGTGTTGCCTAGGTATATTCAAGGCATATAGTCAGGTCTGCATTCAGTCAGACATGAGATGGATGTAGGCTGCCATGCGGCCCAGTGAGCTATACAGATCTCACGATGAAGAAATATGTGATCTTAGACTGCACTGAGATGCAAAATGCTGATAAACTCTTTGGCTGCAACCACTGGCTGGTGTCTCTCCTAGCACATTTGGTGCTAGGAAAACTCCACTCATGAGGTTATTGGATGGGTAATATATTTCTGTCCCACAGTGAAGGTATTTTCTGTGAAGTGCTCTTATGGCTATGTACAAATTACAGTCCTGAAGATTTCAAACTCTTTGGCATCCTCTGAAGGGAAGCTGGCCTCAGTGGCAGGATCGGTTGATCAATGGATCCAACAACCTGTCACAGAGCCACATGAATTAAGATGGTTTTTCTTGATGTCAGTTACAATCCTTTCAGTAACATGGGAATCAAACATCGTTAGAAGGTGGCAGAGATGTCACAAGAGTGGAAATTGTGCCTCAAGGCTAACAGAGAAAAGGAAGAAGTGGACTTCTGCTGACTTTTTACTTTGATCTTAACAGTGTGGGCTGTAGCCATGGTTCTTGCAGCCAGTGCTAGCAACTCAGCCTCTGTGGTCTACAGATTCTCCATGGTAAGTGAATTTGGGGTTGCAACAATCTCAGTGTCCTTGTGATAGAGCAGTGAAATGGCTGGAGTTAGGATTACTCAGCTGTAGTCTTTTTCAGAGGTTGTCACAGGAATGCAATATTGGGATTTTTCACTGGTCCAGAAGAAGAAGAAAAGAATTTCACATGGCAGAGCTTCTATGTGTCAAGGTGCAAAACTGGGCTAAGTGTCTTCACAAGGAGACCATGATGCATCTTTAGCTCTCTGTTCTTATGTGTTCCAGTTTTTAAAAAAAGAATTTATTTGGTACATACTCTCACCAAGCAACAGAGCCATTTGATGGACTCTGACCCACACACATGGTATAGGCCTGGAGTACAGCTTTCAAAGAAGCATCCCTATGGGGCAGAGGATAAAAGAACAAAGCTGGCTGGTGGCAAAAGGAATAGAAATGGTGAAAATAAGAAGGAGGGAGTAAGGAGCAGTGAAGAAGCTTCATTATACGTGACCACTGAGTGTTCCACCTTAAGTGAGTGAATGCAAGGAACTCAAAGGGCACTTAATGTACTCCACCCTACCTACCCATGCACCAACCATCAGGGAAGGCAGGTAGATTTATTTATTTACAGAAACTGTGAACACAAAAAATATCTGGGCTCGAGAGATAAGGAGTAATATACTTTAGGGTATATAAGTTCAATCTAAATGCTTATCTAGATGCTGCTCTTTCTGCTAAATTTGGCAGAAAGAGCTCTAGCTAGTATCAGATGTGCACTGGATTTTAGTGATGTGGACAACAATTCACTGGAAATGGGGCTAGGATAACCGTGTTCATACCACACAGGGCACTGATGAGCTACCACAGAATAACTAATTGTATTTAACTGTGATGCTGGGATAATGTAAAGCGAGATTACTTTTCATCAGAAAATTTAACTACACCAGGTAGTTTTGAAGGAAGGAAACAAAAATACTAAAGTTTTGCAATAGCTCTGGCTAAAAATATTACAACATTTTCTATGGAAAAATCAAAACATTTTGATATGTTGTTAAATTAAAAAAAAAAGAAGGCCTGATTAATTTTTAAACGGCTTTTTTAAATTAAGCCAAAACATGGCTTAATAAAGTAAAAATAAACAGTTTCTATTAACTTATTAAAATGTGTCAGTAATTCAAACAAATATTTCATTTTTTTCCTTTTCTAAGGTAAAAAAAGAAGTTCAGTTTTAGAATGAGCTGAACTGAACAATCCTTGTAAACATTTGGTTTTGTATCTAAAYTTTTTAAATTTGTTTCTTTTTACACAGTGGTAAGTGTTCTAGTAGCTTAGAGAAAAAATTTAGCATGTCACATTCATATACTACATCATAAACTTGAGAGGCCTTATTCCTTAGTTTTTATATATATATATATAAAATCCAAACAGGAAAACAAAGCTAAACTGTATTAAATTTGACAGAGATTAATACACTTGAAGATAAGTTTATGTTGGAGGCAAAGCTTCAATGAACTACCACCATCATCATTCTGTATGGTCATTCCGTGATGCCAGTAATAACAATTTATGTTTAGTGAAATATCTGCATATCTTGCAGAATGTCACCAGAAGGTTCATTCACTGTAAAAGCCCTCAAAAGATGCCTCACATTTGATCTCTGCAGAACAGTGGTCTGTTTCCGATACAGGGAAAGACATTCCTTTGGAAATTAGATGGCAAGGCTGCTAAGCTGATGCAGAACTCTACACAGGAGTGAATCAGAGCCCCTCACCACAAAATTAATGAATAAAATGAAGAAAAGTAGAAACACGGCAAATTAATGATACTGAATGAAAAGGCTTTTAATGACTCAATCTTGATACAGTTYAATTCCAAAAATGTAAAATTGAGAAACACATTAGAAGTACTAAAGTAAATTGAACTGTGTAAGGACCACTACTTCCTGATAAATAGCAATGGCCGATAACAGTAAATACGACACAGCACTAAAATAATGATTCTTCAGCATGTGAAAGCTGTAAGGCTATTTTTGACAGTTGTAATCACCAATAGTCATGAAGAAATATCTTTTCTATATAAAATAGTCTGATGTTGGAACCACTTAGTTAAAGCTAGTAGGAATATAAAAAGTGAATTTGTCTGAAAGAATTGATTTTGCAGGATTAGTACTGTAGGAGTTAGGTTTAAAATGTGCATCTCTGGGCTTACTGTATAACAAACAGAACGGTACTTGGTGTTTTTAACATAAACGCTAAATCCACACAAACAATTTATTAGTTCCAATAAAATCAAAGGGTAAAGAATTATTCAAAATGAAGTTCTCTGTGTTGTAGGCATAATTTGCACTTTAGCACAATTTCAAACGTTGTCCTATTTTACTTACTCAAAGAAAACCTGTCATCATTGGCACTTTTTGGATTAGAATTCTCCCCCAAAATTGCTGTAGCTTTTTAATTTCCATTTCAATCCATTACCATTAAGGGATTAAAAAGGCCAATGGCTTAAACTTTCTTTAAACTGCTTCCAAATTCTCAGTCACTAGGACATTAAACAATTTTCTAAAATGCAGATTTAAGGAGGAGAGACACAGAAAAAAAAAAGCAACAAAACCCACAGAAAACCTGCTGCATATATTGGCAAGACCTTATAATTAAGATGTTATTTTCTCCCTAATTTACAATCTATTTTAAAACCAGGGAAGAGAATCTTATTAATAAGAAATTAAGCTGTAAAACGGTAACTCAGTCTCTTGAGTCAGCAAGATATCTAGGAATGTGGCTAACTTTAAAGCAGATAACCAGTCTTGTTGATTTCCCTAAAATTCATACACTGGAAATTCATAGATTCATAGACTGCTAAGGTTGGAAGGGACCTCTGGAGATCATTTAGTCCAACCCTCAGTGTAGCCCATATGGGGATTGAACCCATGACCTTGGCATTAGCAGCACCATGCTCYAACCAACTGAGTTAAACCTGCGCCTGAAGGAACTGTTATTAGGAAGTGGGATACTGTAGAGGTCTGCTATCATAGAATCAGTAAGGTTGGAAGGGACCTCTGGAGATCATCTACTCCAACCCTCAAGTGAGTGGCCCATACGGGGATCGAACCTGCAACCTTGGCATTATTAGCACCATGCTCTAAMCAACTGRGCTAGTAATTTGTTGACTAGGGTTCATGGGATGGGTGGTAGATGTCAATTATCATTAACATCTTTTGTAATCAGAAATCATTTTCAGCTGTCACAGATATCAGATTAGTTCTCCATATATCAATGGAACACACCAAATTATATTCACTGAGGATAAAACTAAAACATCTCAAGGTGTGGATTTTTTTTTTTTTAATATAAGAATAATGGCTGTATCTATTGCTCTGTCCACCAGAACCAGCCCCTTCTGTCAAGAAATCCTCAAATCCATTTCATCCTTTTGGCATATTTGCTGAACAAGCTCTTTTCTTCCCATTATCTACATTTTCTGATGGGACAAAGCTAAAACTAATAAAGATTCAAATCTCTTAATTCTTGAAAGTATTTTTGGAAGGCTGCAAAAGAAAACAGAACGGTATGTGACTCTTGCATTTAATTTATGTGCAGTATTTGTCTGAAACCATGTTCAGAAGCCTAGGAAGGTATGCTAGCAGCTCTCCTATCGAAGCAGGCTCAAGCTCTGGAAATTAAGTTTATTTTTGGCTAAATAAAAATGAGCAAAAAGAAAATAATAGTTGGGGGGGAATAACTTGCTTAAAATCATACCAAACAAATCCTGACTTTCACCATTATTTTACACCCTGTTTTGTGGAACTCTAGAGACGACAGATCCAATTAACTCAAGAAATAGGAATAGGTCTATCTGTTGTGGTGAAAAGGAAGAGGGCATGCCTGCCTACAGAAGATCTGGSTAAATATCTTTGAACCTCCCTGACTTCAGCCAGATCAGCGTTGGTCAAAACCTTTGCAGACTTTCAACTTCRTTAACACCCTCCAGTTACTAACAGCCTTTAGGGGACCAAAACAACTGACTTGAGCTATGAAAACGTCAGCTTAAAATCATAGAATCAGTAAGGTTGGAAGGGACCTCTGGAGATCATCTAGTCCAACCCCCCTGCTCAAACAGCGTCACCTACAGCATGGTAGACAGGGTTGCATCCAGGCGGGCCTTGAAGATCTCCAGAGAAGGAGACTCCACAACCTCTCTGGGCAACCTGGTCCCGTGCTCTGTCACTCTCACAGTGAAGAAATTCCCCCTCACATTCAGGTGGAACTTCCTATACTTCAAAGGCCTACCATGCTGSCTGTGAAGCCAGTTCCCATTCCTCTTGAGCTGCATAATGGAATTTGAGGCAGAACAAGAAAAGGTCAGTTATGGTTTTGAGGCTGAAAAGGGTAATTGTGCATAGGCAACATTGCACYTGATCTTCTGTAGCTCATCTGAGGAGAAAACCACCAATTTCTATTGGCTGCAGAGCAGCAGAGAGAAAAGATTTCACTCAAAAACTGAACTGTAAAACAACACATGCCATCTTACCTTCCAAATGTTCAGTTGTAACCAGTCCTAATGCTACCATAAAGGCAATTTTCTAAGGAAAAAGTAAACAGGGGTTAGACTTTTCCCTACAGCAATCATGGTAAACATAAGTAARCAAATAATCTAGCATTGTCAGAATAAACCCAATAAAGGTCTTTTAGAAATGTCTATTATTTGAATGCAGAATAATGTAAAGAACTTTAATTAAGGATTTGCTTCAGGTCAGACATGTCCTATTTGTATGACTATATGACTTCAGCAATTCAGAGACCTACAAAGCAAATGCTGTATGATTACCTATTTTATACAGGTCATGATCAAAATTCAAACAGTYCAGTCAGTTCACATCTATATTGCTAGTTACTGTTTTAACCATTTTTTGGAGAAGTGATCTGTGTGTTATTATTACTGTTTGGAAATGGCACTTCTTTTATTGGATATAAACAGGCTGTGTAAAATAAAAGAAGGAATCAAACACTTTCAGTAAACTTTGCAGTGCTATATATCTTCTAACAATTAACAAGAAATTCAAAGGCCTGATCACCTTCTCCCCCACCTTTCAGAAATTGCTCTTCCTGAGATACATAGAAAGAATACCACATTGCATAAATTAGGAAGAGGTACATTGATCCAATATCTGCCCCCAATGTGAGTGAACAAATACCTCTTTGACACATTCTGCAAGGACAAATATGATCCACAATATTACTCAGAATTCTTACATTTTATATATGCATAGAGCAGATCTGCATACTGACAAATCTTCAAATACGCAAAGCAGTAATAGGGCAGGTACTAAGGCAGACTAAATTTTCTGTCAGTGACTTTTCATTGGGAATTTTTTTCTTAGAGAAGATGTTTTGCTGAAGCCTTTATATAATGTTTTTGATAGAAAGCTGAAATTCTGCTGTGTGATTCCAGGCCCAAACCAAACTGAACTCTCTGGCTTTGAGTTATGTCTATGGTACTGCAGGACCTCAGTGATATCCTCTCTCTGCTGCGCTGAAAAATCTTGCTGGATCATGTTACCCAAATGGTATTTTTATAAGGTGTAATTCCATGAGAGAGACAATCTGACTATAAATACCAAGCTGCCAAGAAAGTAGAACCTACAATCCAACTCTGAGAAAGTATCCAAAGATTACAGGAAGGTGCAATTATCTTAGCCAAAAGAAAATGTGTAGGTTTAGGTCAAATTAAGACAATGTTTAAATGGTAGAAGGTCAAAACATTCTATTTCAACCAAAGAAGGGTGAGGAGAACATGTTTCAGCACTTCCAAGTCAAAATACGTTTGACCTTTTTGTTTTGTGAAAAGCTTGATGTTTCAGCTTTTCATTTCAGTTCAGGATAAAACCAACTGATAAGTCAATGGAACTACTATTTTCTTGGTAATTCTGACATTAACACAGTGTAAGTATGAAAATAAGCATATCYTCACAAAAAAGATCTAGTTAAGGGATAGGTTCTTCAAAATCAGGTGGTCAAGACTAGGTATCCATATTTTACATCTGTGGAAATCTCTGTCAAAGAGGTGAATTAACAWCCTCATCAGATGGGAATATTGTCTTTCCACAATCTCCTAGTAGGTAATTCTTCCTGTAGATTAAAAAATGGTCATGTGGAATCTGAGCAYTGACAATTTAGATGATACTTATGCTATATTTATGCCTTTCAAAACTGTGGTAATGAYAGACATATGCATTCACTTGCATGTCAGATCTTGATTTCAGTAACATTCATTCCTTACATGTTTAAAACACCAGCTAGTCACAGTGGGGGTTCCACACATGAAAGGGAAGATGAATATTTGATCTGAGATCCATTGTGCAGATCTGAGAAGAAAATTAGTCAGTTGAGTTGAAATACAAACTTCACTTAACCCCTCCACCAAAACTAACTTTGTGACAGGGAAAGTCTCAGAGCTCTGAACAGCAACAATAGGAGCTAAATTTAGAAAGTTGGAATGGTTAATATGTGATCATATTTCCGCAATGGAGTATGGAATGCCTATATAATCCAAAGATTAAACTGTAAAGGAAGCATACTTTTTCTCACATCTAAACTAAAATTCTTTGAGTACTGGAATGCTTTCTGAACAATYTCCTTTCTTCATGCTAAAATTATTTGAACAAATTTCTTACTAAATTTAATGATAGCATACTTGCTTAACATATGAAGAGTTTTCATAAATGGACTCAATAATTATTATTAAAGACAGGAAGGGTTAGTTTCTATAGMTATTTGAAAGATGGTTCCTTTTCAAAAATCCCAGTACAAGCTGGATTCTTTTTAACAAACATATTAACATAACATATAAATAAACATATTAATATAACATATTAATATGTTTTCATGAGTTTTTGTACTGCATACTCATGTAGTTCATTGAACTCAACTCAAAATACAACCTCAACGGCTATATTTTCTTTTCAATATCACAGAATAACTACAATGAAACTTTGCTCATTTTCTTTACAGTAAACTACACTACCTGATGCTTCAGTTTCTCCAGGTTTTGCTGGAGATATGCTCCTTTGCTRGAGCAGGTCATGCTGGGATAACACTAGCATTTAGCCCAAAATTGCAATGAGTCTCCCATGTTTTTCTTAGGTGGAATTAAAAACATTGTCATCTAAATAACTGGCATTCGTTGCAGAATTTTACTTTTTAAATAAAACACTACTAAAATGTAATACAAAACATTGCCAGAAATGTGAAATTTTAGCAATATATAAAATGATTCAAAAAGTATTGGGAGGAATTCTGGCCATTTATTGCATCTGAGATCCTCAAAAGAAAAAGTTTAAAAATAATTTTTTTTTTAAAGTTTCAAAAGAGTAAAAAAGGTAAAAAGTAGACACTTCTTCCAGAAAGGAACAGCTCCCTTGCTTTCATTCTTTGCAGAATTCATTCCAGTRGGAGAGGCTGGTGCTAATGAAAGTACATCACTAGATTGGCCAAAATAAACTGCTTCAGTTAGTTGCCTCCACCCTCAGGACAGCCAAGCTCACTCAAAGGAGTTGGAGGCATGCTTTTCCAGGCCCTTCTCAGCCTGAGGGGGACTAAGTTCACATTGCTGATATCTCAGGAGAGTGCTCTGTCACTGAGTGATGGAGACTCTCTCTCCCTTCAAGGAATGCCATTCCACAGCTGGATGTCCAGGAGCTTAGGCTGTAAGAACAGCAGACACAAGGAACCTTGYTTTAACCTAATGACTAAAGCAATCAAGGAAGGGAGAAATCTTAGCCTTATGTAAAATGCACATATAACGCAGGGAGCTCTGTCCCAAATCAACTTGACAGCCTCCCAACGGAATGACCGAGCTATGAACAAAAGAAAATAAGTATCTTTTCTCTTTTGTGTTTATTCCATTACATTCAGCAGCTGCATGTGGAATTCCTGGCTGTTTGTAARCCTGGTTATTTCTGTTTTATTTGTTGTACTATTTTAAATTAAATTTCTTAAATCTCAGTCTGTCATGATTGACATTTATGTTGAGAAGTACTGGAGTTCCTGCCTTAGTTTTGTGCTTTGAAGATAAACAAAGGTGTGGAGAGAAATGCCTAGAGTACTTATTTACTTTAAAAAAAAACAAAAMAAAAAAAAAAACGGTATCTTTATTACTCTTTGCCTTAAAGTTAATAATCTGTCAAACAGCTTTGAATGCTTTTGGAAATGTGCGGTATGTCTTTTCATGCAGTAAAACAAAGATTTTTACAAAACCACTTCAATTTGTAATTACATGTTCTATTTATGTCACTACATGTGTTTACACTAATTATGCTGTTACTTCTAATTACACTAATTGCATAAATACATGCCAATCAACTAAAGTTTACTTTAAAAGAACAAAAGAAATTAACTCTAGACCTACACATTTAAGACTGTGAAACAAATCTACGAAAAGGAAAAAAAAAAAAAAAAAGTCACAGTTAAGGGCATAGTTCCTGCATCCTACACAGAAAACTGTGCTTGCAGAGACCTCCAGTATACAGAGTAGGAACAATGTTTTCAGTTACATGAACAAACTAGTCAAAAGGATCAATGACATCAGGATAGTTAGGAATTCAACATAAAGCTCATTAAATTTATAAATGCTCTACTAAAAAAGTGTTCCCTAGTTTCACAATCTCTTCCTGCATCTCTCTGGAATTTTTGCTCAATATTTTGGGGGGCATAAGTTACACACAAAGAAAAGAGATGATTTTTCTAAAATTCACTTTTTGCTTCCTCTTTCTATTCTAGCTTTCAGTGTCTTGCCGGGGACAAAGGAAAAGCGTATACCTCCACCAGCTTTGTGCTCCTCCCTCATGCCTTCCCTAACTGGGTAAGTGGGTGAAGCTGGGCTGAAGATTTCTCACTACCATCTTGTTAGCTGGCCACTGCATGGTCAGATCCCTCAGTCCGTGGTTCAAGAATGGATACCAAGCTGTTGCATCTGCTCCAACAACTCAGTAAGGTGTAAATCTGTACGTGGAGCCTTGAACCACAATGTTATAAGGTTGCCTCTACAAAGTTTCTGCCTGGTAAGGGATTTAAAGGGAGAATGGTGTGCACAGAAATAGCAGGTACTGCGGAGGCATTTTGACTCTTAGGTCACTGGCTCCAGCTGTAAAATCAGGTATATATCAGTGGGTGTAGGCAAGGAAGTGCTTCTTCCTCCTTTCCCAAGTTTCTTGATTAATATAGTCTGGAGATTCAGGGGCTGGAGACTTAGTGAGCCCTTTGGTGCAAAGAACAGACTAAATGATTCCAAACTATCTGCYTCCTTCTCTTCAAGAGCAGAGGCTTGAATATAGAATGTCAATAAAAAAAAATTAAAGCAGGACATACTAGCCTTTCTGCCCATAAGGTGCTACACAATGAAAGAATATTTCAGAAGTACCTCTATAAACAAACAAGCTCCTATAGTCCCATTATCAAGTGGCAATGAAGATTCATACAACGGTCAGATTTTAAACTTAGATGATTTTGTATATTTGGTATCACAGGTTCTTGCAGCACCTTTGCATAAAGCTGTGATATTCTAGGCTAAAAGCCATAACATTCATTCTTCAACACTTTTAATTATATGAATCTCTTAAATAGTAAAAGGAATGAGCCCCTCACATTCTCCAAGCTGTAAATTTATATTGTAATAGTGCTTCCTGTTAAATCTACAGCTCCAAAGATTCTTTCTTGCTTCAAATTTATTAGAATAATAAGTTTAAGATTTTGCAGGACCTGAACATTTCCATATTGAAAATATTCAGTCTGTGTAACTTCTCTAACTGCCACAAAAGTACTCATAATCTAGTCAAAATCCAAAATGCCTGTTAAATATAGGCTCCATTTCTACATGGTTTCATGATTCTTTATTTAATGTATATAGCAAATGTAGTTCATAAGAGATTTAATATCAAAACCTACTTTCCACTTCCTTACTCAATTTAAAAAGGATTRAAATGTATTTCAGCCTAGAAAGAATCTGTATACATATGGAAAGACATGTACACAGCAAGTGCAAGAAATCATGTTGTAACACACAAGCTAAAAATTGTAAGATTCATTAYGAAGAAGAAAATGTAAAAGCTCAGCTTACAAAAGAAATGTTAATTCAACTTCATACACAGCCTGTAAATCCAATGTTACATATTTGATAGCATAAAAAAATACATTAAGCTTGTATATGTATATGTATATGTGTGTGTATATATATATATATATATATATATATATGTGTGTGTATTTCACAAGAAATACAGCTACATCCATGCAAGGTGCTTGATCATCCTACAATTCTTATATTTTGGGAATTGCAATGTTCAAACAATGCAACCCGTATTTGTCAGTGCACCTCACTGAGGGATAAATAACCGCAAATGCGCATGTGATGATTAGATAGAGGTGAACAACTGGCAGAACTGTGGGCACAAATGCAGTAATTATGTATTCACCCAGAAGAATGTTTAGAAATGGCTCCCGTAACTAAGCCACACTGTAGCTCTTTTATAAAGAAAAAAAAAAAATCACCTCTGGATTTTCCTCCTTTTTCTTTTTGGTAGGAGGGGGTCCCTGAGCTGACTCTTCAGGAGTTTTCTTTGTCTCCACTTTRCTTTCTGTCTGGGTTTGGACTTGAGGCTGAATAATGATAACCTAAAAGACAATATACAAACAAAAGAACATAGTTCACTATATGAACCTGAATTTTGCCATCCGAAACCTTTGATTCTTCATTATAGGATCACCTGATACCTATTCAGGCAACAAACACMAGTCAAAAGCCAAAAGTGTGAAAAAATGGATACCTATGTTAGGCTTCTAAATCTATAGTTATGTTTCTAAAGCTTCAGTTTACAGATGCATCTTAAACCTACTGCAGCCAAAGGGAGCCACTTGAACAGTATCTCTGAAAATTAGGACACATTATCCAGAGGATTCCTAAAGCTGACTCAGTAACATAGTTTTAGCATCCACGTTGTCAGTGATTTTAAGAAGAGATGGAACTATTGTGCGTTCAGAACCACAGCCTCATCTCAGTCACACCAGTGTTATTTCAGAGTATGCACATATTGATGGGAAAGAAGATRCTCCTCACAAATACTGATACGCTGAGATCAGAATTCAATCCTCAGCATTTATGCACTGTGAGCTACTTACAGGGGATGCCCAGTTTTGCATAAACAAAATAAAACACACATTTTTATATTAAAATTCATTCTGATTTAGCACCTGTAGGATTACTATACACACCTATTATACATATATACATGCATATCTGTTAGTATATACAGTTCTGCTAGTTCTTTGAATTACCATGAGATTTACATGTTGCAGACAACATTATCTCAAAATCTATTAAATTAAAGGAATGAATGAAAATTCCTGACCACAGAAATGTAAATGTGACTTTACATCTATAACCAAAGCTTGCTAGGGACTATGGAAGACCTTCTAAAGCTCAACTTCTTGATTAAAGTTATTGGTTTTGAACACAAGGCTTTTTACATTGCTAACTTCAAATCAATGCTATTTAATCCTCGTATATTTTATATCAATTTAGTCACTTAAAAGATTCAAGAGCATAAATGGGGGATTTGTTTTTTAACTAGTAACCAGTTAAGTACAAGAAAAGTAGATCATCTTAGAAAAATATTCAAGAGAAACCTACTTTTATTAACCTCAAAAGCCATCCTACATCCTCTATGCTTTTTTAGCACTGTATTAGACCTTGCACTGCAAATAAGATCCAAAATAGTAGGAATTTGGTATCAAATTACAGTGAATATGCTGGGCACATTGGCAGTCTTTACTGAATGTGTGCCTACTGTGAGAATGGTGATGTTCTTGTATTTCAAAGCTAAAAAGCTGTACAAAGAGAAAACAAGTAAWTTATAACTTGTTTTTTTCCTACTTATTCATCTGCTGATCAGTTCTGAACCCCTGAGCACTCATTTCATTTGGCCTTCCCTCAGAAATGGAGAAGAGAATGCCTGATTATCTGATATACTCCCCCAGGATCAGTCAATATAACTAATATCGTTGTATAATTGAAGAGGGAATCTGTAGGAAATGTGAGCCTTCACAGAATTCCGAGATTTTATTAGTGAGGACTGGTTTAAGGAAAGGAAGATCATATGGTTCTATTAGTATCAGGAGACACAATGATGCATTCCGTTCCCATTAAAAAGTGCATGTACACGGAAAACTGTCTACTAGCATTAATGGGTCCCCTTAAGAATTTTCTCATTGCTTTCTGATTATTTGCTTTCAAAAGGAACCACTGACACCATTCTATACAGGGCTGTGCACTCCCAGGGGAATATTCTGCTTACATCTGCAACGTAATTCCTGTATTTAATACAAAAATGCAGTGAAAAGCAGAACCTACCTTGCTGTCGGCACTAATGAGGAGTGGTTGCACTTTAATGCTATCGTTGACCACCGAGACAGTAGCGCTGGTGCTAATAGGAGTTGCATTGTTGGGGGAGGTGGATATGATGGCGTACGCCACTCCTGCACTGCTCAGAGGAGATGAAATAGATGTAGATTCAGTGACACTTTGTGACTGGCTGTTAGGCGTCTGTACATGGCTGACGGTATTATTGGCAGTCGGGAGGGCAGGACTGGGGTTTTTGATGCTGACTACTGTTGCCTTTTGGAAGGTAGGAGGCTGTTTGGAAGGTTGGTCTCTGCACGGGGAAACAGGGAGGCTGTCTGGAATCAGGGTCTTTGGCCTAACCTACAAATAGAGATTTAGACATTATTAGACATAATCTAACATTGTAATGAATAAACAGTGTAAACATGCACTCTCCCAGTAGAGCCTCTAATTGCATTAACCACATAACAGGAGTGTCTGGAGAAACATAATATAGCAACTYCAAGTAGACAGCCATTCATTTAGTGAATTTCCAGCACTCCTCAGTTGAGTCATTCTTAGTCCTTAAGTCACAGCAATGCTGAGCAAGAAGGGAAAAAAAAAGGCAGTTCCTCACTTTTATTAGCACATATCCATACAAATGCTATGCAAGTCACATTCAGTTCTCAGTAGTAATGCTTAAGCAAAAGCCTTTTCAAAGACTGGAAAACTCAGACGTAATAACTTCCTGTTCAGAAGGACACAACATTCTTGCTATGAATTAAGGAGCAGGAACTGAATCATTAAGGGAGTTGTGGGAAAGCATTTACAGGAACAGAAAGTGTACGCATGTGATTTACATTGTGGATCAGTGAACAAAAATCCTTACATTTTTACAGTGTACCTTCTCTAACGGAGAAAAGATCAATCACTTTTTAACGCTCACAAAAAGGGGAGGAAAGAAACCCAGAACCGTTGAACTTACTTTGTTGCTTTAAGTAAAAAGCTAATTTGCAGCTGAGAGTGAATGCAAAAGGAACTTCGATGGATGGAGGGGGAGACTGTTTGCCAACAGTTTTGACAGCTGTAGCTCCTGCTCTATACAGAGCCATGAATGATAGCTGAAGACAATCGTTTTCAGCTGATGTGATGTGTTTCCAGTAGGGTAATTTATGTCACCCTGTCAACATGGCTCTGACTTAACAATATGTTAAGCACAGTTTCTGAACTGAAAATAAATAATTTAAACTGTTTCACATGAAGTTAACTTTACTCCCAGCTCATTCATTAGTATGACCACATAAAACTGCTAGTTCTTTCTGTGCTTATTTCAATCTGTCACTTCTCACACCTTCCATACTGTGAAACAAAATGACAAGTTCTAATAGACAGACATTGGAAACAGCTGTCTGTGTCACTATACTTTACTTTACAAGAATCATTCCAAATGCACTGACTTCAGTCTTGAGCCTAAGTAAGCAATTTAATGAAAACACAGCAATTTATTGATGTACACAAAATCATCTCTCAAGACCGGCCATCACCCATTATCTCATCAAGAGAGAGACATACTCATTTGTCCCTGCAAAGAATACTAGGCGTAGCAACATCCACATTGTAAACTCTTCATATTTTGGTAACTCAGTTGCCAATAGGATCCTATGACCTACTAGCAATACAAATATGTATTAGAAGCACAGCCCTGTCCAGGAATATATGAATTTTAGGTAGATGGAAAGTGAAAGGGGAAATGGAGGCAAAGAAGAGCAAAAAGGAAGATTTCCCCCAGGTCCTGCAGCAGCTTAGTGACAGAGCCAGGCACCGCTGGGTTCTGATCACGATGAAGGCTAACACTGAAAGGCCCTGTAGGCCCAGGGTGAAATGACACAAAACTATGCTAAACTATAGCGTATCATCTTCAAGTTACACTGACAGCAACTGGAATTTACTTTCCTSTTATTATCTATCTAATGAATCACATTTCACATACTTTATGTAATGATTATTTSATTTATTCAGTTGAGGTAGCAGACAAATACTCTGGCCAAGATGTTTAAGACAGGAGTCTATAATTCGCATCACATCTATAATTAGGCAACAGTCTTATTTTCAGCAGTAGCATACACAGGGTTGGTTTAAAACTGTCTTGGCCCAGGCATTTTGCGAACTAAGAGTTATAACATAAACAGCTCAATGTGATGGTAAATATAAAGCAGAGATATAGAGAGCTACATGACTTGTTCATGTCAGTTATACAAGACACTATTGTAATACCTATCTTTATGTTTTCATCAAAATATCCTTTTCCACCCTATATCTTAAATAAGCCTGTCATATGTAAGCCTGTACTTAGCTGTTCAAGAGGAACAACAGAATCACATTTGTAGAAGTAGTACCATTCTTCAGAAAAGAAAGTTTAAAGTTTCCGAAGCTTGGCAAAACATAGAACCAGGAACACTTAAAATTTAATCTCATAGCTATATACTTAAATTCAAACCTTAGGTGTTTAGCCAACATCTAAATTTTACTATTTCTCCTTAAAACAAAATAAATTATTTGTTAATTAATAAAACATCTACCAATGGAAACATTGTAAAGACACACAAACAGATAAACACATATATTACAAAGAAAGAGAGAGAGAGAGAATAAAGAGCACTTCAGATTCAAGATTCAAAAAAAATTCTGGCACAATTTTTGTAGTTTCTTTCTAGTCAAAACACTGTCAGGTAGTCTACTAGGATCTATTATATATGTCATTCTTAATGACATTTCTACATTTAATCCAAGGTCTAATTAAAACTCAATGTCTAAATATATTTTAACTACATAGTCATCTTTTCTACACTATTACATATATATTGATGCCAGGTGTAATCCTTCAATAAATTCTCTATATAATAATACATACACATGCCCTCTATATAATTATTCACATTCTGCAAGTTGTGCATGAATAGTATTGCTTTGCCATAAAATAAGTTCTTATTACACAGACAATGAAATGGATCTTTTTTTTCCAAAGTAATGTATTCTCTATAAAGCACTGTATATGTACTATTTGGTATGGCTTATCAAATGGTTACAACACCAGAACATATGCTTGGCATTTTCTGCCACCTTGTGATAAAACGGAGGTATAGCAGTTTTGATAGATCTAACCTCTGCAAATTTCCTGACAAGTTCTTGTACTGCTGAGAAAGCATATTTATATATTTGCATTTATAGAATAAGAAAAAGGGCTGACTATAAACAAATTTTAGGTGCTCGTAGCACAAGTTAAAAGTAAAAATAAATTAAAATTAAAATGTTTATTTCAACAGCCCCCCAGGCATGAATCTGAGAAAGAAAACCAGCATAAAAACTCCTTTCGCTTTACAGTGCTCCAACACCTACAGAGCTTCCCCTCTTGAACCTAAATGCTAAGTTTAAGCGCTTAATAAACAGGTAAGTGCAAGATCTTTAACAGAGTTCACATTATAAATCAAACTGCTACAGTAATCTGTGAGAATAAACAGCATCAATCAGGAAGAAATATGAGGGAAAGAGCTGGCATAAATGCCTTTTCTTCACGGCAAAACTGCAGCCTCAGCTTTGGGGTGAAAGGGAGAATGGTGACACCAGTCTGAAGGTGACAACCTCTGAAGAGCAACTGGGGAAAAACAAGGGCTGGGCATGGACTGTGTATTATGCGCAAGGTGTCGAAGACCTGTCCTACAGAAAGTAGCATGGACCAGATGGCACCAGTCACCACCACAACAAATAAAAGGTGCAGAAGTTTAGAAAAGGGGAAGGAAGGAGAAAGAGTAACAGCAGCATGTACRTTACAAAGAGAAAAGCTGTGTTTGAGAGCACTGCAAATAACAATCCTCTGTAGCTCAACCTTCCTCTCCCCAAATATCTTTCATTTAATTTGTGACAGCTGTCAAAACAGAATGTGATACTACTAGGGCTATAAGTGTAGGAGAAGAGAGAGCTTCTTCTTGAATATAACGATTTCACAAACCCATGTTTTTCTCGAATTTGCTCAATATCTACAATAACAGAAACRTTTGATTTTAGGTGGCAATATTCAGATACCTATAGTACTTTTCAAATAGCCTGCAGTTCAAGAACATATTTCCAGATCTGAGAATTTACTAGGTGACTGTCTGCTTTTCAGATGGGGAAATAACAGGGAGCCTGATCCTCCAAAATGTGCAGATTGCTCTTTTGTTCAGCAGCCTCTAATTTCATATATTTTAAAGAGTCTGAGATCAGAAGGGAATCARCTCCTGTGACTAATATGATTTCTGATATATCCCATATCATTAAGCTCCATCTATGAAACCCAAAGGCTTCCATTATACTGAAATATCATTCCAGCTCTCAAGAGCATAAATTGTTGAATACCACAGAGGTGAACAAACTGTTGAGTGGCTGAGATGGGAGAGCCTGATATGTGTCACCACTGACAAAGGCTCCTGTGATCCTGAGCAATCTGTTTTCAGAGCTACATCTGACCACATGAGCTACACCCATGCTGTAGTGAAGAAAAAGMAAGTAAAAAAGAAAAACCTTCACAATCTCAAGATCCAACACAAACAAGTATGGGGAAAAACAAGAAGGGAAGGAAAGCACAAAATCCCTTCCCTCTCTCTGGGCAATCATATGTAGTCCTAAAGGAGAGGATTTAATTAGAATAGTTATCTCAGCACAGATCTGCAGGTGCTATGAGAATTGTTAAGGGCAATTCTGGTAAAAAGAAAAAAATCTGGTAAAAAAGGGCAATTCTGGTGTTCTCCTTCTGGCCCACTGAAGTRTACACAAGTGTACTCCAGTTACAAAACCAAGAGTTTGATCCTCCAGCTCATGAACTGGCCACAGAATTTCTCTCAGAAACTGAAGACTGCTTTTAAAAGAAAATGCTGTAGATATCTTAATGATGAATTCATCATCAGCCCCCCAAAAAACTGGTCTAATACCCCATTAGCCTCATGACTGCAAGGTTGCAAGGTTGAATTTGCCTAACTTGAGTTTCCTGGATCTTGTTACAGCTTTCTCAGCAGTGCTGAAAAGCATGTCCCACTCCCCCACCCCCCCCATATCAGGTATCAGCTGGATGGTGCTCAGCATCAATCAGTCCTTCCTACTGGCAGGGCTGATCTGTATTAGAGTAAATTTTTCAGCTCAATGCAGTATCACATTGCCTTTGAGAGAAAGACCATTATTCACACTTTATTTTCACTTCACCCTTGTACTCAGAGCTTAAAAACAAAAACTCAGAATGGATTTGGCACAATTCAWATGTCACAGAGGCAAAGTGCTGGGAGCAGCAGACAGAGCTTTCATTCTTGAAAAGCTTTAGAGGATCACACAGAAAACATTAGCAATGGCTGATAAAATGAGTGCAATATGGAGTAATTATATCCTCACCAGAATGAACAGATGCACACTGGCTTCACTAAAGCTGTGTCTATTTATGCCAGCTGAGCACTGACTCTCTCTATTCTTTTTTTATCAATACAAAATATGCAAAAGAAAATGTTCTTCACAAGTTTACGACGACATATCCTAAAATCCAGGTTGCCCAAAGCCCTGACTACTGATGTTGCCAGCACACTTCATTTTTGGTTCCTCTCCTGATAAGCTCCCATCATCTTCAGCTTGATCGAAGATCACAGTCAAAATAAACAGTTTATTTTCTTGACACATAGGGAAGATTTAAAAACACATGTGACTATTGATCCACATACACTTCTCTTCCTTTCCTTAATAGGGCTACACAAGGACGAGTTACTGTGTGTATTATGAGGCAACCCACACAAGCTGACTGTATCCTCACACAACATCTCCCCTTAGCATCTACCAGTGTTCCTAACATACTAGATACAGAAACCACATAAGAAGAGCAGAAGAGGCAGGGCAAACAGCAAGTAAGTTCTCTAGCTCACATCTCCAATCTTTGCCAGTCTGGTCAGTGAGAACCAGAGAAGAAATCTTAATCTGACTGAAACCAACAGTAAGKTTTAATAGACTTCAATATGGCCACAATTGTAGCTAGTACCCCAAAACAAACCCAAGTCTCTTATYTAACATGCCACGTAAAGTATAAAACCAAGAATCACTCTGTGATATTTTCACATATGTTGAAATTATGTGAAGTAGATTGAATGTTTTCCACTGGACTATACACCTACTATATTTTGGTATTTCAATTTGTTAGTCACGGATAGCCTTCTTTAGTGAAAAGATGACATACAGATAATAAAACCTCTGTGCAATTTTTAAGAAGACAGTGCTATTTTATTTAATTTTCTCCTCTAAAAATCCTTTCAGCTTTGCTAGATACCATAGAAATGGAAGTTTTGCTGAGAGAGATGTTTATGTTGGAATTTGCCAGCTCTGCTTTTTGTTGCTGGTGGTATAATGCAGTCAGGTGGGAGTTCTTTATTAAAAATCTTATCAGTCTTTTGAACACAAAGCAGTATATGCACAGGAACTTGACCAATTTTTGCTAATGAAACATACACTTTCTCCCCACCTGTACTAACTACATTTTCTGGTTTGGCATTGCCACTATTGAGCTGATGATTTATTAAGTGGCTCTTTTTCATTTATAATGGGAAAAACTACCATTACACCAGCAAACTAAAATCAACATCATCTCAAATAATAACAAGTCAGGGTTGAAGCTGACAAGGATTCCTGCTTTTTTCTTTCTGCACAGTGATTCTGTCCTTGAACATGCAGTTGGCTATGTGCCTCTGAAAACAAAATTTTAATTCATATTGTTTAGGATTACAATAGAAATATAAAAGCTTGATGCAATTATACACACTAGTCAATAACTTACTTCTATTTTTACTCTTTTCAGTATTACAAGTCAGCTTGCTTCTCTYTCAGATACTCATCTATGATTAACTTACTTGAATTTAAATATAAAGTATCCACAAAGCCTTTAGACACAAAAGCATGAACATCTGTCTGCTTTCCTTCTATGCCTACACTTTCACAGGTGAGCTCTGGATCATGCTATGCAGCCATGTGTCCACTGGGCCTAACCTCTGGTGTCACAYTGAAGCCCATGGACATGACTGTCCCGTACTGACCATCACTTCAAGAGTTTTTCATGATTTTAGACAACGATAATGGCACATTATAATGATTTGACCATTCTGGATTCATTTAATAGCCAAAATCAAAAATGTTAAAAGACAAAATAATCCCACATGGAGTTAAGGAGCTGAGAATGGATGAACTATCACTAGTCTTAGCTACTGTGTTATGAGTATCCAAAATGACAAAAATTGTTTTTGTTTGCAGACAACCTGAGCTAGATGCACAAAAAGCTGAGATATCAAAAGATGAAAACTAACATTTTATAGACATGAAGTAGTGCAGCAAATTTCTCCAAAGCTTGAGTGAGGTACTTCAGGCTGAGGAAACCTTTCTGTCAGCCTGTTGTTCAACCAGAAGCCAAYAGCAAAGTTATACAGCTGATGTTAAGCCTTAGAAAACCAGTGCAGTCCAGATACAGGCCAGATATGGATATAAAGCCACATCATTTGCATGGATGCAAATAGTGTCAGTAGAAAGAAGAGGATATTTCTTCTCATCTTCTTGGTACTTTGCAAAGCAGCATTCAACATGGAGAAACAGGAGATGAAACATTTCACCAGGGGCAGAGATACAAAGTCAGATGTTAAAATGGCTTGAACCTTCACTGGGGGTTTTATGGATGTTTTAAACTCCTCACTTTCAGATTCTCACTGAGATTTGCCTTTCCAGGTTCTTTTCAAAATGCACATGACAGTAATGAGGCACAAGTGACAAAAACATCAGTAATAGCCAGTTTTACTTCTCTTTCATGACACATCCTTGAATATTCCATACTACTCCAATCAGTCAATTCTCAAATGAAGAAAAGATAACTGACACTTAAACTCTGAAGGGCAGATGTGACAGAGGAAGGTATTTTGGCAAATCTGCGCCTGAGTGTAGGTCCCTTGGATACATCACATGCTCACCTTTGTCGATACAGTAGAAGACTGGATTTCTTATCGCTGCCAACCTCTGGCATAGCATCATCCACAAGTAACTCCATCTCACCCATACCTTCTTGTACCGTGACTGCATGACAGCAGTGAAAAATACCTAGCATGGAGCACTCTGGATGCACCAAAAAACCCATGATATTCCTGTGCCTCTCAGCAACATAGGCTACCTATCAAACCTATCCACTAGCAAGTAACTCAGCTTCCTACAGACTTTCAAATAAAGTGCCATATCTTCATCACAATCTTCAAAGCTCTCCCTGTGAAGTCCCATGATGAAAGGCCAAGGTGGTGCATGGAGTCTTTTGAACAAGGCTGACAATCAAATATGACAGTCATATACCATCTTCACTAAACATTAAGAACACATGCTTCATCACTTCCTACGATAAACATTTTCTGTGTTTTGCTTCTCTGAAAGAGATATATAGTGGCATGCAATTAATAGCAACATGCCTATAAAAAATAAACTGATAAAAATAAACCCAAACTAGAACTCTCAATTGCACATACTTCTTCCCATGAGGAAAGGATGAGGGAAGAAATAGATTACAACAGATGTTAATCTTATTGCTTAATACATTACTGGAAGGTGCTCCAAATATGGTGACAAACACAGTATAAAAGCGTATATAGAATAATCTGTATTTATTAAGGGCTACATTTTCAGCCAGGTCTCTGCAAGCCTTTATTTTGAAAAAGCGATTTGTTTCTCTGTTTACCGCATGCATACAGTCAATGAATATTAAATACTGTTGCAAAATCCTTAGGTTGGTTATATGTCACACTGATTAAGTTACCTTGAATTAGACTGCTTCTCTCCTCTACCAGCATTCCAACACATACCCCTGGAAGCGCAGAGGTTATGTACTAGAAAGGTGCATGACATTCCTTAGGGGATTACAATTCTTTTCTCCTCTGATATTGTAATAATGATTTTACTCAATTCAATTATTCCATACTCAAACAAACAATAAAGCAGTCTGTCTTCCCATTGCACAATTTGGTTTAACTTTTTAAATAAACATGCATATCTTCTAGCTTCCTTTCCAGTTTCAATAAAAGCTGACTTGCATTTAATAATATCTTTCCCAYTTTCTAGTGTCTACGCACAGTCTTCACACATTATACTTAAAAAGAATGATTTTTTTTTAGACTTACAACGCAGAGGGAGGCTTTGTCACAGACCAATCTGTTAAGACATTTCTCCTACAGTACACAGTAGCATCACACAACTTGCATTCTGACTATAAGTCTTTTTCCTCTCAAGAAATCTTCCTGGAAAGCTATCACTGGGGAGGCTGGAATAGTGGTTGGTTTTGGTACACATGTAAAAAGAAGCACCAGCCACCAGTGAAACTGTGGTTAATGAAAACCAAAGGAAGAAATTTTATAAATGAGAATGTGTTTAAGTTTTGGGAACATCAAGAGACCAAAATTTCTGGCTGGGTCACACTGTGCCCAGTGATGAATAAACATGTAGTAACAAAACAGTCCCTGTCCCAAATCAGGCTATAGCTTAGTAATTCTGTTCAGACCCTACTGAATTATGCACATTAAAATCACCAGAGAAGATTAAAATAAGCAGCATTTGACAGAAGAACTTACTATAGTCTATGGAGAAATGTGTACATTTTATTTAAAGCATTTGTGTGTACCTGTTTCTTTCTACCACTAATCTGCATGATAGTTCCATTATAGGCTTTACTAGTCAACYCTCTGCTCTAAGGCAATTTGTAGCCCTGCTTTCAACCAAAATTGGAAAAATAGGTCAGGAAAATAGCATTATAACCTGATTTAACTGCTATTCAAATAACCACAATCTCTCGCTTAATTTGAGCAGAAATTAGAATGGGCCCAAATCATTGACAACAAAACGGCAGGTTTTTTTTAGCATCTTTACCATTTYATTTAAAATATCTGTTGGAAGAACAGAAACTAAGATTTTTTCACACGTTTTCAGGTGGCTACAGCATGAATTTATTCTTCATGTAAACCAATGTAAAATAAGCAGACTATCTGCACCACAGCAAGAAGTTAGAATTCCAACCTGACATAAGCCCTCCTCCCATCATATTTGATGGGTGCTGTAAAGCAGAGAAACTGCTCAAGAACATGCATCATCCAAGCATTTGAGGAAAGGACCTTCAAGATTTTCTTTTCAGAGTGGAGGGTGAAAGCAAAAAACTACTTGGAATTAAAATCCTAAACATCATAGCCCATAGCAGAACCTTTTACTTGATGAAAACAAAAATAACTTCATATTCTGGAAAAAAGAAAAAAGAAAAAAARAGAAAAAAGTTCTGCCAAAGAGGCTTGTTTTGGCAATAATGAATGCCTAAGGAAATATTGTTTGTATTGTGTAATGAACTTGTAATTAATGTTTGTTTGCTCTCCATTTAATAGCAGTTCTGCACTAAGTGATCGAATTTTGCTGCCATTTGTTAAAGTGCAGACTTTGAATCTTCATTCCCCATATGGAAGAACTCCCAGGGGGTTGTATTATAAACCTATTCAAATGAACAAAACAAATGACAAGTATCTGTACAAGTGTGGAAAATGAGAAAGCTGCTCGTATTATTTTACATAGATATTGCAAGTGCCTCAGTTTACTTGTGTGGTATTTTCCTGCTTGGCTGCACAGACAGAAATCAAAAGAGCCTGTCTAGGTGAGGAGAAGTGAAAAGATGAGAATAATAAAGCTCCTTCAGATCTGATGAGGGGCYTTTAAAGGGAGGTGTTCCCTATTTCTCTTCAACCAGCCCGGCGAGGTTTCTTCTTCTCTACACTGAAAGTTAAAGGGGAGGCTGAAATCCCAAAGACATGGGACTGGCCAAAAGGAGAAAGTCAACAGGTAGCAGTCAGGGTGCTATCAAGAATGCAGAGACACCCTTATCTGCTCAAACCTGAAACAGGAGTGCAATCTTCTCTAGCTAAGAGAGAAGGCACTTCCAGAGGTTGACTCACAGACAACCAGGCTGCTAATGTGGCCAGGATCCTAGCAAGGATCCATCCAGACCTTTCTCTATTCTATAGAGAAGAAGCAGGCAGCAGCACAGGTAACCATGATTAAGGCAGCTTCAATACTGTTATCTTAGGTGACAACCTAAGATGGCAAGTRGGTACTTGCCACTGCACTAGACACAAGCTTCAGCTAAACTTAGCTGCTTGAGTAAGTAGGCAGGCATACTGGTGGGCTTATTGAAGCCTTTGCTGCTATGGTTTCATTGCTATTAGCACTCAATTCTATTAAATGTAGACTTAGCAGAGCTGGAGATCAGGGGAAGTAGCAACAGCTTTCAGAATAAGATTCAGCTATAGCAAAAATGCATGAATATGAACCTTGTATTGCTTTAATCTTTTGTGTGATAAGCTATGTACTTCTTGACAGATGAGTAATGAATAATGCTTTGTTTTGAAAAAGCTGTCCTTTAAATTCGCTRCAGAAAAGGTTTTAGCAGATGCCAAACTCAGTTGGGCGTTGCTTGCTAATATGTTTGGGAGACCATGGCAAAGCTGCCTCTTAGAAAGTCAGTCCTAGAATAGTAGGATTATACTACCTTATTCAGAGCTAGGTACAAGTGGCCATGCCTGTCACCCAGGAAGGATAGAAGGAGGTTAGCACCCAGCCTCCTCTGTAACGGGAGAGATGTACAACAGCTGAGAGGACATGGACTATAACAGGGCTCAATCATGCATGTTTTCCAGCTCCCCCTGCAAGATATTAAWATTCCCTTAATTTCCAAACTGAGTGAAAAAAAATCACTTTGGATTTAGTGTTTGTTTTTTCAGAGCTATGAATCAGAAGACATGTTCTTTCCTATAAAACCTTTGTAACGCCTCCTGGCACTTTTACACTTCTATCTTAAGTTTCCAGTTTTCCTGGACCTCAGATTCCTATCAACCCTCAAAATTTGTCAGAGATGACATACCCCTACAGTTTTTACAAAGAAGAGCTTTCTCAGTGATTTGGGACTGCAGCTGACTCACACTGGTCTCACAGATGGAGCATGCAGACTGTGATGAACTGGAAAGACGGACACAGTCTGTAAATGGAGCAGACTGTTGTTGAAGAAGGAGGTTCTGGCTTGTAAGAAGTCAGAAAACACTCAGAAGATGAGAAGTACCTCTGATAATGTGATCTTACATAAAGCTACCTACTTCATTTTTACTTTTGACAGTAATGAGTCTGCTGTGTGGTTATTTCCCATGCTATCTATATGAAACAGAATATTTAGTGAAATGCAGCTCAGGACTGCTGAGAAAGGGTTGTTATTTCATTAGTATTGAATATCATTGCACAAAGAGGCCTGAAATTGAAGGTTTTGCTAGGAAACAAATGAAACAAAATGCAATATAAATAAAAACATTGCCACAAACTAAACAGAAAGACAGAAAGGATGTATTCTTTTCAAAAAGTTCAGGAAACCAGCAACTTCCACTTCTTTCAATTCTTCAGAATTGAWTCTAACACAGAATGAAAATTTTTCTACTTATAGAACATTGATGCCTCTCTAAGTGCAGCGTTTGCAATGTTAGCATCATTGCTGAAACAAKTAAATTAAGACTCTCTTACAGGTCTTTCAGCTGCTCCTGAACTTCATCTATTTTCACAAACAATCTGTTCCTCTTTGACACCCCAAAATGGCAAAAATGAGTGTGCCATTATGCTGTAAGAACAACTAAACAACAAAGTCTTGAACTTGATAAGAAAACTATAACCTTCATTTATGTTCACAACTTCACTTTCCACAAAAAGTACATTTTGTAGAGAGAATTTAAGAACTTTATCTTGGAAATGCACCWTTCTTCAGGCAGATTTAGCTCGTAGATCTGCTTCTAGATTCTGCCTCTAAAGAAATATTAGGAAAAATATAAAGGAAGCATAAGAAAACCTAACATTGGCTTTAATGATAGAAAGTTGTTCACATATAGAAATAGATTTCTAATGCTCACACAGGAAGAAATATATTAACAGTTGATAATCATGAGTCTAAGTCTCAGAAGAAAACTATAGAATACTAAAGCCCATAACAAAAAATGTGTTGAAAATGACATCAAAAATTTGGAGAAAGGAGGTAGAAATTGGGAATAGTAAATATATTATTTAGGTAGGAAACTTTTGCTTGATGTTAAAAAAAAAAAAAATCAGTGAGTGTAAATCCCCTAGCACTTTCACTTTTACCCAGCCAGTCTTGCATCAGCCTGGCATAATTTCAGATCAGTTCAATTCATTGAACCAAAACTTTATACTGGGATAGGTGGAGAAAAAGCAAGTTAAGTTGGTAAGAGAATATGTGAGTCTAAATCTTGACCAGAAAGGCTGATACTTACACCTCTTCTTTAACTGCAGAATCACATCAGTGATTTGTGATGCATCTTACAAAAAGCATATATTTACACTTCATTTTCTTCTTTCACAATGAACACACAGGGTTTTTTATGGCTTTTCATTGTATGCTCCCAAAAGAAAACTGATTTTTCTTTTTTCCTCACAGATTTTTTGTAACTCTGCTGTTCAACTTTCACTGAAGATAGACTGCAAGGAACACAGCATCAAATAATTTAGGCTTTATTCAGCCAAATAAGTGTGCTGAACTACACAGGCCTTGGCACCAGACAGGAACAGAGCAGAATACACGTAAATGACAAAACAAACTTTGAAACTGTATTTGTACCTGAGGTAGCACTGCTGGTCCTTGTCCTGCCAACCTCTGCAAGGAGCTGACCTGAGGAACTTTAATGGGCACTGCAGTGATAGTTCCCAAAGTCTGTTGGAAAAAAAACAATTGAACACAATTTGAAACACTTGCAAAGCTGCCCCAGATGGACTCTGCCCTACCCAGCTGCTCCTTTTCAACTCTTTTGTTCAGCTCTTCCCCCAGCTCATAACAGAAGAGAGCAATACCTCAGTCCATTTGAAGCTCACTCTCTCCCTCCTCCTCTCTCTCTCTCTCTCTCTCTCTCTTTCTCTTTCTCTCTCGTCTTAAGAGCCGGAAAGGTCTTCCTTCTTGTTAACTTCCCCTTCAAAGCACTATTAATTAAAGTATATTGTCTCCTTAGAGCATTTTGTGAGTCTGAGTGTAAAGGATATGTCTCATCATTGTTTAGATTTTTGGTACACATGGAAAATATGAGTGTGCCGCCACGACTGAAAGCTGTGTAGGCATTAGCTTGTTTTCAGATCTGAAGAAAGGTGTAACGCATTACAGTAAAACTTCAAATTCTGCATTGGTAGAATGATGCATTTCATGGTAGCCAGAGTCACAAGGAACATTTACTTAGTGAATAGTAAATAGAATAGTAAATACTGAATTATTAAAATTGAAAGCTACTTATAAATCTAGTATAGCATACYACAACATTCAACTAAGATGGCATCCATGTAGTCCAACAGAGCCACAGTAGGGTCAGCTACTGTGATTCATGTTTATTCTCTCTACTCATCCTTAGTTGCATAATAATTTTATTTGAATCTTACCCAAGAGATTTGACTTAGTTCCTTCTATAAGCAAATACTATGTTGTGAACTACATAAAGTTGACTTGGCAGATAGTAAAGTGATATTTTTAACGCAGTATTATCTTTATGCCTTATGAATGAAGTTAGATACAGAGTGGTGAGCAAAACATGGTTTTGTGATACCRAATCAAGTACACATACATCTTTCCTCCCTAAAAATATCTAGGTAGTGCCAATCCTTTGCTCACTTCTCACGTAGCTATAATGATAAAGATACCTATATATCTATGTAAATGAGTTCTACTGTAGATGGTCTGAAGCTCGCATCTTTTTACAAGCTTCACCCATAGACACTCTGATAATATTGGATTGGCGACATTGTAAATAACTTGTACCTATTTTCCACACTAAAAGAAACAGGCAACTTACATGGTTAAAATTGAGTCCTACCTCTGAAGGACATTGCTAACTTTTCCCCTTTGCCCTCTTTCATGCACATATCCTCCCATACAGAGTTAATATTTTGCTTAACTGGCCAATACTCTTAAAATAGGTTTTGTAACTTTTATCTAACCTTTCTTAATTATGTTGGGAAGACATAGTAATAGAAGCAAGTGCACGACTGTCATTGTAACAGCAAGAGACATTTTGTCTCTGGCCACAGAAAGTTAGCAGGTTGATAGAAATGTCTAATAATCAAAAAAAGAACAAATTCATTTGGATTTCTCTACATCCATTTCTCTCCAAAACAAAGATATCTGATCACAGCCAGTAAGATAAGAGTATGTTAATACTCTCCAACTGGGAAACRAAATAAAGAGGAAACTAAATATACTGTAATCAGAAATCAAACAAAGATAAATTGTTTCAGGTTCATGCTGATATGTTCTTCTCAGATCACAACACCAGAGTGGTAAAATAAGGTACTTTATTTTAACTATAGTGTTTGATAAGAATACTATGTATCTTCATGCAGAGTATCTCCARAAATCTTGTCCTAAACAGTTTTTAATTTCAGCTCTACCATTCCTCCTGGAGACAACTGGGTTTGTGAYGTTATATATTCAGGAAAGATTAAAATGTGCGTTAAGAGTTGGCTGAGTTAACCAAAAAGGAGACCTAYGCAGTTAAAAACACGTAGACAATTTTTCCTGAGTACTCATGGATTATCAGTACCTGGATTATCCATGGAAAAATACACTCCATTCAAATACTCTCTTGAGCAGCAGCAGAAGAAAAGCATCATTGCCACCCATGGAGGCAACGACAAGCAGTTACACCTTCCTGCTTAAGTGAAGGTCTTGGCAGCAGGAGAATGAGGAAAAGAAGGGAGTGTTCTGCAGGGATAACTGCAGTTACCCCTCTAGGAGTGAAACACGGGATAAAAAGAACGGAGAAGGATCCTATAAACTATCCAAATG
This sequence comes from Rhea americana, assembly GCF_003343005.1. Lineage (NCBI taxonomy): Eukaryota > Metazoa > Chordata > Aves > Rheiformes > Rheidae > Rhea > Rhea americana. Next base: position 2,902,584 of record NW_028187100.1, read on the forward strand.
AAAGACTTTATTGCTCTTCTACTGTATCACTGTCTCAGAATTTGGGAAAGAGGATGTGATGAGTTCCTATAGGGTTTGGAGAGGAGAACTTGCGCTGCCAACTTTTACTATTGCGACTCATTGAACATATTACAGCTTCCTATTTTATACTAGCATGAACTAAAATTAATTCAGTCCAGTTATTTTGCTTTTAAAGCAAACACCAGAACAAATTTCCAAACCCACACTAGGAGAGCTGAAATTTTGTCATTCAATATGATCTGTGTTTTTCCTCCATCCCCCACATTCTTTATAAACAGATTTCATTTGTAAAGCAATGTGTCCAAGTTTTTCCTGGAAGCATCAGGGGCCCCACAACTTCTCTGGGGCTGCAGATGCACCCTCTGTGGCCAGCTAAAACAAGTGCTTCTTTCTAGAAGGTTGTGCTGAAAGTGTAGCTGCATCTCTCATCATTTTTATACATGCTACCACAGACCTTGAAAATGCACATTCTGATACTCATATCCCTACAGATACTGGATTTGCAGGAGTTTTCAGACTGGTCAACAGAATACCACATATTAAAATCAGAAATGCTGACATTGAATGGATTGGGAATCAACTATAAAGAAAAGTTAGATAAGATAGGGTTATCAATTGGTAGGATACACAAAACTCTGTGTGTCTGAGTAATAAATCTTTTTCCTTCTACTACTACAAGTATYAACCACAAGCAAAAAAATAATTCTGTCTAAAATAGAATGCTTCTATCCCATGTGAAAGGAGAGCATCTCAGCCTATGTATGCATTATTGTGCATGTTTAAATCTGCTAGGTTTAAATACACAGAACAACTGAGTCAAAAGGAATGTGAATGAGTGAAGAAACAAGAAACACCATAAAACTGTACTGTTCTCTTAGCTTCACTTGAAAACAAAGCCAGAATGTATTGTCTAAGGATATCAGAGAAATGAAATATCATTACTTCTGTCACCTGCATTCTCAAAAAAAATCTTCAGATTTATTTTCCTGATTTAGGAGTACTGCAGCTATCTCAAGAGAACAGAAACAAATTATGGCATTCTAAGGTTATGAAATTTTCAGTGACAAAGATGCAGCCTACTGTTTACAAATCTTTTATAGGAAAGATCTGTTATTTAACATTCAAGGAAACAATGTCAGGGTAAAAATCACATGGTCAAGAGAAAAATCAAAATATTAAGCTCATAATAATAGCACTCTAATATGTTGCGACAGAAGAATATTTGAGAGTCTATTTTATTTTTCACTATTTACATTATTTTTCTCAGCTTGGACAGTTAATAGTTTAAGCTATTCTATCRGCAGATTTCAATTACAGTAAACTCTGTACTTTTCCCGTAACACATTTCATGTTTTATCTCAGGATGCTTCACCTAAGTCAGTATTATTGTCTCTATTTTAGCAATGAAAAAATTTGAGGTTCAGAAGTAATGTAACGTTGTCAGAGCCAGACTGTTGCACAGGTGGAAATGCAAGCCAGACTTCTTTTCTCTAGTGTGTCATTCACATGATTGATTAACCTCATCTCATCTGCTGATACACAGTCAAATCTGAGTGGCCTAATTTTTAACTCAGATTTTAATTATCAGACCAGGATGTCTCCATGATGATGAGTCAAAGTGGGTAAAGCACATAAAACAGGGAATCACTGTTAGTCTCTGCGGAATGACTGAGGTGTGGGAGTTAGAACTGATAGCAGGGCAATTTGACTCTGGATACATTTTCAGCTTTTCAAAAAACTGTTTTGTTCCAGTTTAACTTGTAAATAGAAGAGTAGATAAAGCTACCTGCTTGGCAAACAAAAAAGTAAATATCCTTATCTCATGTTACAGGCTAGGCAATGAGAACTGGAAAAACTCCYAGCTGCTCAAACTATGCAGTGACAAACACTGCTCACCTTAATACTTCAGTTCTAGTCAAGTCCTCTGCTCAAGGCTATGGACTCCAAGAAGAGAGTAAGCAAGAGCGCTCTCCTCTAAAAAGTGAAATAATCTTTTTTTTCTCTTGTTGCCAGTGCCAACTGCTTTCACTCATAAACCGTCCAGGCTTTCCATGGTGAGCCTGGTGGATCAAATACATGTCACTCACTAATTCTACACTATCTTTTTCATCCATGTGGGGCTTTTTTTTTTTTTTTTCTCCTTCCTTTCTTTCCGATTTGTCCAAAGAGCAAGCTGGTGCACATTCTTATAAACCTTTAATTAACAAGCTGAAAAGACATTTTTCTGGCAATGCCTGACCTTTAAGCACTTTGTATGAATTTATTGATACCAGCAGAAACAATAATTTAAAAGGTTATTTTATGAGTGCTGAATAGTTTATGGCAGCACTTTTGTCAAGATAAATGAGTTTCTTATTACTACATTTACAGCTCTAAGCATTTTAATAAAAAAGGTCTATAAAAGTCAAAGATAACTTCAAATCTCTCCTCTCTCTAAGTCTACTTGGGCTTTTCTAGTGACCCCCTGAATTACCTACAATGTGGTAGCAGTACTGAAAYGTGCAGCAATGGGGGAAAGTTCAGAGTCAAGTTTCAGTTTGCCTCAGAATTCTTTTGATTTGATTTTATGGATTTACTATTTTTACAATGAGAAAAATTTTCAGATATAAACAAATTCATCAGGTGTATTTTCCACTGCCTAGCTCACTAAATTTTACACCAAGCAGCACTTGTTATGGGCAGGCATCTAGGAGTTTGTGACCCTTGGCTACCTTTACCACAAGCACCAGCCCCAGACCTCAACTGTAACAGAAATTTCAACCCCCTGCATCATTCATTTGTAGGAGTTAATGGCTAATGAACACATATGGCTGCAATACCAAGCACCTCCAGTCTCGTATCTGCAGCGACCTATCCAGGGTAGACATCTAGCTGGCATGCTAGGGGAGTCTTTTTTGCATGAGTGAGCCACAGATGCTCTTGGACAAGAGCCACAGCAGGCCCACTGAGCAGGTGACCTGCAAATCTCAGCTCGTGGGTAAATGTCAGCCAACAGCACGCTCTGAAGGGTCATGGTTTGAACTGCAAACAGGTGAGAAGCAACTGACAGAATCTTTATAAGTGAGCAGTTTACTCACTAAGAACATGATAATTAAAAAAGAAAAGAAAAAACCCTAAAGCCCCAGAATAGGACACTGATACTAAAAGACAAAGCACAGTTCCTCCTGCATATCCGAAAGAAAAGGGAAAAATGTAGGAGATGTTGCCAAGTGTAGCTAAAAAAAATCACCTCTCCCCCTGAGTTTTTCTATTAATACCCAAAAGCATTGCAACTATTTGCTGTATTTTCTTCTCCTATACTTCTCCTGCATTAAATCAACAGAGTCCCTTGAGCAAGGCACTCTCAAAAAGAACGGAGAGCAAGAGGAGGACAGGGACAATGGCAAGGGGACAACRGAAAAAGTGAAAAGATGGTAAAGATGGTTAGCAAATGAAAGGCTGCTGGGGTAGAAAGAGAGATCAGGTCTACAGGGTCGAGGACCAGATTAAGGGCCATACATTTGGTTCCCTATTGCCTATTGTCTTACAACTYTTTTAGTCAATGCCTGAGTTTTTAAATGCATGACTTATACATATTTGTGAGTTTAGTAAACTTCTGCATTTCAGCCCCGAATGAATAGAACGGTATCTCCACTTAACTGAAAGATATTTATATTTTGCTCAGTTTGGGTAGATAAGATTGTTAGATTGTCTCTTACTATGCTTGCTTTGAATTATAAATTATTTTCCACTCTCATTTGCATGTACTAATAAAAGCTTAAGGACCTCTTCCTATGATTCATTATTTGGACAAACTCACTGTTGAGTTTGGATACATGAACAATTTARGATTAAATCCCAGAGGTAAAACTGTTAGCGGACATAACTCCTCCAATTACAGAATTATACTAGTACAGATAAAATTGCTGAAGTCAATCACTGAAGAAAATCAGGTTCAGTGAGTAGCAAAAGGTTAAACAGCTACTGGTGGGAAGCCTTTCACTACAGCATGTTACCAAAACAAATACTTAACTCAGGAACATACGGACTTGTTACATCTTAGCAGAACAGTTCAATTATTTTTGAGCTCAACTGACACTGCATTGTTACATTATTTGCAAACTATTTTACACTGACATCAATACTGCAGCATAAATGTTGYGTTCCTACAAAGTACTATAGAACTGCTAATCTTTTCTTTTTTTYTTTTTCYTTTTTTTTTTTTTTTTTTTTTAAGTACATATGCGTCTTTCTAAGATCTAGGTCTTCTTCTTGTTGCAAAAAAGACACTTAAGCTATTAAAAAAATGTTTTTGTCTGTTATGTGTTCAATATTGGCAACAACAGTTTTACAGAATGGATTTTTAATGTGGTAGTGACAGGGGAACAGATTGCTATGGCAACAGCAAAGATGAAAATTCTTAACCTGAATGGATCATCACTGAAATAATTGCAGGGKTTTTTTTACCSATTCTACATTCATTTTACAACTGAATGCTGCATTCAACTTTGAACTTGCTTCATGTAAATGCCAAGCACTAAATGCAACCTCCAAGTTCATTTGACTTAAAACTTGCTGCATGTTACTTCTGTAATCCAAGATAGTTACTGTTCTCTAGCTTCCATAAACATCTGAATACCATTATTTTTCCATATACTCCAACAATAAAATACAATGTGCACTTGGATATAATTTTGACGTTCTTGCAAAATATACATACATATATATTTTTTCTTTCCTGTGGGAAAAGGAAACCTTGTGCTGTGGAAAATCGTGTAAACAATAGTTAAACTGAGATTTCACAGAAATTTAAAGAATTCTATTCTAGCTTTTAGAAGTAAGAGCTTGTTTTCTCCACTTCCTTTCTCTCTAAACAGAATTCATTTATCATGTTCTTGTATGCATGTTTGTTATTACTACAAGGTAGACATTCAATCAGAGGCTAACAAGCCCTGTCRTATTTTTTCTTTCTTATATATCAGTATTTTTTGAAATGATCATTTCTTTGGACACTAAAATTACCCTTCCAAGCAATTGCCATTACAGCCAATTAACAAAGACTCAAACTAAGCCAGATGCTGCTGCACTGAAGCAGCTACAACTGCTCCCACTGCCTGTTAGTAAGGTCCAGTAAGAGGGTAGTAACAAGCAGCAGGAGGCAAGCTACCACCTTCAATTCCTAAAACTGCTTTGAAAGTGACAGTGTGACCGAATTCTTGATTGTTGATGATGCAAAACTACTAATTTCTTTCACCACCACTCATCTGCAAGGGAACAGACAGTGATATCAAAGCTCACAAGGGTATCAGAGCWGTATACACAAAGATAAAGGAAATAATTTATCCCCACTTCTACCACGTCTCTTACACTTTTCAAACCACCATCTTTACTTCTTGCTAYTTATTTATTCTCATCTGAACGACTCAAAAAATAGAAACTCAGTTTGAACACATTATGGACAAGTACTCTATCAAAGGAAAAACACGCTAAGTAAAGTTCATGAGTTTYCTTGAAGTCCCATCTCTTACTTACTCAAGGGGACAGATGCTATGGCAAATATCTAGTCTTAAGTTCAGGTTCTATCCCATTATTTATTGGTTAGTACTTTGTTTTATTTAAAGGCACAGTTATTTTTATCAAAGGAAACAGTCAGGATCTTTGGTTCATCATTAGATCACACTCTAGCTTCTAAAAAAAAAGAGAGAGAGAGAGAGAAAGTTTGGTTATGTGAACTGCATTAGCCTGAATATACCAGTTCTGTGATTTGATACTTTGTTCAGAAATCAAATTCAATTAATTAAGTCTCCAGCTACTGCACAAATGAGTTGCAACAACACTCAGCAGCTGTGATCACAACTACAGTCTCTTCTTCAGCCGATTCCTAAAAGATTTGCTGTTTAAGGACTAAACTGTTCCAGCTTGTTGTTGTTTTTAAAGACTAATGGCTTCAAATTACTTATTCTCTGTTCACAGGATGCAGAAAATATTTCTGAGTGAAGGAAAAATGCATGTACTGTGTGTCACACAGAGCAGACTCCAGCCTATCTCTAAAGCTGGTTCAGGCATGCATAAAAGAATACTCAGCAGGGGCACTTTAAAGCAGCTGCTTTAGTCCTACTACCGTAACTCAGTTGAAGGACATGAGGATTGGGGTAGAGGAAGAGGATGAGGAGGGAGGAAGAATAATGGAGGAAATAACCATCATTCCTTGGTAATTTAAGAATCAGCACCTATCAAAAAGGCCCCTGCTGCTATTAGTAGCTAGTGAAAATTACTGTACCCTCCATATCATTCCATCTCAGCACCCATAGGGCATGAAGCTGTTTTTGCAACTTCTTGCTCTGAGCTTTCGTTATACATTCTTCATTCACACTGACGAACTGGAAAACATGAGGGGAGAGACAGCTCAAGACAATCTAATTGCTCATTGCCACACAGTCCCTTTTGTCAGATGCTGTGCTGAGCTAATTCAGCTTACTAACCAGGAAAAAGAAAGTTTTCAGTTGCTTGAATTAGCTTAGGAAAGCACCCAACAAGGAATGGAGTAAGGACATGCACAAAAACAATGTTTCTGGAGACTGGGGGCAAGAGAAGGGGAACAGAAAAAATGAATGATGGTTGCAACCTTTTTGGAGGCAGCAAGCTATTAGATCAAATCAGCTGTCATAACTGTATGCTGTTACCATGCCTTGCATATAAAATCTGTTGGAAGGAATGTGAAGACTTTGCCTAAATTCCATATAAAATGTATATAAATGTGACTGATGTTAAAATTCTGCTGTTAAAACAATTACAGTTAGAAAAAGGAAACAGTAACTTTCCCAAGCAGTCTTAATTTGAATGTGCAGAACGTCCCATGAGCTTGCTTTATTTACTTTTTAGGCAGACTACCCAGCAATATTGAGCCGCCTGCCCATCAACAAAACCCAGTGGGAAATACTGCTTTAGTACAGCATGGCTGAATTACCATTACTATTGAATTCTTAACTTTCATATTCCATAGTTCTGGGATTGTAGCTGTCAAAATCACTGTCGATATTGTTACTTATRTGCCTACTTCCAATTAAAAGAAAATATTGAAAATATAGAAGGCAGCTGAGTTGGCTTTGGACAATGATAAACTCTACAGAATTCACTTATAAATATAGTTGATTTTTAGAAGAATGATCCAAATAGAAGGGCTGATCTTTTATGTAGATTTGTTCAGACAATAACATGATATGGTAAATTTATATATATATAAATACATATGTATGCACACACACACAATATGGATGTGAATACACACACACACACATTTCAGAATACATAATAATATATTACACATAATACTTCCCAAAGTTGTAAATATACTGAAATGAGCACCTACTAGAACAAGTATTTCCCCACAATGATAAAACCAGAAAATCTCAGAGATAATGAGAAAGTCTCTTCTCCTTCCTAAGGCACTGCATTAATGTTACTGCAGCAGATCCAGCCTTATGAAGAATAAAATCAGCAAAGGCTCCTCTGTCTCAGAGCCCAGAAATTAAATGTTTCTAGCATGCAGAAACTGTAATATCAAAAACAGAGAAAGAAATCAAAGCACAACTCTGGCCTACTATCTAGCTCATCTGACTTTTTCTGGGTCCTAATTACGACATTTGGTCCTGCTAGTCCTAGATAAACCTGTACACTGGAACATCTTCCAAAGTCCTAGAAGGCTGAGTTTCAGAAAAAGCCACAGTGTGGCTATGTCCAACCTGGCTCCGGCTAAAAGGTTCAAAAACATATTCTCAAAACATTCTGCTTAGCTGCTGTCCAATCTTAGAGACAACTAAATYCTTATTTATGCACCTTGGATTAAACCAGTAACTTTCTGTAGGTGCCTGGAGATTTGCTTGTTGACAAGCCTGGAAGCCTGACCTTAAAGGCATTCAACAACTTAGCATCTAGAACCAAATCCAAAAGAGGACAGAGATATTGCACTGTACAATGTCCAGCTGTTGGAGCCTTACTGAAGCTGGTAGTTAGGAACTGAAGCTTCTCCATGCAAGGTAGGCAAAAAGGGTGGGCACTTTGGGGAGAAATCTGCAACTAGTGTCCCAGGMTGGAAGCTATGTAGAGCGTCAATAGGACTGTTCTGCTGCATTACTGTCTCTARGTTTTGGTACTCTGCTCTGAATTAAGAGACCTGCTTCTCTAGCACCTGGGATTTGTATTCCTAAACACCCTCTTCAATGTGAACATTCAACTACTTTCATTCAAAACACACTTAAAGGAGGCTATTCTTCCCTTTCTTCTTCCTTCAGTCTTTCCTTTCAACTGATTTCTCAGGAATAAAATYGTATACTCCAAAGAAGGAAGATCTCAGTTCCCAATTAGCCTGGACTCTCTGGTAAGCCATTTAACCATCAGAGCATACTTTGGAACAAGACTCTCACAGTTTTTCCTGTTAAATTTGTCCCTGAGAAAAGAAAGAACATAGACTTTATAGTCCAGTCTGAGAGAAGAGAGACCTACAATTCCAAGCAATGTTCTGGCCAGTTTGTTATTCAGCTAACGTAACAGTAGTTCTTGTGATGCCCCAAAACAAAACATTGAGCATGCAGGGAAAACAACTAGTAGAACTGTAGGCACTTACAGATTTCACCTATATCCAGACTTGACAGCAGCCTAATAAATATTCTGATSATCTAAAGTTTGAGTTCAGGACAGCTATGTGCACTTCAGCACATAGTACTTTTACAGAGCTAGCCTTAACCTATTTTGCTAGAAATAAAAGAGATGAGGAGAAAACATGTCCTGTTTTTAGCTTACAGATTTTTCAAATTAGACACAACAGTAATCACTTCATAAAGGCAAAATTGTGAATATTTACAAGCCCTCACTGTGTTTAGTGAAGGTCTGTGCACAGATCCTTACAGAGATCATTGAAGAGATCAGATCTTCATTCCACAGCCGTTTCCAGAACAGAATGGGGAAAGAGTTTGTTTTGTTTTGTTTTGTTTTGTTTTTGGACAATGGCATCTTAAATCCACAATAATTGTCAGGGAGATGTACAGCGTACCACCTGAAATTTTTTAAAACTTTTTTAGACTAATTAGCTCTCACTCTGGCAGGGTTATTTATATCATGCCACTGACCCAAAAAGCAAAATGTTGATAAAAGGATACCATTCAGGTCTTCAGCAGACACAAAAGTTCTGTACACTCTGCATCCTGACAGTGTAAAGTAAAATCTTGAGAATTAGGAGAAACAGGCCTCAAAGGTATGCTTTTAATGAAAAGTTCTCTTTTAAAGAAAATATAATATTCGTTAATGGCAATATAAGTCTATTTTGCTGTTGTTTAATCCTTTAAATAATAGTGAAACTTTATGAGTAGCTTGCTGGTACAACTTTAGTATTACTATCTTTGACTTCAGAGGAGATGCTCCAAATTTACACATTTGAAAATGTGCATAGRACTTGTTCAGTCATACTTAGTTATTGAGAAGACTTATGAACTGAAACTTATTAAAAGAATTAATGAGAAAAGACTATAAAYCAAGCTCTAGGATGATTCTGGTTCTGTGTAACAACTTTTAAACTCTGAAAGAATTCCTGGCCAGAGCAACCAGAGTTTGATCTTGTGTTCCTCAAGCCTTGAGAACAAAGGGTAAACATTTTGAACCATCACAATACTTAGTCTGGCTTTAAAGACCACATTAACATCACAGATACACCAGAAACTTGAAGTCTTTGTATTTGCTTGTACTTACAAGGCTGGTTGGGCTTYTCTTTTCAAGCAATACTAATAAATGCACTGTCATTTCCCATATAACAAGAAATGATAAAAACAGTGATACAAGACGATAGAACATAGATTATTCAAACTTTTGAAATGGCAGTATATTTGGAAAGACAAGGGGAGGGGAAAATGAATATAGTGAAGTTTCACTTTTAAGTAAACATTGCGATATCAGAGAATAGGATGATGGTATTTTTTAGAGTAACTGCTAATTAACTACCACATACAGACTTCTAAAATCAAATCCTGCAGTATCCCTGCCAAATTTCCACAAGATTGTCATTCCTATTATGATAAAACAGCTGTCCTTCTGAATGTCTTAATGTATTGATTCTTGAAGTAGAAATGTGTATTACATGAAATTAAAGAAGGCTGACTTGTATTTTTATTTTACACACCTAAGGATAGTAAGCATACAGCTAAAGTTTTTAAATCATCATTAACACTTCAGCAAACCACAGGAAATAATGTTACTTAAATCTTATCAAAACTGCCAGGTACCCTCCAGTATCACCTATTCAATCTCTACTAGTTCAGTGCTTTTGTAGGTAAAAATGAACTTACTTCCAATATAGCCAATCTTGTTGCTTGAATCAGTGAGGGATGCAACAATCAATTTGTTTATAATATCACAATCCATCAATGTATGTGCAAATTTGATGACACAGTCACTGAACTGGGATCTTACTTAATAAAATCAAACACGAGAAACAGACTAAACAGAAGACTATAATCAGATTTCACTGAAGGGGAAAAAAAATCTGTTGTCTCCATTAACTAAACATCTAGTATAAAATCAGCGGGGATGTGTTCTTATTTTYACTGGCCAAGTCTCCAAGGACAATATTTGGCCAAAGAGCAAAAAGGGCTGACTTTTTGCTTATGCAATAACAAGGTCCCTGGACCAAACCTAACATAGCAAATGCTTAGCCTTAAACATGTGATTGGTCCCACGTACTTCAGGCAGACTACCTACATACTAAAAAATGAGACCATTACTCCTCCTTCTTGAAAAAAAAAAAATTTATGCTTACTTGTTTTTGGAGCTATATTGATCTCCTTTTTCAACAGTGTTTAAACATATTCTTAATGACAATCTAACACTAAGTCATAAGCAACTCCACATAAGAAACTCCACAAAATTGTTTTCACTAATCATTGACACTGTTTTCCTTAAAATGTATTTTGAATCAGAATAAACAAAAAGATTAAGACCTCAGCACAGAAGAAATACACTCAGTTATAAGMACATGATTAATCCTACTGAAGACATGTGAAATACATACATGTTAAACTCAGGGTTATGCTCAAATGAAGGACAATATATCAATCTGTTCTCTGAAAATATGATAGTGAAGCCTGATTGCAAGATCAAGAAAAAGCATTTTGGTTTGTCTTACCTTGCCTGGTACCTGGCCTATTTTAAAAGGGCCTATGTTTCAGTTTTCGTAATGATAAATTCCAAGTCCAATGCAAGCCTTTCCGCCCTCAGGTCAAAAATGTGACTCAAGTCTACAGTGCACCTTCTGCACAAGAATTATCTGCACTGAAGCAAAATCAAGCCCAAGAATGATTTAAAAGCAGTCAAAGAAGAAGCAGACCCAAGATAAATAAAAGTTAGTTAACTAGCCTTTTCCCACACATACATGAGAATCAGAAACACACGATATAGCTGTTAACAGCCATCCGCCAACACTCTGTCCTTGTCACTGATGGGAATTGAAATATATATCTCTTGCCATTCAGTTATTCTCTAAATTTAGAGATGAACAAATGTGGCTAAATTTGGATCAAATCACTCTCTGACTCACATTATCCTGCTAGGTAGAAATCCTTCACACATCATACACAAAAAAGGCCACTGAATGTAATACACAATCCCTTACCTTTAAAATATACTGCATGCAGTCAAAGCAACAAATAGAAAAAAAAATTTATAATTAAACCACAGGAAGCCTATACAAATAATTCTGATATAAGCACCAGAAAAGTGCTCATGTGTTTAAGTATGCACTCAGGAAGCTAGGTCTTCAGCTATAACAACATTACTTTGAGCACAACTCTATAAAGTCCTAAGCTGTGAAGCTCTGACCTTTCATATAGGAATATCTCCACAGATAGATTTTTTTTTCTTTCATGCACATATACAAATACTTCTAATTGCTTACTGTGTAGCAATTTAACTTGACTCTTTATAAAATGGCTGTGATGTGAAGATAACAACTAAACCCTAACATCAATAAGTGCTAATAAATATTAATATAACATAAGCACCACTTTTACTGCAATGTGAAACCAGTTTATTATCCACAGATGAAATCAAATTGCTGGCTTTATTACTGTCAGGAATGACTTCTAAGATATTTCTATTTACTACTTGAGTATTCATCAGCACTCTGTATTTACAGCATCCTCTCTCTCTCCCTCCCTCTCTCCTAGTCATACATAAGATAATTTAAGAGCAGTATTTTCTGCTACAGTTTGCCAATTAATTTAAATATAGACTCAATACATATTTGAAGATTAGTACCAGACCCACTGTCAAATCTTGATACAGTTCTAACATCAATAGGAAATCTTACCATACTTGTGTTTGTACTATGAACATTGAAAGATGATAAATAGGAGTGTGCAGACCAGTACCAAACATTCAAATTCCTAAAAATCATTCAGCTGCCTCATAAACTACAAGGATAATGAAAAAAACACCTTTTGGTGATAACCAAAACTAAGATGTTTGGCTATATTCCCAAAGCCTTTCATTTCCTAAAGTGGTGCTTTTTATTAAAGTAACAGTACATGCAGAATAAGTAGATGTTTTTATGTATCCTGTAATTTAGAAAACCTAAGAGATGATTTCCCCACCCCCAAAGTTGATCATCTTTCATTATTACAAACTGCACTTCAATTTCAATTCACACAGCCCTCAAATTTTCTATCCATCCCCTTCCATTCTTGCCCCCCCCCCCTTTTAAATAGAACTAACTTGAAAACTCTGACATTTGCAAGAATGCTTGCCTGGTAATTTAYGTGAGGCACAGACAGCCTCAAATTACAATGAAACAGCTCCAGTGTATTACCATTTTTAGAGCACTCTTTGGCTTTCTAAAGTGAATCAAAGCTCTCCATGGGAGCTCYTCTGATTAGTGTCAAAACAACGTGTTATAAACTCAGAGCATTAGAACAAGGGATGCTGAACTTTATTTGTTTACATGGGTGGCATATAAATATACATAAAAATACCACAGAAACTTCTATAACAGGACTGCCTATATATTACTATATTTTAAGATCTTCTTTACTAGGAAGTTGAAACAGCTCCCTAGAAAAGGTGTGAAATTTAGAAGTATACATTTTCCCCTCTTGGTCTCTTTTGGTTGATTCTCTAYGCAAGTCAATTAATTACTTCGAAACTGTCTAGAAGGACCTAGATGATATGAACAGGCTGAAAGCTCATTCACTCTCTTGCTGTATCAGGAATCACTGACAAAATGAAAGTAACTTCAGTTATCTCCTTTTTCTGCTCATATTCTTTGGTAGAGATTCTTCTCAGATACTTGCAGGGGGAAAATCTATTCCATAAATACTAAAGTAGCATCCATATCTGCACTYCAGTTCACATGAACCTAGACAGTGGACATTTAGTGATAGGAACCAGAAAGCAGAACTATAGTGCGTTCTCCAAAATTGCATCTTTTTGTTGTTTCCTATGGGTTTAAGTTCCTGTAGGGCGCTGTCTGTTTGGCAGTCGCCACAGAAACATGTTTAGCAAGGTTGCTCCTAGATCCTTACAGCAAAGCATCAGACAATCAGTGTGAGTCCACTCTTGCTTGCTCTTTCCTGATGAATAAACCACTGTCTTCACTAGAAATGTTTGGCTATGGAAGGAATACCATGTTGTGCCTAATCAGGTTTTATTCAGTGTTTATTCAGTCATTGATACCAGTGGGTGTTTGACCCTATTGTTGACCAAATGAAAACACAGATTGAGAAAAGCAGAAATCCATGTACTTCAGATGTATTGACCATATATGTATGTCTGGGACATTTAAAAAGGAAGCCATTTATAATCAGGAAGCGTAAGTGCTTATTCTGAATCTGACATTTAAATATCCCATCAACAGCAACCAGCATTGCAAAATGGTTTAATTAACCTGAAAGGATGTAATTTTATGCTATTTAGCAAGAAATACAAAATTTAAAGTGCTTTTATGCAGGATATATCTGAATAATAAAGCCAAATTCAGCTCTGAGCTACCCGTATGTGAATATGGAGTAAATTCATGTACCTCACTTAATAAATCTGCAACTAGCATGGTGTAAATACACACAGAATCTGTCACACATACTCTATAATCTATTTCCTAAAATTACTATGCTTTTTACTGCACTGTAATGGTAGAGTTAAAAGTTAGTAAAGCCCCAGTGACAGAATGGACCACAGGATTTTGCGTGGGGCTCTGAATCTTTGGGGTTACCCCTTCCCTTGTCTTTTTCTAAATTTCTCTGAGACACCTCTCCCCTTCTACATTTACAACTACATCCCRAAGATTACTTGTCTTAAAGCTACCAAAGGATGATCCAAGAGATTGAAAATACGATACTGAATACTTCCACCGTAAGCAAATGATCAGAAGCCAATCTTGGTCAGTACTAGATCTTTCTACTACATATTCTTTGAGGTCCAATATTAAAGCAATTCAATGTCTCTGTCCTACACATAGGCATGTCACRGCTGACATCCTTCTGAAAGCCACAGCGGACAATCTCTGACAGTGTGGTCTACTGGACAAAATATAAGACTTTGATGATCGTGGTGGATAAATCTGAGCTCTCTCCTGCTGTGTGACCCTAGAAGTTGTTTCATCTCTCTACATCCTGATTTCCCCAGGAATTTCATTTTGAATGCTTGGATTGTATGCTCTTTAGCTGACACTCTCTCCAGCATGCATGGAGAACAAACAGGAAGGACAACCAAGAGGTCAACATGTTAAATGAGGCTCTGCTTCAATTCTCTGAGCGCTYTTCAGAGTGTCTACATGCCCCCAGGCAAGACACTTGGTCCTAGATACCTCAAACAAAAGTTCCAATAGGATATACACTAAGAAAAAACTGTTTTACTGTGAGGGTGACTGAATAGCGAAACAGACTGCCCAGAGAGATTGTGGAGACTTCATCTTTGGAGATATTCAAAAACTGTCTGGACAGGTTCCTGGGTAATCTGCTCTAGGTGACCCTGCTCGAACACAGGGGGTGGAATAGATGATCTCTAAAGGTCCTTCTAGCCTCAACCATTTTGTGATTCTGTTCTGTGGTATTTCAGAGAATGTAGGTCTTTATCTCTCTGACTGGGTCTACACAATCCTGTTGCAACATCAGCCAATCCCTTCACATCAAATTCCTATCCACACTGCTGTCCTTCACAGCAGCTCAAATGGYGTCCCCCAGAGACGATTTTAATCGTTAAGAGTTCTCCATAGGTTCCTCTAACGTGGTCTACTTGGATCACACTTCCTTTGCCTACAGTAACTTTGCTCTATGAACCTGTGTCCCACAGGGCACAATGGCAGGGACAGCAGTTCAACCTCACTCTGCAGCTTGTCTGTTCAAAATCTTCCTGCCACAGACTTTTTGCATAGTTCTCTAATGTATTGCTATTTATAATAGAATGCAATTAGCACACCAAGTCCACCACATAAGCTGGCAGAAGCATATAGCTTAGAGTACTAATCTGGCTCCCAGCAGGAGACTCAACTCCCTTTTCATATTTGAAGAGATTGTAAGAAACGGCAGAGTTGGAAGACAGTCAGCAAGAACTGTCACCCACACACATCAATGATTGTCCAGTTGCTCTAAATGAGATACCCAGAAACTAGCACCAGTGCCAAAGAAAATGAAGCTGAAGTAAGCTCTCAGCAGAACCCCTCAACATCTGGAAATTCATGAGCCACTGCTAATCAATCCACACTCGGAGAAAGGAATGATCTTATCTGAGGATACTGACAAAATCAGATTGGTCATAAGATCAGCAGCCATGGATTCCAGAAACACAACTGTTTTTTGCTACCTTATAGGCAGCCTAGTATGCTTCTGATGCCATCAAGACTCATGGTCCTGATGTCAAAGATTGACTATAGTCATTTTGGCATCAAAAGCCACAAGGCACTATCTTCATATTTCGCCTTGCCTAGATCTATGTGGATCCTCTCRATTTCTCTTTTGTCCTTCTCTCAGCTCATTAGTCAGCATTTCATTCTGGCTGCTGGCACACTGAGATCAGTGCAGAAGCTGAAAATTGAGCAGCAGATCAAGAAGGACATATAAAGGAGATGGGTAAAGAGCTATGGCAAGATCTAAAGTGGGCATGGTCCACGGACTTGTAGGACAATCCGTGTTCCCAAGAATACTGACTGCAGTGTGGACATGTCTGAGGCTTTCTCAGAATGACCTAAAAGGCCAGTAGTGTGGATGTCAATACAATGATCCTGCTCAACACAGCCCATGGGAGTTTCCTGTGGGGGAGCACAAATGGATCATTTGTTTCTCAGTTTTCCAATGGTAAACTCTGGAATAATAGCACTCTAGTCACAATAACTCTATACTGTGAGGATAAATTAACTATTGCCTGTACTCAGACACTACAATAACATGGATCATAGAAGAAAGCTATAGCCACAGATAAATATATCTATAAATAAAACTCTAAGTACTACTGCAATACAAATAATAAATAAAAAGCAAAAAGACTTAGTCATACATGCAGGTGGCTTTCCAATTATGGAGGAAGCACTTTTACAGAGAGCAGAATAGAGCACGTAAGTGAAATGGAGAAGAGAAAGGTAATAAATCATTCTGCAAATAAATTATTTTGAAAAATGGCCAAAACAGGCAGAGATATATTCTTAAACTTTTGAAATGGAGTTTTTTCTAGTAAATTGAATAAGCAGATAGCCAAGAGGTATATATGAGCATCCACCTACACATACAAAAGCCATTTTTTTCCTGAAAAAAAAAAAACAAAAAAAACAGATACCCATGTAGCCTGCTCAAGCTAAACAAGGATACAAGTAGTTCTTTGAGTTGTGGAGTTAATGAAGCGTTTGTGGAGAACAGTTTACTATCTTGCTAAGAATTTATAGCACTATAAATCCTCATACTATATTTTACTTTGAAATAACCTCCCTGTATAGACAAGCCCCAAGATGCAACAGCATGTGCATAGGGAAGCTTGCCAAACTTTTCTCCATCTGACTTAGGGAATACAAGTGCGGGAAGGAAAGACCAGAGAGGAGCAGCAAGCTGCTTTTGGAGTCTCAATGGACAAAAGGGAGTCAGTATCTCGCTAGAATGCTTTCAAAGAGCCATACATAGTAATAGGGGCCTTATGATCAATTAGTGGGAACACCTACATCAGGATCACAGATATGAGCCAGTTCTTTATTACAGCAGTATCCAAATGTACCCAGTATCTGCCTCTTACTTCAGGAGCCTTTAGGACCTATACTGGGTGAATAGTGCACATACAGCAAATGACAGGTAAATACAGAGAACACTRTTTAAGTTGATTAAGCAAGAGCCAATTCTGGCAACAGCTTGACGCCAGGGTCATGGTGAAGTTTAAAGCCAGCAGTGCTGTGCTGTGTAGAGACAAAAATGCTAGCTGCAAACAACTTAACTGTGCAACCAGAGCAGCGCAGCTGCCTGAGAAGCAAAAGCCACCTCAAGCAGTACCCAGTATACTGCTTCTAGGACATGAAATAACTCTGTAGAGCCACTCTGTGCCATGTTTCTGTGGAGCTACTTTGTGTACTCCTACCACAGTGCTTCACAGCCCAGTGCAGATATGCCCCTCCAGTACTTTTTGCTTTCCTCTTATTACAGCTCCCGAAAAGCAGTCGAGTGATATGACAGTTGTATTCCTCCCCYCTCCCTTGCTTGTTCCCCCAATAGCTGGCTGATCCAATTGCCTTTCAAGCAGCAAAAAGGATTTCTGYTTTTCCCAAACTAGGTTCTGTGATGCCTGCTGGCCATCAGTTTTGCTGTTTAGAAGAGAATGAGGAGGTAGCAGAGGGCATTTTCTTTACTCAGTACATTGTTCCAGCAGAGCAGATGGGACTTTGTCCTTCAGCAAAGCAACCTCAGATTCTGCGTGCAGTCAGGAAATGGTGGCTAGAATAGGAAATAGCAAACACCATATAAATACAGTTTCAATCAAAATATAATTTGAGAGTTTCATATTAAAATCTCTTTATAGTAGGAGAAYAGGTATGCTGTTATCCTACATCTATCCAATAGACATGAGACATTCTCTGTATAGAACAACAGCTATTCTCTGAAGGCAAAGCACTCCTRGTGTACATACAGCATATGCCAGCAAAATTCAGCCAAAGTCAGCAAAATTCTGTTTTTGCCAACATATCTTGCTCCAGAGCATCCAAATGAAGCTCTAAGCTTGAGAAAGAGCTGTTCTCCTGATATCATTGCCCCTGCATTTCATCAGCTTAGCTCTATCAGTCATGTCTTCATACACTGGATTGACACTGAAAAGCTGCCAAAATGTAGATATAGTGTTAGTTTCTGGAGCTTACAATTTCTGATGCTTACAGATTCCAATCATCACCAACATCACAATGTTTCTTCCTTCTAGTAAGAGGTGTGATAAATATCTGATCAATCCTCCAATGTTTGTTATGCACATATTTATTTAGATACTCTTTTCAAAGCAGATATTGCTTCCATTACAGTCAACGTTTCAAAATCACTTTAAAAATCTGCTGCGTAAACAACAGCCTAAAATGAAAGTGCTGACACACAGCTGCCCAAATGAAAATTCTATAACAAACTTGCATTTAATCCTATCTATATTTAAAAGTTGTGTTAGATGATACTATTTGATATTTTTTCGGCTGAGTTTCATTTAGCATTTCATCCTTCCTGTTAGATACCCCTTGAGATGATCACATATACAGCCTGATCCCCTTAAATGCTCTCAAGCAGACACCACTGTTCAGAAACTCATAACATTGCATTTCATGCTCTTGCCCTTTCCCTCACTTTGCAGATGCAGAGAAGAAGGATACACTACACCAGTAATCTCATTTACTACTATCAGCTTGCCACCTTAACCCAGTTTGCAGGAGGCTGTCATTATCCGCCATCTCACAAACTTCATACATTCCAACAGAAAAAAAAAAAGCTTTCTGAGCCATAACAATGCCACAGAAAAAAAGAAAAGAGGAGAAAGTAAATGCTTATTAATAAGTGTCAACAATGAAGTTTCCCACTGACATTACAGTGCTGGTAGCTAAGGTGTTACTGGTATTGATTTGTAATCACCACACTGGGAACAGTCAAGAATACTGAGCTTGAAGTAAGAACAGATTTTTTCTCGTTGGACCAGAAAAAAGAAACCTTGCAAAACACATTTAATTTGGGTAGAGGAATGATAATTAATTTACAATCCAGCACTAAGCTTCCTGGTAGCGTAGGGCCAAAGGTCAGCTTGCATTCTTATACATTTACAATTCAATACTTCTAATTGTTTTCATCCATGCCTGCTGACTCGCTTTCAAAAAGAGAAAACCACTTAGTTCTGTTTCAGAAACTTGCCRTTGCACAGCTTTTTCTTGTATGAATTACTAACAAAATCAGCGATACTAAATCATGAAACCATAGTTGTAAAAAACGTGGTAAGGTGAAGACATTTCTAAAGGAAAACACTGTACTGCTTCCTCCAATAAAATGAATGCCAAACTCAAAGGCAGCACAATATTCCCATGCTATTCCACTAATGGCAAGCTCAGCTTAAAATGAAATTGTTCTTCATGAAAGAAATTGCAATGCCAAGGAAAATACTCTTTCAAATTTGAGAGCACACAGCAYAGAAATACACAATCTAGCATCTTGATTCTGTTCCTACAAGGTACACTGTACTGCTAAATGTAACAGGATCGGTGACATGGAAGGTAGAGGTGGGACTTKTTTGGCCTTCTGAAAAAGATACACCGGAAGCATTAATGCTAATTCAACAATCCTATAGCTCACCAGATTAGAAATTGTTTCTTTTAACAACTCTTACAGAGATCACAGCCAATGACACAATTCGGGCTAAATACATTAAACGTTGTTTCAAGTTTCTTTTGTTATTTTTGAATCTTTCTTCCTATGGGTTCTGACAGTGATAGTAAAAATAGTCCTTCACAAAATGACAGACCACTGAAATATAGAAACTTTTATCATTTATATGATTATCATTGCTATGATTACTTCCCAGGATTCTAAGAAATATCTACTGGAAATACCTACTTCAAGTATCTTTTCAATAAAGCACAAACAACACCTTAAATAAAGAAAAAAATCACTCAGCATGAGTACAGAAAAGAAATTCAAAATCAAATTCCCTGCACAATTACTGTATTGAAACAACTAAAGGCGATGACATTTCTCCAGAAAAAGCGACAGCACAATTTAGTTCCTGAGGTGGTTGCATGTGCTTTCCCATTTGTTAGTTGATTTAATGGGTGACGGACATTCTCTCTCTAGAGTTTAAGAGGAAACTTCACGGGAATGAAAAAGCCTCCTATATTCCAATATAACCTTGATTTTGTTCTTCTGTCCTGAGTATTAGAAATCAAGTTCCTGAGCTTGTGAAGAAGACTTAGGATACAAAAAAAAAAAAAAAAAAAAAAACAGCCTCTATGTGCAGAAAGACACAAGGTTTCTTGTAGACAAAAAAATCTACTTTTCAAGTTTTAGCAATAATAGTTTACATCTGTATGTCCTAAGTTTTAGGAAAAGGCTTTGTGACTTTCTTTGAACTTGAGATTCATCAGGATCATCTCACTCTCCTAACACATGCTCCAACTAGAGTAAAAACTCTTCTGTTGCTGTTAATTGACCACACAAAATTGTGTCCAGGACARAGCACTCCTTTCCTTTTTGTACTCCTTCTTTTCATTAATTCAGTCATTCTATTTCATGTTTAGATTACTATGAATACAAGCATTAAAAAAAAACTCTCAATTAGTGTAACTGGAAGAAATAGTTTGGTAGGCTGCCAGCTCCTGTAGAGCTTGCAGTTCCCCCCCCTGCCTAAGTGAGGGAAGGTCTGAACCACTAGCAGGATACCTGAAATTATGGCACCACGAGGAGACTCTCCACCCCTGCAGACAGTGTCTGAACCACAATACAGCAACACTTCTTTAAACCGCTTTATTAGGAACTGACTCTTAACCAGAAAGGTGGCCCCAGAGGGTGACCAAATCATAGAACCATAGAATGGAGGCGAGCAACAGAAGTATTAAATTYCCAAGCAGGTGGACCATCTCCTCCGCTCAGCTCAGTGCAGCCCTCCTCTAGCAGGGCCCACATGCCAGTCCATGGTGGGTCTCAGAAGCGAGGGGACCTACCTCTCCCCCAGTGCCTGCCAGACTCCAGCAGTGCCCCATGCTTCCGGGGCAGGAGGAGAGGGGGACAACTCCCCACACKCCTGGGAGTGGGGAAGCCCCCATAACCGTAGGGGGAGGAAATCCCTACACAGGAGAGGCGGCAAGTCTCCACACCTCCAGCGGGGACCCCATCCCAATACTCCTGGGGGTGGGGTGAGGGGTTGAGCCTGTGGACAAATCCCACATCCCCAACCTGAGGGTGGCCCTGACACTAACTGGAACACTCCCCCCCCCCCCCCCCGCTTCTCCAAGGCTGCGGCCCCACAACCTGCTCAGAGCCGCCACCGCACACACGCCCCTCACACGCACCCGCGCGCCCCTTTCCCGCCCCGCTCGGCACTCCCCCTTCCCGGCCCGGCGGCGGCCCCGCCCCTGCTCCCGCCCCCAGCCCGCGGCGGCGGGGGCGCCCGCCGGTACCTGGGCGTTGGAGCCGAGCTCGGGCGCTCGGCGGGCGTTCACCAGCTTGGCGGTGGTCTGCAGGTTGATGGGGGCGCTCTGCGGGGGCTCCACGCCCGCGGCGCTGCAGCCCAGCCCGCCGTTGAGGTGCGCCGTCACCATCGCGATGGGAGCCTTGGCCGGCAGGACGGAGATGGCCAGGCTCTGGCTCGGGCCACCGCTGGGGCTCCCGCCGCCGGATGCCTTGAGGAGAGCCGGGACGCCGCCGGGCTTGGCGCTGCCGCTGGCCCCGCTGCCCACCAGCACGGCCGCGGGGCAGCTCCGCACCGCCAGCTTCTGCCAGGGGAGAGAAGGAGAGAGAGAGAAGCGCCATCATCACCCGTCGGGTTGCRGGAGGCGGCAGCGGCCGCGCGGCCCCCCGACCCTTCGCGCCCCCGCTGAGGAGAGCACCCCGCCGCGGTGGCCCGGCTCCCCCGCGGAGCCAGCGGCGGCCCGCGGCACCGCCGGAGCCGCTGCGCCCCTCGCCGTGGGGCGATAGACCGCGGAGCAAGGCGGCGGGGACCGCGCTGCCCCGTAGGGCGTGCGGCGGCGGCGGCGCCAACGGCCACTAACGGCCGGGCGCGGGCTGCGGGCGGCGCCCCGCTCCGCCATGCTGGTGCTTTCCTGTCAGCCTCCTCGGCGGCTAACCTGGACTTGCATCTTTTTACTTTTTTTTCTCTCCTCCCCCCCTTAAAGAATGGGCAGGGAGGAAGGGCTTCACTCCACCTTGAGCGTTTGACATAGGGTTGTGGGTTTCCGGTCCTTTTTTTTTTTTTTTTTTTCCCTTGGGTATATGTTTATGGCTAGAACTAATGATCCTGGTATAGGTCTAGATATTCTAGCAGCACTAATTAGTAACAATAATAATAATAAAAATATTTTTAGACTTAAAAGGATGTTATTTTTCAACTTTGCCTTCCTGCCATCGGACTGAACTCTGTTAGACTTGCTAGCCTCTTGCTGAACACGCGATTAGTTCTTGTAGTTTCTCACCTTGATGTACTTTTGATTCATTTTTTCTTTTCCTTTGATCTTTATTATATTTTCCCCCACAAACTTCCACTATTTTTTCGAGTGGCTTCTTCAAGCTAAGTTTTCTTCATAGCACCCATTAATAACTTACAGTTATTGTTATTTTCCTTGACAGATGTACTTTTCAATTACTGCAGAGTGGCTGTTTTGTCATTTGGAATATGATTACATTTATTACCATTTATTTACAGCATCTGTTACAAGACTTGTAGTCAAGATTTGTACAGACACTGTACAGTTGCCATATGGTAAATACTCAAATCTGTGTAAAATATTAACTTTTGGAAAGAAAAAAAATTATAAACTTATATTTAAAAAAAATAACTTCTCAGAAACTGTTCATACTAATGCTGTTGGCAGGTCAAATATATTTGGAAAAGTATGATTGGTCAATCCTCTTTTGATACTTTAAGTATCTTATTCTTACAAGAGTTAATCTCAAAGGTGCTTAATCCTGCAAAGACTTGTGCCTGCCTTTAATTTTCTTCCCTGTGAATGGTCCTATCAGTTTCAGTGAAACTACTTCTAATGAGCCTTTTAGGAAACTTAACCACATTTATAGGTCTGCTGCTCTACTATGAAGTCGCTAAGAGTTTTGTTTGCAATTTCAGTTGTTCAAATAAAGTGTGTGTGAAGTCATAAATGTGCTTAGTTCTTTCCAGAATTAAGGTTAAAAACCTTACTTCTGGGAATAAAGTAGTAGCTTTATAGTACATAACTAATTAATCTGTCTCTTAAGGAAATAGCTTCTTACCTTTAACCCCTGCTACACACTTTTAAGGCTGAAAAATCTTCATTGTCAAATATATTTGCTCCAAGGACTGTAGTTTTTGTGCTTATCTGAATTTATAAGCAAGCATTGTAGTAGAGATATGTTTTGTATTTTAATATAAAAAAGCATTATTTTTTGTGTTACCATTACCTTAACAATCATGACTTCATATAAATTATTTCAAGCTTTGTTCATTTTTGTCTTCATATTTTATTCTCTGTTATCTAACTGGCCATCTTAAGGAAGTACATGCAATATTTTCCTTAAGATAACCTGTTCGTGTATCATATATATCTTGAAGGGGAAAGGAGAATTTTGAGTACAGAAATATGCCCATCTGTTAACTTAGAAGTACTCAAATGAAAGCCAAAAAGCTCAGGTGCATTGTATGTATGTGGAAAAAGTTGCATATGATAAAATACCATAATACTTCTATGTGGCTATTGTGTTTTGGTACTGTTCTTCCATTGGTATTCCTTGTACTGCTTCAGTGTACTAGCACATAACTGCAAATGCAAAACTCCTGCATGTGTGAGAGCTGAACATTACATCTTCAAAACTCTACTGAGAACCTCCTTGCACAGTGCCTCATTAATCTGTACAGTAATACGAGTTTTCAGATTAAGATTTCAACTCTGGAGTTATATTTTTCTTTCAGTTTGTCACCTGAAACAGATTAAAAGCTCACAGACCATAGGAAAAAGCTATGCTTTGTTACAATGATATAAATCCATTCCCTGGAAGTAAATGGAGTTAGTTCAGGAGTGAAGTCTTAGTTCTGCTGAAAACAGTAGGAGTCTTGTTGCTGACATGACCACTGAGATTTCTGTTCTGTGGAAGCCTTTATCCCTAATACCTATTATTTCCTTCATTTTCGTATTGCAAAAGTACATGTTAATCTTTGTCCTTAGAATGCAAATATTTAGATTACTAAATGCAAAACTTCTCACAGAAACATTCTGTGTTTCTATACTTATTTCATACTTTCATTTAAAGCAAATAAAATTTCTAAGAGGTAATATTCTAATGGTGTTAATACAGCTTTACTTTTCGTTGATCAGTTCAGTAACAACAACAAAAATCATCCAAGCAAACGGAATGCCATGATCCGAAAAGATGTACAATACTTGGTAGCTCAGTGGAAAAGGCAAGTAAATACAGAGTAGATTATTACTTTTGTGGCCCAAATTAATAGCTAGTAATTTTTTTTTCATCTTGCTCTAAAGGAAGGAAACACACTGAGAAGTACAAAAGCAGAAATTCTGTGAACATAAAAACACTTTTTTCTTGCTACTCAAACTAATATCCATCTACTCTTCGCTGTTCTCCCTACCATACCATTAGCAGTCAATTACTGCGTGTCTGTATGTCATGTTGTGGTATTTTCCTGATAAGCTGGCCAAAATGTCTATTCACATATATGCAACAAAAAAAGCTAACGGGAAATAAAGGTTACTGCTTGTTTCAAAGTCTAACGTGAGGTAAATGTTAAATGCTTTTAAAGTCAACTGTTCAGGTCCTAGTGGAAAACTTTTATTTTAATCTAGGTTTGGGGTTTCTTTAAGTACAAGAGAGAATACTCCCCCATGACAGTCTTCGAAAGGACAAATCAGCCAGAGCACTCCACAGAGAACACCACTATCCTAAGTTTATTTRAATAACTGCAAATTTTGGAAACAAAATGTGGAAGCATATATGAAGGATAAGGTCTTCGATATTAGCTTCCAAAAGATGGTTGCAGAAAATTTGTCTATTTGTATAGARAAAAGCAGTTAGAGTTTCTCTTTTGTGTCTCATTTAATCATGTTGTGAAAATGTACCTATTATAACTCCAAAAGGTCCCCCTTAATCAGATTATGTTTGAAKGGGAAAAGATATTACTCAGTTTTGCTTTGTAATGACCTTTTTTATTTTACACACCCATGAAGACTTTGATAGAAGAGTGTTGGCAAAAACAAAGATTATGATATGAGAGATTCAAAAAAACACTCTCAACAAAACCTACATCTGCTGCATTCTAATTCTGCCAGATTAATTAAAAGAATAGTCTTGTTTTTTTTGAAGAGAGCTAAAAATCTGCATTTTGAGAATCAGCATAGCATATTCTCTGACACTTTTGGAATGACGAATAACAAGAACCTAAGCATGCTTTGGACACTGCAGTTGAAAACGTGCTGATACAATGGAAGAGCCAAAAAAAGAAAAAAATACTGGCTCTAAATGCTGGAAAGCAGGTCGCTGCTTCTCTTCCACAGCATAACAGTCCTTACAATACACCAATTTTGAAGCAGCGCCTTTTCAATAGCAACACAACTTTCATTTTCACTGCAGGATGCCACAGGCAAACTGGAGTTTGAAATATGTATGCCAGTCACATGCAAACACACTACAATGTGCTGGAAAGCTGCTGCTAGTTTATGATTTTGCATCCTGGACATGGCACAGCCTCAAGTATTCAAAGCACAGCTAATATTTTTTTCCATATGTATCAAAACAACTCTGGCCTTTATTTTTATTTATAAGCCCTCCCCTTACATCCCTCCTTCCTATAGAGGTCTGCGTTGTAAAGGTTTGTAGGTGAGATGACAACCATGCAACAGTTTTAGCCTTGTTACCAGCAGTTATTCAAATGATACTTCTCCCATCATGTAACATGGATCATTCTTTTTAGTGAATAAAGAAATGGAAAGAGCAAAGGAAGAAATGGATCTGAAGAATGCTGTGCTATTACAGTACAGACACTGAGAGATACACATACACACGTCCATGTGTGCACACGCCGCAGACTCCACATGGACAATACCCACACTTTCGTTTTTTCAGCTTAGCATTTCAGTTTCATCATTTTTACCCTGCTGCAGTTCACATTGCTTCTTCAAATCCTTACGAATCTGATGTTAGCCTTATTTGGCACATGCATCTCAAATAAGAATATGGTCCTATTCTCCAATAGGGGAATATGCTGCTGCTGGTTACTCTTCCCAGTGGCAGTAATTTAAAATAGATGCATGCCTTTCAACAAACCTTCATGTTTGCCTAGTAAAATATGAGATCTTTTTAAAAAGGACCTAAAATTCACTGTCCATCACATATATATTTTAACACCTACACGCTGTAGATAGAGACTTCAGTCCATTAATCCTTCTAGAATGATACTCTCCTGACAAAGCAGTTTTGCGATGAAAAACTGCAATTGTTTTCACAGCAGTATCATATCTTCGACTTAGCAGCCCCACAGCTAAGTGAAAACATTTGGCATAATCATAAGAGTTTATTTAGCTTTCAGAATCAACTTGCAAACCAAAATGATGTCTTGTCAATTAATAATTTAACATTTGTCGCCTATCTAAGGCCCTGCATGCAGAACAGCTGAACAGACTCCTCCAGCAATAAGGGCCTTGACCTCTGTTAATTTACTCAATTGTTGCAATAAAACTCGCTTGAACAATAGCATATTTAATATTCTAACCGTGGCAACACACAAATGCATTGCGGAGCAGCCCCTAGCCATAGCACTTGGAGAATTTCAGGCTTTCAGTACAGTCCTTTGAATTTACATGTATTTATCAAGTATTTCCAAGTTGCTGCTTTCATACACAGCAGTGGTGAGTGATCCTGCCTTATGTGGGCCTTGATTCACTACACACCTGCATTGCTTCATGTGCTGAAACAGAAGTCAGGGGAGCTTATGCTGGGCATATGTATGTACACCTACATAGGTACCAAGAGGAGTCCAGTGGAGATTTATGGAGGAGAAGGGCTCTGTGGCCAGTGTTTCATCAGCAGAGTCCCACTAAAAAGCTTTTCCTTTGCAGATAACCCCTGGGCATCATGGCGCCTGCGTCCGAAGAGAAGAGCAGACGTTAAATATATTTTCATGCAACTGAGGACTGAGACACTTGCACAGAAAAGTTTAATGTTCCATTCCCAAAACATCCCATATTGCTATGGTGGTGTTGAAGCAGAGCAGCCAGCAGGGAAGGAAGCAGAGAAGGAGGAGTATTTTTAGGACGCCTGGCTCCTCCTGCTGAGCTCCCTCCAAACCATGTGCCAGAAGGTCATGATCACTTTTGGCAGCAGCAGCACAGGCCCCCTGCTTCTCCCCCAATTCCTGGGGTGCTGGGACCTCGGAGAGGCCGTGGCCAGGGGAGCACCCACTCCATTGCTTCGCTCCTCCCAAAGAAGCAATAAAGCACTATCAATAGGCAAGGAAGCAGGGATTTTGCTGCTGTTTGGAACTGGTGTGTTAAATCAGGGGACACGAGTTTAAAAAAGTAAAAGAAACAGAAGAAAATCTGAGAATAAATACAAACATCCCAGCAGAAATGCTAAGAGGCACAAAAGAACGGGCAGCACTTTTGTAGGGACTGGCTTTTAGTCAAGCAGGGCTGTGTGTAAAACATAGGCATGTAGGTAGGTTTATGTGTGCTGAAGTACAATCACAGTATCTTTTTTTTAATCTTCTTTTGCCTATTAGTTTCTTCTCCTTTTTCTTTCTTTTTCTCTTTTTTTTTTGACAACTCACTGCCTGCCTGTCATTAGAAGTAAGAACACATTCATTTTTCTCTATCAGATCTCTGTTAATTAGCCATCGCTGCAGCAGGCTCCARGATTTAAATTCAAAGTGAAACTCATTCTAATCAAAACTGCAGCAAACTGGGGGTTTTSTTTGACTTCAGCCTGAAAGTCAGTTAGTGTACCACTGATGTACATACCACATTACCAGCTGAGTGCTTTCAGCATCCCTCTATCAGTGTGAAATATTTAATCGGCACAAGGATCCAATCAGCACAGCAGAGGGGAATCCAGCATGTGCATTAATTTACTTTCAGTTGAAAAGCAGCAAAGCAGGTCAGAAACATATAACCTTCCCCCTTCCCCCCTCCCAAACAAATACCCAGCACATCAGAAGAGTTTTTTTGGTGGCGGGGGAGGGAATGAAAGCCACCCTCGATGAATCCAGATTGGAGAGTCAAGACAATAAATTAGTCATTCCTGCTACAGAATGACAAATACTGCCTGGAATAGAAAAGGGGGACCCCCTCCCCAGAAACATTYCCCCCCCCAATCCCCTCTCACACTAATTACACTAGGTTTCTGGGGTTTTTTTTAATCTTTTACTCTTTTTAAGCTGAAAGGATGGCTGAATGATTACCCCTCCTGTGTATGAAATTAATGAGAAAGAAAGCAAATGCCAGGAAATAATGAATCAGTCTTTGTATTAAGGTGCAGTGGCGCTGGATTTCCCGACCAGCCCCACTTCCTGGGAACAGCTTCCATTACTGTTATTACTAAAAATCCGGTTTTGAAGCATTACCAAATGCTTTTACACATCAGCAATTTTCATATAAGGCAGAAGCATACTGCAGCGTACCAAAGCTCAACTTTTTCTCCTACTAAATTCACCCTCACATTTCTCATCCTTACTCTCTGGAGAARACCAAATTCCTTATCTGTGAGAAAGTAAACAAGAAGAGATGCGCTCTTTTTTTCTCTTGTGCTCATTTACAGCGTCACCATGCAGAAATGCAACAATAGGCAAAAATTAAAGTTGCATGCAGACCCCCCCCAGCTTGTTGTCAGCTTGATGTCACCAAAACTCTCAGAGCAACCGCTCTCCAGGATGGGGCAGGAATGAAGAATTAGAGAGCTTATGCACAGACAAAATTTTCAGATAGTGATACATAATAGTGATACATAAAGCCCTTATAAAAGGCCATATTTATTCAAGTGCAATTATCCTTTAATTTCTGAAACCAATAAACAGCTTGCTGTCTTAAAAAAAAAAGAAAAAAAAAGGAGCATTTCCAACTGTATTGCTAACTG
The DNA here is from genome assembly GCF_003343005.1 of Rhea americana. NCBI lineage: Eukaryota > Metazoa > Chordata > Aves > Rheiformes > Rheidae > Rhea > Rhea americana. Next base: position 2,931,866 of record NW_028187100.1, read on the forward strand.
GCAATCCACTCATCAAAGCTCCAAATTATCTGCTCCGTGACTTGCAAACAGCACTTTTTAACTAATAAGGAGCAAGAGGAGGGGGGAGAGGATGCAATTTAATGAGGAAAGTCCAAATTCACATCGCAGAACGTTCTAGACATGCCGGTGCATCTCGAAGGAGGGGAGGAGGGGGAGCTAGATTTTTTTTTTTCTTAATAACCTCACAAATAATCCCCTCCTCCTTCCTCTCTCGCAGCCTGTGTCAGCGATGAAGGAAATGAGAACAAGGAGCCTGATTCACAGCTGACTCCCCGTTCGGGTTGCATCAGATCAAGAAAGCACAGTCCAATAGTGGGGGGAGGTGATTTTTGCAGGGGAAACGCATCTACAAGCTGGCATTTTGTCTCCGTGGCCTATTAATTGGCCCACTTTGCTCTCTGAGCTCTTAAAACTTGCAGTGGAGTTACCTCTACGCACAACGTGCGTGCACTCGCACACGCGCTCTGTACGCACACATATAAAATGCAGTATTAGACACGCAGGAGAGACTTCTCTTAGAAAAATCTTCAAGGAAGGGGTGGTATGTTTAGGATTTTCCCGCATGGATTTTGTTATTTTCTTAATCTCAAGAAAAAAACRGCTTAGCTAACTCATCATAAGGAGACGAGACCTGACCTACAGCCACTGTTAAAGGCAGCCTTTGGATTGAGTCCAGCGTGCTTTGGGTCAGGCCCATAGCGATGACAGTGCATCTTGGGCTACAAACATCTGAAGCGCTTTCTAGTGTGTAACTTTCCTTTAGAATATAACCTTATTTTAGAACATACATCCTTCCAAACCCAAATTGAAAACAAAATGGAACTCGGGTTGGCTCTGGCTGCTGATACTCSGAGGCTGGCTCTCGAGGGGCTGCAGGGGGGTGTAAAGGGCTCCCTGCTGTGCTACATGGGTCCTTCCCTAGCCCCAAAGCTGCCATCGGCAGCTCTGTAGATTTACATCCTTCTGCCACTGGCAGCACYGGCATTTCCCGTGATTTGCGTGCCTTGTGCATTCAGGAGTGCTATGTTCAGCCTGCTTAGTTAATCTTGAAAAAGAAAAAAACAACCCCCAATCAACTCCCCCCGAAAACACACACACACACACACAAAAAGAATGGTGCATACACCATATAAACACTAATGCACTTCTAATTTAAGTTTTGAAAACAAAGGCAGCATGATTAAAGGCTGCGAGCACACAGCTCGGCATATGGAGCCCCTGTGAGCGCCATCGAACAAGTTGACTGTTTGCATTGTGTGGACAGCTCATCACTCCCGCTACAAGGCGCAGTACAGACATCTGCATTTTAAGAGGGGCATCTTCTCATTTTTAGATAAAGCAGAGGATCCATCAAATCACATTCCTGGATATCCCACTACCCTTCGTTTCTGCGCTCTGCCTCACTATTTCCTTTTCCTCTGTATGAATGTCACTAAAGCTTGCATCCTCGTATGCCTCCAGACTGAGACATGAAACTCAGGGCCTCCTGTGTTTTGCTTAAAAATGTACTACTTTCTATGATCAAGTGGGGCAAAAAGAGATGTGACTGTATGCAATTAAAAAAAGTAAACAATAAATTAGAGTAATTTACTAAATCCAATTTCAGTGATGGTGCCTTCTGATTCAATTTTCCTCCCCCCCCAACTTTTCTCCCCCCAGCCTTGCCCACCCCAGACATGATAATTATTTCTTTGATTTCCCCCTCCTCTACCGCCTTTTCAAATCAAATTTGGGGATGCGCATCTTTGGTAAGGCAGAAAGAACTGATGAGACAATAAATTAAGCCAAATCCTCTTCTCTTTTTCTTCTTCCCAGATAACACAGAATCCTCCTGAAATGAACAAATGTAACTGTGAACAGTTACAGGCTTCCCACGGGATCAAACCATCCGTTCCTCAGTATACATATAAAGAAGAAAGAAGTTAAACGGTTGCATTACCCTAAGGGAAGGTAGAGCTTTAGTTGTGAAGTATTCCCAACAGAAATTCTGGATAAGTTGTAAAGAAAAAAAAAGGGGGAAAAAGAAAACCTGCCTCCTCTCCGGACCACATATAGACATTTCCCCGGGAATTTTACATGCACACATTCCATGCCGACAGCAGAAGCTTTTAGTATTACTGTGTTACTCCAGAGTGATTACTGTTTTCCATCGGCGGGCGTATTTGCATGTTAGTCATGAAACTGCTCCGAGCAACCTTTCAATTTTCTAACACTCCAAAATACAGCCTTGGTGAAAGTAAACAAAGGGCAGAAAAAATGAGCCCAAATTGAGCACTTACATTCAGGCGCCTCGATCCAAATCCAGGCATTTGTGTCCACACGAGCGGCTGCCAGCTGGCTTGGGGCACCAGAAGCCAGATATAAGGCAGATATGCTGCAGTACATGCACCTGGGTGACTCCCTCACTTTGCAACAAGCATATTTGGGAACAAGAATGAAACCGTGCTGCAGAGTTTAGTGCAAAACCCGAAGAGAAGGTTTCATTCACAGGAGAGAAAATGAAGGCAACACTGCAAATAGGCTTTGCTGGAAAGTATTGAGCAGCTAACAGAGGTAACACACAACACACGCTGCACGAAGTTGGGGCCCAAAGTGCATTACTTGTTTTTTCCTTCCGCAAGTCACATGAAAAACAATCTATGGATCCAAAAACATAGCAAAGCCCAGAGCCAGGGAGGACAAATACACAACTGGTAACTATATCTCTAAAAGAGATGCTGCGACTTTGAGGAAGGCAGGCATCCAACAAAGCTGGAAGATGGGAGAGCAGTCACTCGGGGGCAAAAGCTTTCACTCTGCGCTCTCTCAGGGCTCTGATAGCCAATGCACAGAAAAGGGTTGAAGTGGCAGATCCCTGAGAAATTCTCCTCCTACATTGTAAGATAAAACAATTTATCACAACTTATGATGTACAATGAGCAATTGTGAAGGCCCTTTGTAGGTGTAAATTAGAAGGGTGAGTTTTAAAGCTTCCTACTTTCAGACACCTTAATACACAGAGGACAACAGCCTGTCCCTTCCTGAGCATCCCTGCATCACCCATAGAAAATCCTTTGTCCTGATGAAACCCTTTCAGAGGGAGGAGCTCAGAGTACTCCTTTGCGAGGAAGGTAAACCTGAGGCCACGGAGACATCTTCAGAGCATATACCCAGTCAAAGCTAGGCATTGAATCTTAATGCCATACCACAAACCCGAAATTTTAGTCATCAAAACAGCATCAGCTCATTTGCCCTGTGACGTATTTAGGGCTAGCCAAAATGTGTATTTGACTAGTCAAAACTGCCCTGTTTATCCAACCTCCCAGTGAGCCGGAAGGTGGGGTGGCTGCTGCAGACCCACAGCAGCAAGCTGTCTTTTCTGTATTTTGAGACAGTGGATGTTCAAAAAGGTAGATCATTGAACAACAGATTGTCAAAAGCACAGGGTAATTTTCAACACCTGGCTGAAAATCCCACAGTCAAATTTACAGAAGCAAGGGATAATGGAAACTAGGAACTTCAAATCTCCTATCATGTGCTCAGACCACTGTGCAATGCTCTACTTTTTTTGTGGGACACATACAACTGCCTATCTTCTCTAGGGACATGGGTGGTTCAGATGGATTAAAAAAAAAAAAAAAAAAAAAAAAAAAAGAGCTATGTGTCAGTACATGCATGTGAAAAATCAAAAGCAAACTTTTACAGTCCCAGAATCACAAACAGTAGCACCTGACTAGATACAGATAACTGATCAGTCATAATAAGAGGGGGATGCAGTGTGTAATATTTTTCTTTTAATAAGACTTCAGAGAATGCATGAAAAACTATTTCAAATGACTGAATTGTACAAATATATTAGCAGGTGTTGAAAATACTGGTGAATTCAGGAAACAAGGGAATGATGTGCTTTCACTCTAACTTAATGGAAATGCAAATATTAGGATAATGTTTAAAGGCAAAGAAAGGTATACAGCAGCAGTGTTGGGAAAGAATATTAAAAAGAGACAAAGGAGCTGCTAATGAAGGACTGCAGTAGATCGGAGGAAGAAACTAAGACACTTCACAAGTATTATTCCAGAGGCCAAAGAGAGAGTAACGAGCAATAAATAATGCAGATCATGCCAATGGCAGTAAATAAAAAGGAATGGAGAAGAGAGAACGAGAAAGAAAAGACTGGGCCCACTTCAAAACAACAATAGGAGAAGAACACAAAGGAGAAGGCAAGGACGCGCTACACAGGAACTCTGCTTTTACCTTCACAAATGAAGACATAGATGATTACATAACGCACAGCTAAAATGGAAATTATCTGGAAAATTCAGAAGCGAGTCTGCAGTTGCATCTGCACTAGTTTCTAAACTACTGCTCTGAAGAGAGATGAGAGAGAGAAAGGGGTTTTGTTTGTTATTTTTCTTGCTGTGGTTGTGGAAAGCACTTCAGCCATGAGGGCTGTATAGGTAACTATAGAGAGTGACACAGATCTGTGTGCATACTTAGAAAAGATTCAAAGGCACAAAAGAAAGCGAGAAGAGAATGAGAGAAGCTTTAGCAAACTTTTTCACAACTTTGTTACCTTTAAGGCTAAGAATAAACAACATCCCTTCGGCCTTATTTCCCATTGTGTGCTCTGAAGTGCAGAACATCATAGCCACTTATGACAAACTCTACCTCAGTCAGTCACACAGACCCTTTGCTTGAACGTTTATCTCACACGATAGCTTTTTTTCCTGATAAAAACCGTTGTGTGAAGAAGCCAAACCCCCCAAAAATGACAAGGTCGTCAGGAAAAATCTGCTGCTTTGCTCTCCAGTTCCACAGTGCACCCAATCTTTTTACATTTCCATTTGGGCTTTTTTTTTTTTTTTTTTTTTTTTTTTTTTTTTTTTTTCTGTGCAAGACTGGCACATGTTACAGCTCTCCAGAGCAGAAGGCAGTGATTAGGACATGGCTGGGGAGGTCTGTGGCTGGTTTGTGCAGCAGCCTCCAGAGATCCAGGTTCAAATACAGGGCAAGCTCTAAGTGGGAAAGATATAGGCAGGTCTTGTTCTAGTTCCCATGGTCCAAAATCATCTTGGGTCTAACACTTCCTCCAGGGATCTGTTTGGTCTGCAGCTGTGTGAATTGCAAAGACATGATGTAGAAGAACAATAGGTAAATCAAGGAGGAATGAACTGACCTGCTGCTAATTAAAACTAACCTAACCAAAAGAAAAAAAGGGAAAAAAAAAAGAAAAGAAAAGAAAGAAAAGGAACACACTCCATCCTTAGGACAAGGCACCTTGGCCAAAGGAACCAAGTAAAAAGCTACGGCACCTTTTATAGCATGACCAACAAGTTGCTCCCAGCAGTAATCAACACTCGCTCTCCTCAGCTGGGTGTTCAGCAGGCTGTGTGAAAACAGCCCAGCTCCCAGCAGACAGCTGCCTACAACATAACCAATAATAACTGGCAGACTCAGCAGAGAGGCTAAAGACCGCATGGCCACAGTGAGTAAATTACCCTCTCAACCCTTAGAGGATTATAGGTCTTTGTCAAGTCATTTGGATCTAAAATTTGACCTGTCTTAAAACATTTATAGCTTGCTAGGGAATAGCTTCTGAATTCTCAACAGCCATTTCAARGAAAATAAACCTCTTGATTATGAAAATATTATTAAAATACCTTAAATAATTCTAATAATAATTTTTACCTACAAACTGTCTTTACCTAGAAAGCTTCTGCAATGTAAACTCCCACTTCAGCTTAATATATACTAACATCTCCATGTAGACAAAGTCCTGACAAACATCATCCTCAGAGTTATGCTGACATCAGAAATCAGAAACAAACCAAAAGACCTTAAGGCATCAAAAAATCAACTCAATGGAAATAAAAATTTATCAGCCAACACAAAGGGAGAGAGCAGACAGGTAAAGAAATGTAATTTTCAAGAAATGAGACATTAAGGGAAAAGCATTCAGAACTAAGAATTTTTGACAACRTGCTTTCCAGGAACTAAAAGCAAGACATGTTGAAATACAGTGCTGGTTAAAGGGAAAATGCATTTGATATTTTAACTAAAACCTTTYGGAAGAAGCAAATACAACTTCAGAGGTGTTTTTCATTAGTATGCAGCTGGACAATGTGGCAAAAGACAAATACTGCTGAATGCAGCAGTGGCTACATCTATAAATGGGAAAAGCAACCCGCAAGCAGAAAGTTTTCCAAGTTGGAAAGAAAGTAAAGCTCCTAAGTATTTTAGTGTTGTGCACAACTGAATTGCCTGCTATTTATTATTTCAATATCATCCATTAACATCACTGCACTTAAGGGCTTATCAGCATTTCCATTATAAAACTCACCATGGTAGAAGTTTATTAATTGATTGCCTTATCTAGRGAGGGAGCGCAGGAATGGAAGATGGCACATATGTTGAAACAGGGCACATATGTTCTTAGCCAAGAGATTAGATTTTTTTTAAAAAAAAATGCAAAGACATGTGAGCAATTTCCTAAGAGATTTTTTCCCGTTAATGTGCAGTCTGTGAATATAATAGCACTTGCAGGGCCACCCATGCATAAGCTGGAAAAAAACAGGACAAGGTTGGGCCAGAACAACTGCTTATGCCAGTCAGCCCTTTAGAAACATGTGCTCAAATCTAAAGCCATGAAGACCCATGCTGAAAACTTTTTGTGATTTACAGGGTGCAGAGGAGAATAAAAAAGGTCTTTCGCTCCTGACAGACAGGGTGTTATAGCACTCTGTGCAGCCTTTATGTTGTTCCAAGAGCAACATATACGCTAATTAGCCTCTCTGCCTGTATGAGGGGGAATTGAGGTGCCTATTCGCCAAGCAAGATAGCAGTTGGACCAAGGAAATGAAAACAGGGCCTCAAATTTCAAGATTTATGTCCCTGTGGTTCCCTCCTCATTGAATGGCAACTGCAGATTTAAATCTGGCACACCTCCAGCCCAGCGCACAGCTGGGCTACAGAGTTGGAAGAAACTTCTACTTTTGTTTATAGACTCAATGAGTTTTATTCTTCTCTCCTGCAGTGGAGTATAACACCCATCAACCTCAGCAGAACTGGTCTTGGTTTAAACTGAAACAAAGARAGAAATCGAGCATTTAAATTCATAAAAATATAACACAGCTAGCTGGAAAGCTGATTCTGCTATTTGCTCTCTGCTCACTGTTTTCATAAAGGATACCTGAAAGCAAGGCAGTCTAGCTCAGTGTGGCTCCCTCCGCTGTCAACTGTGAGAACTAGTTCAAACACAGAGCAGAGCAGAAGATTCCTCAGTCACCCCATGGGACCCCTGCAGACTCTACTACAAGCTGAGACCCCTTAGCTTATCTTAGACCTTGGGAACATCCTACTAATGCTTTTATATGGAAGGAGACAGGCAYTTCAGAGGGCAAATCACCCTACCCGAGAGGCAAGCTGTCCTCTGGAGGGGTCCGTCTCTTTCCACTAACCTTATAAGGCACACAGGCTTCTAATTTACTCCCTTTCACCTTACAGGTGCTGGAAGTTGGGGAATTCAAGCTCAAAGGACCCTGCAACATCCGGCCATGCAAACTCACTATTCTTTTATGTTGTGTCAGTATAAAACTAGCATGTCTCAGCTTCAGGAAATCTCTGCCAAAACCGTGAATCAGACTCATTTTGTCTCATTCGAGGCCCTGAGTGTTAGACCTTCAACATCTTCTTCTCCAGAATAGCTAAGGTAAGATTTTACTTTGGTTTCAGACATGCTAAGAATTAGCTTAAATGACAGAAGAATCTATGTGTTGATCTTAAGCATAGACAATTTAGGTATGCACGTCTCCAAAGCAGGTTCTCAGGATGCAGACTGCACAACTCATGAGCTGATCCAAACAATCCTGCCATCCCCAGCATGCTCCTCCTTCCCTTATTGTCACCACATGCCCACAGCAATAACCTCCCCTGCACATGGTTGGGCCACTGACCAGCCAGCATGCCTGGAAGGGGGACAAAACTGCCTCTGAAGCTTGGCATGCTCACTTTTCCCCCTTCCCAAGGCTGCCAGGTGACCATCTCTGCTTTAAATTAAAGGCAATATACAAAACAGCTCCTAAGATGTGTTTCCCTTGCTATGCACATAGAATGCATATATCTTTTTGGCATGACCTGGCTTAGTAGTCCACCTACCTTCAAAATTTCTGCCTCTCCTTGAGCRGCTGCAATGTAATATGAGAATGACAGAGGGTATGAAGGGCTTCGTATTGGAGGAAGGCTGATATTGTCAAGGCTGTTCATACTGAGCACTGAAACTTGGGTCTGACCTTATCAACAAAGATTTTTTACAACTGTGAAGAAGACAGAGCAAAATGATCCAGACAAACTCAATGTCCTGGCAAGGAGCACAAGAACAATATATAATCAAGCAAAAGCTGGCTCATGRCAACAGAAATCTGCCCTCACATCATCGTGACTAAACTATAATTAGATACCGTGGTTTTTTTTAAGCTGTCACATGTGATTTTTTTTTTTTTAGTGGGCTGGCAATGTAACAGTAAAGATTCTTAAAATTTTACACAAGAATATTTTAAAGTGACCTTTTAACCCTTTTCATGCTGAAGTTAAAAAAAATTCTCACGTAACCTGTTTTCTTTCAACTGATTGATAACTATTATGACAGATGCTGTAGTATTTGGGCCTGGTACATAAGAAAAGACAAGTGAGTTTTAGGACAACTATTCTGCATTGTGTTATACTAACATATCAAGAGACATGTGTTCACTGAACCACAAACAGCTACAAAAAATACATTTCCCATGCAAAAGATCAGCCTTCTGAAGGCAATACCAAACTTTTTGCAACCATCCCCAGGAATGGGAATGCTTTTAAGCTCTGGCTGCCAACATGCCTGATTTCCAACCTAGGGGGCAAAAAGAAGAGACAAGAATGTTTTTATTTTACTTGTCCTTTCACTGTGTTCACTAGAAAGCCTGCAGACCAGAGTAAATGGGAGCTGCACACCTTTATTAGCATCCTGAGAAATCACTGTCCCTGAAAAGTAGTCATGTTTACCCTGGAGTTTGGCTCAAGCACTCCAAAACTGCTCCCATTTTTGTTGGATCACACTCCAATGAAAGGGTGCTTACGATGACTGCCAGAGAACACCTAGCAGATTTGTCAGCATTGCATATAGGCCATTCTGTCCATTGTCTTCAAGCCAGGGGTTATGAAAGAGGTTCCACTCCAAAACTGTACAACTGTATCCCACAGGAACACATATCAGCCAGCAAGTCTGTTGAAGGGACACAACTTACTGGTTCAGCTACAGACTCATTTGGCTTCTGGATCAAAGCTGATTTGTGTCTCACTGGCTATCACATCCTGCTAGTTATCACATGCCGATCTGGACATGACTATATACACAGTCAAATGTTTTAAGGAAAGTTTAGGACTATTTAACTGACTGATCACAGCACAAACCAGAAAAGTTAGCTCAGGAATTCCTGCATGAAGCTTACAATTTCTTCCTGGAATCTGTTTTCAAACCAAAGTTAATCTCAATTCAAGGACTGCAAGTAATAGCATCYACCACTTTACTAGGTTAACGACTTTCACTGTTAAAAATCATCATCTTTCTAGCTTTAGCTTTTAGCCATTTATGCCTTTCTCAGCTTTACAGTACAGTAGCCTGCTAACCCAGAATTTGTTTCCCTGAAGATAGGGAAGATGATTCTGTCTTTGTCAGTGGGGAAGACCATATCCACAGAGGGCACTGCAGGTTGGGTAGAAGAGAAGAGGCCGCTTTTGACTTCTTCAGCCTATGTCTGCATCCAAATCAGCTATTTGCTTTCCCTGGGAAAGGCAGTGATTGCCCTTCCAGTCTCTGAGCCCAGCTTTGCACTAGGACAAAAAAAGAACAAGTCCCAAGAACCTACTAGATAGTTKTATTTTACCTTCAGAACATTGTGCACAGAAGCCAAATTCTCTTGACTCAAGTCAGGAGATTTTCCCAGGAGATGGCTGCCTCATGTAAAATTAACCCATTATATTAACTAATGGTGTGTAAATAAAACTCATTTTGGTTACACTAAATCTAGATTCAGTGAACAGTTATTCATAATAAAGAGCAGAGGGAAGCTTGCCTTTGGCACTGTGTTAAACTTTCAGTAAGATGCATTGCTCTTTGGTAAAATAGCTTTGTCAAGTCTTTTATCAATGAATTTGTCTTTCAGCCCACTAATGTAATARTAATAACCAGGAACAAATTAAAAGAATATAAGCACATCAACCAGGTACCTGCAACATGCACAATATGCAGACTTCAGAGATTTAATGGCACACTTAATGATCCAGGCTGGAAYTAAATGAATTTCCATCTGGGCAAACACCCAGGGTAGTACAGGTGAAGGAAAACACTCAACGTACTCCCATTCATGGATTTTAAGGCTACAAAGGATAATTCAATTAAGCTAGTCTGACATCTCTCCTAACAGTACCATAGCAGTCAAACAACTAGGGCCTAATAGCTTATGTTCAGGTAAAGCTTGACCTTCCAGAGAATGCATCCTGTCTTGATACGAAATAGCAAATCCTCTGTTTCCCTTGGTCATCCCTTCAAACAGTTAAATCCTCCTCATTCTTCAAACCTTCAACCTGGCTTCTGACCTGAGTTCGTCTGGAGTTTTACCTGCAGTGGCTGTTAAGTTTGCTAGGACTATTACGACTTTATTATGGCCCAAATTCCTAACAGCTGCCTTGTTGCTCTAGGATTTTTGTATTTTAATCAGACTCAGGGAGCCAAAGCAAGCTGAGTGTGCAGGAGCATGTAGTATCCATGTGCAATGCAGCATACCATCCAGTCTTCTCAGCCATTCACATTCTTGCAACCTACCTCTTCTAAATCCCTCCTAATACCCCAAGCCCAACACAGAACAAATACCAACTTCTGTGAAGCTATAGCAGAGAAAAAACAAAAGGCCAACTTCAAAGTTGTTGGATTTGGTGTTTGGGCTTTGAAAAACCTGTCATTTGGGAGGAAGGGTGGGAGGCTGCTCTCTCCCTCTCCTTCTCATTAAACGGCTCCTCAGAACTTGGGAGAGCTCCTGCTCCTCATTATGCATTCCTCCTTCTGGAAATAAATACTTGTGTGGGTTGTCACATTAGTCAGTAGATACATGTCAAAAACAAATTACAGCCTGGCATGGAGCCAAACATTGTATATGAGCTATAATGGAGTATCTGTTATTAAGAAGGTGGTTGGTTCTGCATGTCAGTGGGTGGAGCCTCTTCCATGAGCAGAAGCCTTATTATGAGGGGCTTTCTAAAGAAGGAACAGAGAATCACGATCTTGTTTCATTCCTTTCCCCATAAGGAGATGTTACACAAACTCCCCATATGGCTCATTGCTACGCACAGAGAAATCATACTCCTTCAATGCTTCTTCCAGCTCTGTGAAGTCAAAAACAAGCTAAGCAGTCCCACAGCTCACTTCTGCCTTTAAACAAACTGGGGATTTCCAGAGGGACTTGAACCAAAAACTTTTTTTTCCTTTCAAGGTCCAGAGATCTCTCTTTCTCTCCCTGCTGTACATACACACACACTCACACACACATATCCTTATGTTATACAACCCTCCAGTCAGTTCTGGTGTCAGTTATGACGAGCTGCCAGAGTCAAACTGTTTTTCAAAAACAGATTTAGGAAAATATACCAAGTGTCCAACTCTCACTATAAACCACAAACTTCTTGATCTGAGAAATCAGCATCCAGGATTATTATCAAATTGATCCTGTGTGGCTCCTCTCTCCACTTTTTGCATCTGTGTAGATAGGAGCCAGGGTAGATGTCCAACATAGCCAAAATTTTGCACTAACCCCAGTAAGAGGTTGTTTGCTTATGTGAACCTAAAGGCAGAGGAGACAAAGTTCCATAATTACATCACCTGATCTGAAAACTTCAATGAATAAATGGAATTATTTCAGTTATACATGGAGCTCTTAGAAGTTCAGCTGTTATTATGACATGCCTTCCCACTGCAGTGCTAGTGCCGTCTGTAGATAGCTGCTGTAACTCTGCAACCATAGTAGAAATTAGAGTGCTACAACTTTACCATTCATACATTCATTAGCAAGAGATGAGAATGAAACTATTAGCTTTCATTCCGGTTTACCAGATAGCATGTCATTGGCCTTTTCTCTAACTTTAATGTAAATCTACACGCTGCAGTACAAAGACTGTGACTGATTTTTAAAAGGAGTCTACCAAAAATATCAAAATATGTTCAAAAATTTCTGGGCTAGGTCACTAGTAGTGAACATGAATGATCAGAAAAACCCATTAATGTCTCATCATTGAAATTCAGAATATTGCCAAAACTCAGGTGCTCAGATATCATAACTCCAACTAATCACAAGATCAAATTGAAAATATGAGACTTTTCAAAAGCAATTAACAAAAAGGTCGTTCTTCCCCTCTAGTCATTTAGTCTATAAGAGCTATGTCATCAAACTTTCAGGAATAAGCACTAGAAATCTAATTTTTGTACAAATTAAAGCTGAATATTTATAGTCACATGATTCCAACAGCTAGGGCTTTAAAATTAAAATCAAGTATTGTGTGACCCACAATATCACTGCTACAGCTGGCTGTACTTCATTTATATGCTGTAGGGGGGGTCAAACTGGACAATGAAACTAAACCTCTGCATTTTACTTCTTGTTGCTGTTCAAAACTTGTCTTGCAGTCCTCACTCACTCTTTGTAAGTCACTGCTTTTCTTCAGTCTTGATCTTTTCAAGCTTTCAGACTCYACCCTTCTAACATTTGTGTATCAAAACAGAGCGGGTCTTCAATTATTGTAAGTGATGGCAGGGCACTGATGTCTCTCTGGATCATCTATGACCGCATGCACATCTGAAGGTTTATGCACAAGGGGTAAGGATGAGGTATCATTTCACATATGAACCATTCATTTGACTTAAATAAATTGAAATCAATTTTGCACCAAGGATCAAACTCATATGCTACTCATGGGTTTATAGACTACACCTAGTAATGTTTGTCGACTTAGGACATCTCAGCAAAGATAACGTGTTCTGGGTTCATGCATAGATGATCTTGAATTCCAAAGTTCTAAATGTTTTTGTGACTCCGGACCCAAGCTTTTTTATACTGCTTAATGCATAGAATTAACAGCTACTGCTATTATAAAATAATAATATTATACAATTGATAAAAAACAGTTTGACTCACTTCTTCGCTATAAGACACCCACACAGCACTGCAATGTTTGCCTTACCAGCAACTCAAAGTAACATAGTTATGTTTAATTGTTTTTCTCTTTTTTTTCAACTTTTCATTGACAGGTTTTAAACCAAATGTCATGAAAACATGTCTATTAGCCTTAAATTTCACAGCATCTTTTTTCACTTAAGCCCTAAAACTAGACAACAACGCATTTCAAAAACAGAGCAGTGAAAAAATAGATTTATAAATAATAACAAAACTGCAACAGTAAAAGGAAATATGCGCAATAATGACCTTTTGTTTGCAGAGATATTATTTTATTTTCTATAGAATGTTGCTCTTTGCAGACTATTTTCAGAGTGTTTTAAGAGTAGCATGCATTTTTAAAGTATCAAAACTCAGAAAGAATACAAGAGTTATTAAAACTTCTCTCAGTGAAAATGACAAAAACATTAGACAATGTTCACTACCAGGATCTTGGAACGAACAGGTGAAAAAATAATGTTCTGTTCTTGTTGTTCTTTTATTTTTTAATTATTAGAAATAAAAAAGTAATCAATACTCTTCTTAAATTATGTGAATATACTGGTGACTTTCAGCAGTCAGTGTTGTCTTTTCAATGGATTAGACTTTGCAGGAGTCTTCTTTTAGGTTTCATTACTTCCAGTCACTAGGGACAACTGCTGGAATTGAAGTGTTCCCATGTCTGAACACATAAGAAGATTCAGGGATCTGGACTATAGTGAAGTAGCAGACATCTCTCACAGTATCATATTTAAGAAGCTATCTGGATGCTGGAGTCAGGACAGCGGACTGAATGCTAAACCAGTATATCTGGTTTAATACTTTGGGTGCTATATTCTTCCTCTTGCCTTTGTATGCATCAGAATAACATTAGCTTCTGAACTATAAAATCAGGAAAAGTATCTGTACTTTTTCTTCTGTCTAAGCATCATTCTGAAGGGAACAGTTTCAACACTGATGATTCAGCCTCTGTTTATAAGACCCAGGCTTTATCAGTAACACTTATTTGGTTAATGAACAGCACATGGCACTTGTATTTTGGATGCCAGATTCTCAGCACCTTTTTTGAAAAACCTAGATGAGTACATGTAAAAGAAATCAAAGCAAGTTAGATATTTTAGATCATTCAGTCTCTGCTCTGGATTGGATCTGTGGATCGACTGCACATAAAATGAGATTATTCTTACGGCTTCCAATTGTGGTCCTAATTCTGAAGACTCAGCAAGGAAGGCGAGACATCAGGAAGAGCATCTCACATGACTAGATATGTCAAATGAGGACATGGAGTGGAATTGGAAAATAATAAGCTCAGCAAAACCAATTTAGAGGTGTATCTTTATCTTTGAGGGCTTATCCATTTAATAGGAGATTTGGCTATATGGTTATCTTTCAAAGCACAGAGCCATGGCTTTGCTCGAGGGAGCTATGTTTTAACAGATATTCTGGAGAATMCTGATATGTTCACGTTTCATGCCTGTGCACATCTGAGATGCTTTCTTTTTTTTTCATTTGACGGTCTCCTTTCACAAAGGCCATTTTGGCATGTTAATAAATCTGGGCATGATGAGTGTTTTCAGCTTTTTTCTCTTTTTAATAAACCACTTACTTAGGTTTCTCAGTTCACACTTTACTTGGTGCTTAAAGTTGCCTACTAGCAGAAAAGCTACCAGTCCCAATTTGCGACTATCTAGAGATGTATAAAAGGTTCCTCAAAAAAAAAAAAAAAAAAAAAAAAAAAAAAAAAAAAAAAAAAAAAAAAAAAAAAAAAAAAAAAGTTAAGTGAAAAACAAGTTTTAAAGAAGACGTTTAAGAAACACTTTCAAACCACTTCTATTCCAAATGTAAGTTTTTTAGGGAGGGAGGAGAAGGAACTGAAGAGAAAAAGTGTATGCATAGTATGCAACAGGAAGGCATCTGCAGAATCTCTGCTTTTTGTTTTATCCATTGTTCTACAATGCCTAACCTCTCTCCTCAATACTATCTCCCTCTTCCTCTAATGGAGCCTTGAGATTCTCTCCTTTCCTCCAAGTTCCACACTTATAATTCTAAAATTCTCTGTATTTTCTACCTGGTAGGGTTTTTTGGTTTTATTTGGTCTTTGTTTTTCTTAAGTAGAAAAGCCATTAAAGGGGAGGTTCTGCTGTAATCAAATTCATTTCTCTATACGATAGCCAAATGCAAGTGAAGGAGATTACAGATTAGACAAGCAAGTCCTGAAATAGAGCACCCTAGGTACTGTGCGCTATTCTGAGCCATCATCATACAAGGTTTCTGTTAGAACTGGAAAAGATTCAGAGGTCAGTAAGGTACTGCAAGAGCTTCATCTCACAGCCAAAGGTGAGAAATAGCTTTTGTACAAGGAATGACAAAAAATATTATTGTCATTCAGTTTGGAAAGCAGCTGATAAAGGAAAATATGATAGAAGTTTACTAAATCTGGAGAGACATGGAGAAGGGACATAGAGGCTGACTGGTTATTTTTCGTCCGATGTAAGAACAACATGGCATCAACCAAAACCAGTGGTAGCCAAGTTCAAAACAAAAGGACCTTGCCAAAGAACACTGGGTGCTACAAGTTTATGTGGTTTCAGAGGAAAAACTGAACACATTCATGGCAAAGAAAGCTACTGATATTTTCTGAATACATGGCAATTTGGCTCAGCACACCTGAGCTGAAGTAGTTGGTGGCTGGGGGAGCCTTGCTCTTCTATTTCTCCCTACACATTCACTTCTAGCCAATAATATGGACATGATCCTAGGTGAGCTTCTAGTCAAACTCAGCACAGCCATCCTTATGTTCTCATAATAGTATGGCTTAATGGGCTGGAAACATTAGCATATTTGAAACTCTTTTCCAGGCTCCAAAAGATTTGATTTTGTAGATGATATGTACTTGAGAAGAACATAGATTGATTTACAGATAGCAGGATAGTTTTGAAGTTATAATGCTTAAGAACACTATTTTTTCAAATGCAAACTTGATTTTGAGTCAGTGAGAGCTAATAAGTATGGGACTTCATGGTGCCAATTATTCCGGATCACCTTTTCAGAATAAAAATGTGGCTATTTAAAGATATGAGGAAGAGGAAGAGTTCAATCCTTGCTGATGATGAAAAAGAAAGATCAAAAATATTTTAGCAATCAATAGAACAACAGCTGCAATCTTAAGCAAGTTTTTTTTTTCTGATTAAGACCAATCCAAAAAAAAAAATCAATGAACGAACAAGATGTTTTTAAGGAAAAAACTTGTTTTTTAATTAACTGAATTCTGTTCAAAAATTCTTTCTCTATCAGCACTCTAATGTTGAATTATCTATATTTTATCTCACAGGTTACTATGAGTGAACGAGACTAGTCTCCCTTCATATTCTTGCTATTTTTTTAATGTGCTCTAAGCATGGACTGAGTTGAGAATGGGAAAGCAACCACAAGTTGGCAAAAGTTTTGGAGCCATTCCTCCATCTTCTGCAGCCTCTCACTGGGGACACTACTATGTTGTTCTTCCTTATGTTTCTGATAGAAACAGAAGCTAAAAACATAGCAGGCTGTCCACCCTGTCTAAGAACAGAAATAAACTGAATATCCTTTCAGTACAATGCAATTGTCAGGTGTCAAATCTCTTCCTCATCTAAATTGAGGTTAAGTGACACAGTGGAGTTGCAGAGGGCCTTTTATAACTCCACAGCAAAAGGCAATATTTCCTGCACAACTTCTACCTTTCAACACTCCATTTTTTCCTCATTTTTTTTGCCTGGTGAGCACAAGTCAAAAAGTCAAGAGCCCCCTCCATTTCTGCACACGACATTTAAACAAATTAAATCAAGCTCAGAAAAGACTGAAATGTTTGACTTGTGCTGAATTGGGAGGTCATAACCAATTAAAGCACCAGCTACGTCTCTGCCACAGGATTCATCCTGCTTCTGCTGAAGCCAGAATTTCATCAATAATTGCAATCAGATGGGAACCTTCAACAGCTACAGGTGCTTTTTTTTACCCATAGTGTGATGCCATGCGATTACTGAAAGGGCATCTGACAGGGCTCTGCTACTCTGTTCCTGGGTGGCTAAAATTATTACAGTTCAGAGCTGGTCATTACTCTATTAAAAAGTTAATAAGTATGTTTGTATTAGATTTGGACTAGTATTGAAATGCACATGGAGTTATAAACAAATCTGCAAATGTGTATTATCCCTACTGTGTTGGCTAGTAGGCAAATACTCTCAGTATACCTTGGTTTTAGGTAATGTAATTATTAGGAGGCATGCTAAGAAGTGACAGGTTAGCAGTGTCTGCTGCCGCCATCCTACACAGCCGCATGCAACACACTGATTTTCTCTTGACACATTTCTAAAAGAAACATCAGTATATACCTGAAAGCTAAAAATTACTTTCAGAAAGTGAAAGAATAGAAATTCAAGGAGAAGTGTGAAAAAGACTGCATTACGTTTTTCATAACATCTCCACTGGAAACAAAGGACTTGTCTACACATGTAGCTATTCCAGTAGAGCTACTGCAATTTAAATTTACAGCCCTACTTAAACAAGTGTAAACAAGCTGAAACACAGTAACAGACATCCAATAATGAAATTAAGGAGACATATATGTAGATACGTATACTTATGTATGCATCTATTTACGTACATGCAAACTCAAGCCAATTAATTGACATGTGCTAGGAAAAGGATAGCTTATGTATTCTTCCAAGTATTTTCTATGATGTTTGATTACAAGAAAATTGTCCAATTGGGCCCAACACTTCAAGCATCATTTCAGTAATTAGGTAATAACTGCACCAACTCCTCAATAAATGTATGCCCACTTTCCCTTTGACTAGTTTTCTAATATTAATTTCTTCCTTAAGCATCTTAAATACTATTCATACAGAACGACAATGAAAGAAAACAAAAACCAGCTCTTTGAATCTTAAGGATTTTTTTCCTCAAAAGTTTAGAAGTTTAATCTTCTAGAAGTTAAAAGTTTGACTCTGTGGAGTAAACCAGTGAGGCTCCTGAAAGAAACGTTTTATATTTCTACAGGATTCTTGCTCCAAGAATCCCAGAACGCCATAGAGGATGGTCAAACTCTTGACATTTCTCTTTGTCAAACACCCATTGTTCTAAAAGGCCAGACAAATCTGCTATTCCTGACTCAGATTTTATACTTTGCTTTGAAAGTGGACTACATACATGTACCTTAAGAACATCCCATTCCAACAGAACAACAGGCATAAAAACAGGCAACATAGTACGTCGTTATCCTTCTTAATCTTCCTTTGGCTAGTACTGTCAGTGTAATGTAACAAAAGTGTTTGATTTTAAAGAATGACAGGGTAGATCTCTGGCCTTTTAAATCTCTCCTTGGCCATATATCCATATAAATTTAGCAAGGAGCAGAGTGGGGAGAAAGCCAACCTCCAAATGTCATGTCAAGAAAAAAGTTCATATGTGACAGCATTACAAAAAGGAACCTGCATAGCAACCGTGGTGACATGTAAACCAAACATCCTATCACTCTTCCCCTCTTTACCTTTTTCTCTCAGTATTCATCCATTATTTTAAGCCTAACTCCGTAAAAAAGATTAAGTTTGTTTACCAGCCCACACTGAACCTTTGCTGAGCCGTGAATCCAACTGCGAAACCAGCTTCAAACAGCAACTTCAGAAAGATATTTGTAGCAGGAGTTATGCACACAGCCAACTCTTGGATAATGTTAAGTGGTACTAAACATTCTGTTCTCCTCCAATGTGGTATTTTTAGAAAGAACAGCACATTTTACTGGAATTGTGTAGTATGTTGAAAATAAGCTTCAGATTTTTAGTTAAAATGCTAGAAGAAAAAATCTTGCCTTGCTAAAGGTAGTTAAAATTTACTCTTAACAGTTTTAGTTTTACTGAAAAGAACCTCCACTACTTTTCCACTGTCAGAATGAATTGACTGGGCAATAGGAAGACCTACAGTAACATTGGCTGTTTCACCAGTCTTTTCAAGCATTATATAGAAATGCTAACCAGTAGCTTTATTATGTGAAAAAACTTAGGATGCTGTGCTACATGTACAAAAAGAGAATTTTGTAATCGATGTATTATTTAAAAGACTTCTTATGGATATATATTTTATAAACTGTAGGCTCAAAGCTGTCCCTTACACTCTGGAGACCAACAAGATTTTCTTTCTATGCTATTCATGTTTATTCGAATTGTTTCATTAATGTGTGCATCCACTCCAAACTCAGTGGTTTTTGCAAATGATGCAGTATAAATATTTCACTTTCCTGCTTCATTTAGGCAAAAAGTAATGCAACTTTTAATTTTCTTTTCCCAGGCAGAAAGTAATTCTGCCTCACTTCCAAGGATTCAAATCCCACACTATACCTACACTATTAAATTTTACCAGATAACCTCCTGCTGGGGAAACCCACACTAAAGCTGAAATATGTTTTATATTTTAAGTGTGTTGTCTCTCTCTAAGGATAATGTCAGAGATTATTTTAACATATTCATTTTACACCCTTCAACATCTCTTAGACACCAAGCAATCCAAAAAATGCAGCGGCTGGGGACAATATTACATCAACGGAAACTAATCCAAACCAAAGAATGAAGGAAAAACTGCTGACTCAGAATCAAGACTCATCCATGCAAGCAAAGCAACAGCAGATTGATTATTTTTTAGCCTCTTGGCATATTTACAGTTAAATTGCTTCATTTGAGATGGAATCAATAATTCTAATTATGTCAATTACAGTATTAAAAATACAGTGATCTACAGTGGAGGTGACACCAGGATATAACCTGGTAAAGGAGTCTCGGTATGTTTTAGTATAGTTTTCAGATAAATATACATTGTTTATGCAAATAAAGAAGTAGAAATATAGAAATTGTTGAGTCCTAATGACCTTCCACAGTCATCTCTTCACTTCTGCTCAGAGACAGGATCAAATGCATGCAAGTATATCTAGAAGTCCCCGCACAGATGTTTGTTTAACCTAGCTAGTGAGAGAGTGAGTCTACAGTCAAGTTTAAATGACTGATACTTTATGATGCTCATTAAAGCAAACCTGCTACCCTTTTCACCTCAACTTCTGAGCTAATATTCCTGTCTTTCTTAAAAAGAAAGAAAAAAAAAAGACAAGTTTTTGAAGTGATCTTGTGCAGTAGGTTATTTTAATTGCTGTAACTTAAGAAGCCCTTGATTTCTAAATGCTGACATACACACAAGCATTTTCTCTGTGTGATGACGCAGGAGATTCTGCTTCTGCAAGATTCTGGGGTAAATCATGAGATTGCTGTGTCCCAGAGCGCCTCAGTGTATCCAAAGCCTGCCAAACACCAGCAGCATTTTTCCATGCATCTTCCTTGTTACATCTTCACAGCTCCAACTCAAGTGGCTTTACTTAGGACAATGGAGTGGCTAAAGAAGAAAAMCAGTTCCACCAGACATTATCTGCAAGATATTGATTGAAAGGGGTGGATTGGGGGCTGTTCATAGTTTTCACAGAACAAAGAAATCCATTGCAAAAGCTGAAGCTTAAAAACCTAGCATCAGAAACACAAGTAGCATGAGCAGACAGAGGAACAAAGTCACTCTTCCAAAAACACAGAAATGGCAGGTAAAGGAGAAGAAAAACTCCTCAGAGAACAAGTCATACTCAGGCTTCGAAATCTCAGACTGGCTAGGTGACATCCAAGAGTAGAGAGCTGAACCAGGGAAAAAGGAATTGTAAATATTCATGATTTTTTCAAGATCTGTATATCTCTACTACTAGTTATACGGTGCTTGCTTATGATTCCTGTGAAATCAAGGTTTACTGCTCTATACAATGAAAAATCCGCTAAGAGGAAAATTGTAATCACAGAACTGCCATAAAGTTGCACGTCCGAGTGTCTTCAGACACTCTTTAGTGTCTGGAGAACACGCAGGATCRGGATTAGTTTAGGAGAAATGAAGTCTACACTTAGACTACAAGGTCTCACTTTCAAGAACMCGTAACAAGGACTGAGCCTACCCTCCAGTCTGATTCAACACTCTAGTCCACCTCTCCTGCTTTGGTTAGAGCACACAACAGTATTTACTTTATTGTCTGTTATAACATCAGGTTGTCCCAATTTTCTAATTTCAAAACACACATTTTTTCTAGTTTGAGAGCTTTTGGTAGCCATCCTCCAGAGAAGAACCTCAACTCTAGGTCTTGGGCCTAACTCCAGGCATTGCACAGCTGCCTGAGGAGGAGAAGGAGTTTTGACATAATCATCTTCCCTAGTGCTTCCTCCTGACAAGCTCTTGGCCAGCTCTAGGCAACTCCTACACAATGAGTGGATTTTCTGAATTCTCCTTTGGGGCATTCCTCTCTGTTCTCCCAAAAGGAGCCCAAGTATTCTGAATCCCACCTGAGGCCAGGCTTTCCAACATGGTACTGACTTCTTTTTTCCAAGATGTTTAGTGCCCACAACTCTCCTGGAGACAGAGAGTGCACACAGCACTAAAGAAAATTCCAACATACTTTTCTAATGGTAATGTCATTTACCAATTATCTGGAAAGAACTGGATGTTCAACTCTACCTACTCAGTTTTTTTTAATGCTGTAGCATTTTGAACACAGTTTACAAGGCTGAGYTGGCTGTGTAATTTCAGCTCCATAAACTCAAAATCTGTAAGCTCCATGTGTCTTACAACAAAGCAGTCCCATACTGTATTTAGCAGCAGCCCCCTACACCATCCTCACTAATGCCTCATTCTCTGTGTCCACATCACTAGAATTCAAAATGAAGATCGATCCAAGGGGCTGATCCCAGAGATAGCCTGATGGTGAAATACTTGGCTTGACATAATTATTTTCACACAGTATAGATTAATCTGAGTACTTAAATTCTGCTTRCGAGTTCCTAACTAACATTACTTGACTGCAGAATTTCTAATTACAAGTATTACCATTTCTAATCTTCTGAAGCTCTGCCTGCTGTGCCTGCATCCAAGTCACCACATTACAAGGTCCTCTATTGTCTTGCTACATTCTCCTCAGGCCTGCAGATGTTAATAAACTAGAATAATGAAAAAGGAGGATAACAGTAGGTCTGAGTAGGATGATAGTACATTTTAATTTTAAATTTTAGGCTTTCTAGTAATGGGGGACAACTGAAAGCTAATGTAGGCTTAACATAGGCCAACATCAGTGAAAAAAAAAAAATCCTGATGACACCACAGAAAGTGTGAGCTAAAGAGAGTAGCAGAGGAATTACGAGTTGCAGAAAGGTGGTTAAAGATTTGGTTAAATGCAGTCCTTGACTTCAAGAAAAATAAATACAACATATGCCAAAAAGAAAGAAGTCAAGGAACAAATATCACCTGACCCAGATTTTCATGTAGTAAACAACATCTCTGGCAGAAGTAGTATCAGATGGGCCAGGGACCCCGCAGGACTAGTAGCCACAGGAACAGCTATGGCCATTGAACCAGGACCTCAGACTCCTTATCCCCAAGCTCCCTACCCTTTGCCAGACTTCAAAGCAGCCTGAGCACCACCCATTATGTGTGGGACACATACTATGTCTAGGTGCTCCCAAACCYGACAGACAACTAAATTGATGATGAACAGAAAGCATAAAATCATTTTGGAGCTTGTAACATGGTATGAATCCAAACAWGAAAATGCAGTAAGGAAAGGCAATGTAATTCTGGTAGGAATGAACAGAGCAGATCTGCAGAGGGAATATTAATATTATTACACAGTTAATCTCTGGCTGAATTTCACCTAGTGAATTGCTAATATTAAATTCTTGCTAAAACAAACAGGTCGGGTCATTTTACTCCTTTTTATCTTGTCAAGCTCCTTTCGTTATGTCTCAGCATCTCTCCTGAACAAGCTACACCACAGCTAGTTTATAAATCTGTAAAGCTAAAAAACTGTAAAGTGGGGAAGAGGAACAGCAGAATATTGTGGTTCACATAAATAAAGTACAGTTTGCCAAGGAAAAAGTTTAATTTTTTTACATTGAGTTGTGGATTTGGTCAGAGCACTACACTGAGTAGCAGGTGTAACAGTTTTGCAGCACGTACCCATGAACCCAGCACTGATGAAAGCCAGCTTTGAAAGGCCAGATGACAATAAAATCATCCTTCAAAGCAGATAAAAAGAGATTTTATGGAAAGGAACTGGCCAAATCCWCTATCACCAACAAGAGAGAAATGCCTGTTCCCTTTGATAGAGGCCTATTTTAACAGGGAGGGAACTAGCAGCCCATGCAGTGACTTTGCAGCAGAGTGGGCTGGTGTGAGCAGCGCTGCTGCTTCCCCTGTTTGCCTATAACACTCAAGGTGAACCCATCACCTCTGAGGACAAGAGATACTGGATCAAAACAAAGTTATGCCACTTTTCTGACCCTACCTCAGCCCCTGCTGAAAACCTTGCTCATACTGGTACTGCAGGCTCAGTCTCTCAGGCAGCTTTATACATTTGAAGCCTGGGGCCTCATCCATATACTGACCACAGATGCTGGTCAGCCATTGATTTTAAGAACCACTCATCTTGTGATCARCCACCTGCAACTGGAAAGCTCTGTCCGGAAGACAATAAAAGTGACCCTTAGTGATAA
Organism: Rhea americana; assembly: GCF_003343005.1. NCBI lineage: Eukaryota > Metazoa > Chordata > Aves > Rheiformes > Rheidae > Rhea > Rhea americana. Next base: position 2,955,687 of record NW_028187100.1, read on the forward strand.
CAGGAAGAGGTAAACCTGGAAAAAAACATCATAGACTGTGTAATTTAATTTGTTCTTACACATCCTGTAATATATAATTACTGAATGATATCACAGGAGGGAGAAGATAAGGTTATTTGCCTTACTTTAATTGTGCATCTCCATAACTAAATAAAGCTCTAGAAATTYTTCAAGTTGACCTTGGATTTTACTATTCTTACTTCCTAAGAGTAACAACCTGCAGTGATTTTTACTTTATGATTACTTACAAATGTTTTCTGTGTTTAAACCACTTTACCATTCCTGCTTGTAAGGGAATAACAGAGAGAGAACATTTACACTTTAAAAATCTTGATAAAATACAGTGAAGATGTTCAAATGCCATCTTTTCCATTTTCTAACCAATAATAATAATAAAATCTACTGCTCTCCCTCCTGTACCATATCTCATTTCTTTCCTTCACCTGTGAGAGCTAACATTATCACTGAAGTATAATATAACATATTCTAGTTCATACAAACAAAAGCAGCCCAGAGAACGCACAGAAAAGTGCACCACAGCATCAAATCACCCTTCACAAACAATGATAACAAATCATCTCCCAAATGCGCTTGATTTGCACCAGTACTTTGCATATTAGGCAAGGTGCATTTTTGYTTGTTGCCCACCAATTGTTCTTCCCGAGGTCCAGGCATGCCACTGCTCAATATTTAAACTACATTGCCTTTCCCAATAGCTTCCCCTTCTTCCTCTCCTTTCCCACTTGGAGTCATTCTTTGTTCTGCCTGCAATGGAGGCCCAGGCACACTGAGCTTGGGCATCATGGCTGGAGGCAATACAAGGGCGGCAGTAAAGCAGTGGGGATCTGCCTAGCAAAGTCTGCTGCAAAGCSAATTGCTGATCCAGGTGTAAACGAGATTGGCTCAGCTGATTYCTTGCACGCCTCCTAAAGAAACCTCCCTGAAGACCGAGGATGGAGCCACCTGGCTCAAATACACCTGCTGAAACTCATATGGGGTCTCTTTGGGCCAAATGCTTATGCACTTTGCTCTGGTAATGACAGCAGGCTTGAAGTGCAGAGTGAAGCACCTCTTTGAGACCTCTTTGAGCATGGACAGAGGGATGTAAAAGAGCCTTTGTATAAGAGAAACACCATTTCTTAGAGCCTAGTTTGACTAACAAAGCTTGTAATACCAAAATGAGATCTTAAACTGAAATGCAAGGCAACAGAGCTTTTCCAATTTGTGAACTCCTAAAATTCTCCAATGCATGTGCTAATACCAGGACAGTAAATTCAAGCATAGCAATAACAGGATTGGCTTCCCCAGACCCTCTTAGCCCTCGTTGCTTTTCACAGACCCCTGAGGTCATGCTAAAAATCATTGATCTCGTTACAACCTTTTCCATGGGGAAGAAGAAGCACCAGTCACAATAAAGCACTAGCAATAAACTGAGTCCTAATGAAGCCAATTTCGTTTTGGGATCCCAACCAATTTCTCAGACACTGACGAAATGCATTTCACTGTATCTGTTGTAAAATGTCCAGCTATTACTGCGATTATTAATTCTGCGCAGGAGACAGTGAACTGAGGTTTAGGATTATCGAGAGAGTGGATCTATAGGGCGACACGTCTCCTAGATGCTCCTCAATAGGTTCTGAATAGCCACTGAGGTGAAATAGAAATAAAGACACTTGGCACTGTATAGCCATAAGCATTTTTCCAGCTTAATAAAAAGAGTTGGTGACAGGGGCAGGAACTGAGCTAAGTCTCTACTGAGAAGTTTATTTATAAGTAATACACGATATAGAAAAGGGATCTGCAAAACCCATATCCAGTGAAAAGCATTACTGAACTCAGGGCACTTCAAAAGACTGTTTCTTTGATCCACTCTGATTTGGGAGGTAAAAAACTCTTTAAATCTCAGGAGGGGATAGAGGGGAGAGGGAAAAAGGGGATAAATTCTGCCAACTTATTGCTATCTTAACTAAAGCAAAAGATCAGAAGAAAATAACTGCTCAAAGCCCCACACAAACCTCTTTTCTAGCCATTTTACTTATGCATTGACCAGGAACGATCTTTAAGTATCTGCTTCCCTGCTCTAATACGTGAACACTAATACAACTAATAYAACTGTTATATTAAACTAGAGCTGACTTGGGACTCTAGTTGGAGATGAGYGTGTGAGTTACAACAGTCTGATTCTCATTCACATGCGTAACAACACAGCTCGTATTAACACCACTAGGAACAYAAATGAGCTTGGAAAAAGAGAGTCTTTTCTTCAGCAAATATAAGGTCATGTAGATCTAGTGCCTTTAATAGATATAAGCAAAGCAATACCAGCAGTGGGTCTTTTACCTTAGACRTTCAAAATTAGAGCTGGGATAATGTGTCACTATTTAAAAACATAAAACATCTTACACAAAATTTAGATGCTATTCCTGCTTGCTCCTTGCTGCCTAAAAACACAGCTACATTGCCCCGAGTGTTTTTGAGAACCTCTATGGCTACATTYACTTCTTCATATACCTAACACAAGATAAAGAACAGCATCCAGCCTTCTTTGTCTCTCATCGCTGAATTTTCAAAACTTACACACTTTAATTTCTGCTAGTTAAATCAGAACATCTAATAAAACCTGCGTTAGCAGCCATAAAAACCCGTGCTCTCAGGGAGGGGGAGGAGAGAAGGCTAGCTCGTCGGCAGCTGGCACTTTTATTATGAGGCATTTAAAAAGCCTGACAGCTAATGCACTTTACTAAGACACTGTGAACTACATACCTTCAGAAGAAATTATAATAGCTAATGAGGTTTGGTTTGGCTTGTACGTTATACTCGCTGCTTTTCTGGGAGATGGATGCCGCATTCTATATATGCTTGCCACGCAATATGAATTCACATGGTAGCTGACAGGGATAGATTTGGAAGTAAGATTTATCTCAAAGTATGTTTCCATGTTTACACACTCAGCATCATTTTTCATACCACCTTTAACCATTATTCCTCCCTGGCAGTAGAAGTCAGGTTCTTAATTATGTGAAATTTTTCATTGTAATGAAAGGAAACATAAAGATCCTTGTGAACACACTCACATTTATAACTTATTTACAATGTATTTTCAGACTTCCAATAATTCACAGTGCTAAAGGTGGAAGACTCCACACACTAGCTGCACTATTAATGCTTTAAAAAATTATTAACTAAACTGGAAATTTTATTAGTCAGCTTTTCATGTTAGATGTGTTCTACTGGGATTTTGCAATACCAGTGCTTACTTCATGTTCTGACAATTTTTCTAACTAGCCTAAGATATTGTTGTGTTAGATGATGGTTTACTCATTCTATTAAGCCCTGACACTAAATACATTTTTTGATAAATTAATTCTTTGTTAAAAAGAAAGCCTTTCCTCCTGATGGAGAAAAAAAGAGAACTCCTTGTTCCAGGGGTTGTTCAGAGAGAAAAGTAAACCTCTGCAAGATCTGAAAGATAAACTTACTAATTGTCCAGCCTTTTTACCCAAGAAATACTTATTTTCATGAAAAAAAAAACCARACAACAACAACAAMAAAAAAAAACATGGTTAGGGCTGCTTTTGAGGACAAGCTCTTCACAGTTTCTGTGTATCTGTACATTTTCCTGCCAAGCACCACAATATTGCAGGGAAGTCCTGGTACTGCTTTTGGGTTTGTTTTTCATTTCTAATGGAAAAAGGAGGAGTAGTTACCAGCTAGCTGCTTCCTCTGGAAGGCCATATGAAATTAGGAGCCATGCTCCTGGCTTTTGTGGTCTCCAATGAGCAGTAATAGGAGAGCAATTCATAGCTCAATTAGTAAAGATCCTTACCTCTAGGCAAACCCATTAGGAGTATATTGCACTGGCCTCAGGGGTACACTGCAAAACCTGCATTTTTTCCTCCATGAAAGCACTGTTCTGAGTGTTACACTAAACTGAAGGCCTCACATTCTGAATGCAGTGGTAAAATTCAGCAACAGCAGCACTGAGAGGTGGGATTTTGTACTTGTTCTCAAAGGGCATAGACTTTGGCAAATATGGATCTATTGGAAACACTATTTCCGAACACTTTGCTCTTTTTTATGTGAAAAAAACTAGCCTGCCATTGATAACTTCCCTTGCTCTGAGTGACTCTACTCATAAATGTTGATCATCCAATTGCAGCCAGGTCCATTTGCGGTAAAACTAGATACATTGCTCCCYGAAGAAATTAGTAAAAATAACACTGTCATTTGTAAACTATTTTCCTCAGTGACAGAAAGATGCGGCTACTTCCATTGCACTAATTGCATCATTTTCATGAGCAAAATACTAATGACTTCTATTTCAGACTAGTGGCAAGTAGAGTCACATTTTTTCTTATCAAAGAAAATRGGGATCAATACCTTCCTTCATCTAGAAACAACCGAGAGAATGCCATGAAGTGTCTGGCAAGGTATTCATCTTCTTATCACATTAAGGTTTGGAAAGGAGGCTTTCACAGGCCAGCATCTAATTTCTACTTTTGAGTGATGGCTACCCAACAATAGATGCCTGACCCTGCTCTTCCTTGGTTACTGATGTAAAACATTGCTGCCAGATTGCTTGTGTAATGAGATTTTATTTGAATGCTGAATTTCTGAAGGTCTAAAGACCCACTTCCCCTTCAGGTTATCTCGGCATAAGCACTGCGAAAGCCAAGCACAAGGAACACAGATACCTTGTACTTGTTCTTTGCACCCTCCAGCAAGATAGACACATCTGCAGCCATGACAGATGAAGGATACAAGACCCAGAAACCAGCCTTTATTGGATGAGATTCACCCAAAATCAGACCATAGAATCACATCTTACAACCATTTAATTTTGTCATTTTGTCCTTGCTGAGGCTCCTAGGTAGGTCCTCAACCTTGAACAGATCACTACACCAAAACACCAATTTACACCTGCCAGAGTCTGTTTCACTGTCTTTTGACCCAATCATCTATTTTTTAAAGGCTTCTCACCTAAAATTCTTGCCTCTGCTTCTGGTTTATTTTTTCTTGACCATGAACATTTGATAATGTATTCTGATTAGATAGAATAATACTTTGAGTAATTTATGATGAATCTAAGGTCTGGTCTACACACACAGAAATTACACCGATTTAACTAAATCGGTTTCTAAATCAATTTAGTTAAATTGGAGCAGCTCCCAAGCGAGGACACATAAATTGGTTTAAGAATGGCTAATATCATGTTAGCTTAATTCAGTTTTAAGAATGTCCACACAAGGGGGTTGCAATGATTTTATTAAATTGATTTAGTAACCAATTTATTTCACCCAGTATTATTTGTGTGTAGGCCAGGCTAGAGAGACCAGCACAAACTGCAAAACGCAACATTAATTGTCAGCATTACTAGTTCCAGAAACTAAAAAAAAGAATTAGTTAAAATAAAGTTTTAAATGAATTTGTTACTGAGCAGCACTTGTGTCAGAATAAAGCTAATAAACATTTTGTTTACCTGATACCTTTCTCAAGGCATCTTATATGTCTTAGTAACTAAAAGTCATACTTTGTTACATTATAGCCATAGTGTAGAAAGATTAAAATGTAAAGATATTTAAACATTTTGGAGTTAAGGTGATTATTGTTAATTTTTACAGCAACACAGATGAAAATAAAACTTCACTTTTCATTTTTGACCTTCTTCTTTTCCTTCATTTTTAGGTCTTGGGTAAAGTAATGCCTGAAGAAATTCATGCTTATTTATTTCAAAAGAAATGTATTAAGAAATTAGTTTTTTGTTTCAAGGATAAAACTTAAAGATTAGATGATGCTTTGGCAACAAAAGATACAGATGATTCCCCTTCCATTTGAGTCTTCTACAGTCAGCTACAGAAATCTAAATAGTGGTTAAAATGAGGTGGTGACCAATTTTTGAACACCTACAGTCTTCCAAAGCCAAAGGCAAAAGTTAATATCCTGACATGAGGGCAGTCCCCTCAGAAACACTGACCTGAATCTGAAGACAGGTCAAATGCCTTTTGATCTAGGGGATATTAGAAAATAGCCAGACTAAAAAAATCCTTTCTATTTTCTTTTGGTAGCAAGGATGCAATCACAATGTCATCTAAGGGAAAGAAGACATACTGGGGAAACACTACTTCATGTTTCAGGGGCCTTAAAATCATTTCACAAAGGGCAATTGGAAGTGACTGCAGAAAAAACTAWTTTTTTACCTCTTTCTCCATAATATACAGGAAGCAACTAGCCAGTGATGATCACAGCCCATTGAAGTGCAAATGTCACTTGAACAGCCCGGACAGATGGGTCTTTTCATGGAGAGATTAGATTGTGGCTGTATGTCCTGGGGAGAGAGGCAGACAAGACTCCTGCGCATGTATGGCAACATGCAATATCTTACGCCTTTCAGGTTCATCAATACAAGAAGGTCTTCGTTCTGGCTCAGGATGCCTGCATCACTCAAAGCTACTTTTTGACCACTGCATTTAGAAAAAGAAAAGATTTCTTAACAAGCTATAAGAAAGTCCTAGAGACGAAGGGTTGCTCACATCAGTAATGATATTGCCCCTTTCGTTCCCACCAGTCCTTCCCATGCGCGCCTTATCTTTAAGAAGAGTCCTTTGAGCGCAAGGCAGGTCCCATGGCTGTGCMCTGCACTCAAGTGTCCCTCTGAGTGCCAGGGTGACGAGCTGTGGGCTGTGCCTCTGCCCTGCATCTCGGCTGCTTACCACACTTGGCTGTCTCACTGTCATTCAAGGAGCTGTTCAGAATCTGATAAATTACTTAATGTTTGCAAAGCACTTTGATGATGAAAAGAGCTGCTCTATCAACGCAAAGTACCATGATTATTTACTCTTCTTGCCTCCCTCTCTTTGTCTTGTCCTGCCAGAGGAAAATTGGTGACCATCTACACTTTGATCTACAAACACAAACTTACGTTGGGCCTGTGGAATTCAGGAGCATGAGAGACACCTGCTTCACATGTCATCAAATCAAAGTGGCTCATTTAATCCATTTCATCACGTTTTCATGAGACAGGCAAGATAATTTCCAGATAGGTAAAATATTTCAGTGATATATTTTTCATAATCAAGTATTGCTGCTATTTTACAATCACTGTTTGCTCTCCTGACTGAGGGCAAGAATCAGTTCCCAGCTCTTGGGGACTAGTCGGTAGGAATGTGTAAGGTCCCTCACAGCACACACAGGCCAGTCGCAGTCCAGGCAGCTTTCAAAGCAACTGGAAGAATCAAAAAAACCTGGTGATGAGCCAGGGGGATACAACACAGTTATCATATCACCAGGAAGAAGAACCTCCTGAGAGCTACTGAATGGTGGAAAAATGTCAATTTTGATCCCCCCCCCCAAAAGCCAAAACAAAAACAAACTGATCCTACCTACACAGTGGTTGGAAACATAAGTGCCCGCACTAGCAATAAGTGAAAGAAATACTGTTTTTATATTACAAGGTGCCGACTGCTACAGAACTTAACTGTAAGCAAAAGATGTGATGAGCTGCAAACCAGTTGAACTGCTCATGCTGAGTTCGTTTGTAAGAAGGAGCTGATGGCTACACACTCAAGTTTGGTATGACTGTACATGAAATGTGCACACAACTTTTCTCAAGGAAAAAGCTGTCCCTATCTGAGCTATAAATTACTCCCCAGACACAACACTCAGACCCCAGAAATATGCCACAGACCATCCTCATGAGATGTTTCACAGTTAAAAATTCAGCAAGTTTCAGTCCATTATATTCCAAAAGAAGCTCTCCCAAGACAGACAGAAATCTATGTTTCCCATTATTTTTTTAAGGAAACAGTTGATCCTCTCTACTGGAGGAGAGCTTGCATTTTGCACAATGAAATTCAATGGCCTTTTAAGTAGTTTTCCACAACAGACATGAAATTCTGAGCTCCATCTGCATAGGGTCAAGGCGGATGCCAGCATTTAAAGGACTTTTCCATTTGATTATGACTGAAGTGCAATTCCTTAACGACGTGTGCTTGTGGCTTTGCTGCTTGGCATTGCATCTGCCTTTAGTAATTCGGAGTGTGGGTCCATCTGCCTGTACAACTTTGGTAAAGCTCTTTGCAGGCTGCCACTTTGCAAGCATGGGTATACGCATCCCCTTAGGTGAACCCTCTCAAATCCATTCGTATAACCCGCCAGCTGCTCCTTTCTCTGCCTCTTTCTCCAGTTACTAAGCAGGAGAGAGGGCAGAAACCCGCAGCCTGCCTTCTTCCCGCTACACCTTCCCTCTTTCCCTTTCCTTCCTTCATTCCAGCGCTGCTTAGTTTGACAAACCTGTCCTCCAGGCAGAGGAAGGCTAAAAAGCACAAAGGGAAGTAAATCTGCAAATCTCAGCAAATGGCCTTCCTGGACTGAACTGCAGCAAAAATCCCACTCTTAATTACATTAATATTAAACACCTCCCTGGAAGATATTTTAAGAATAATTCTTTCCTAGTGCTTCAATAGACGGATGTGACTTTCCTGTTCCCACTTCAGAGTGCTCTTTATTAACTTTTTAAATATTTTAATTGTTGCTAATGTTTCTTCTGCGAGGAATTTCTTGTAGCAGGGAAAAAAAACGTTTGGTGGGGTTTTTCATGAGTAATTCTCAATGGAAATTCTCGTCATTACAAATCTGACCTTACATTTAAAGAGCAGCAAGAAAAAAAAAGCATAATTAGTCACATTATTTTTCCTCCAGCATATTTAAAAAAATTAGCAACTAGAGAATGAAGGAGAGGGGGGCTGATCCTGCAGCCCTTTCACATGACAGTTGTTGCACTGATGCCTCTGGGAATGTGCATAGGGACAGCAGGATCAGGCCCTTAAGCATAAGGCAGGCATAAGTAAGGCCACCAGATAAACACAGATCAAGCCTCCTGCCATGGTATCCTCATTCCCCATTAAAGTCAAGGAAAACACAAGGAGTATGGTGCTTTATTTAAAAATCCTCTGTATTTTGCAGGCCCTAGCCTTACCTTAGCCACCTACAACCCTGCTAAGAGTGCCAGGTGCCAATTTGCTAACCCCATGCACCACTTCTATGCCAGTGTAATTCTATTGCTTTTAATTGCATGTCATATCAGTTTACTTCAGAGTGCCAGAGCTGAGGAGCAGGTCCTGAATATCTAATCGACAAGCAACTGTACTTCAAGCATCTCTATTTGCATTTCTACCCTGAGGCATCATTTATTATGACAACTACTCAGCACACAGGATTTTTGACTATTACACTCGTGACTTTTCACCATTCTAGTAACTACCTCTCCCAAAACAAAGAAAAAGTGTTTGGTGATAGCAGCAGTGTTTCAGATTTTGATCTAGCTTCAGGATTCAGTTGTTTTGCCTGCTCGCTCCTCGCTCACACCTATGGGAACATATTCTGTTCTTCAAAAATCACCAGTGTAGTGATCACCCACTATCATTTCATTCTCACTATTGCACAGAGATAGAACAGCAACTTTATTGCTGTCTAGCTAACGCAATCAGTGAATGATGATTCAAACTGAGATGAAAAGTCTATCTTAATTAAAGGTCTGGTGGGCAGAGCTTTAATAAGAAACTTGGATTAAGTGCCATCACTTTTTTGGAATCTAAAATATACCTCTCTGCTTTAGTTTCCCTTGTGTAAAATGGGGATGATTCAACTCTCTTTTCCTCACCTTTTGTGGGCCTCATCTAGATCTATAGGTCAGAAATTGGTTTGAGCAGGGTCTGGTGACTCCAGCTATAGCTTTCTAACACTTCATTGCCCTCATCTGTTCTCTCTCAGGAGTGCCAGTCCTTCAGCGGAGTTTGCAAACAAAAAGTATGCAGGTGGCCCACTGACAGTTTCAAGGCAAAGTCCAGTCTTGGATCAAAACCAATTTTCCTCATCAGCTGAAACAAAATTTTTGGACTTCATTCTGAGGAGGCTGAGATACCTCCACACAGCCTAACCATTTCATAGAGGTCAGTACTTGCAGCTCTGGGTTGATGAAGGACCACTTCAAAGCAGCAAAGTTTCTAACTCACTGCAACTTGTCCCATTATGACTGCATTTCCAAGGTCTACGGATATGGTGTCTCATGTGGGGCATCTCTAGATGCTACTATGATAAAACTGGTGTTATTTCCAATCCAGACCTCCAACAGAACAGATAGTCTTTCCATCTCGAGAATTGTTCAGAAAGTTTTGATTACCAATGGAGATCTTTCATTTTTGGATCAGCTTATAAAATTGAATATTTTGGTTATAAAATTGAACATGTTGGTAAAAATATGCAATGTGCAGAGATGAATTTTTTTTAATCACTAAAAGGTTTGCACTGTTCAAACACATTGTACAAAATAAAACAGCCTGCGTGAGGATATGAAAATGAAATTAAAGTAACCAGTTCAGTGTTTCTGATTCCAAATAGCTACTATCAAGACAAGATTGAAAACAACAGCAGCAACAAAATCAAACAGTATCATTATCCATTTTCCCTTTCTCTCTCCAGCGTATCTGAATCTTATGCTTTTTTTCTTGCCACTAGCAGTTTCACTCCCAATTCTAAATCAATTCACATTTTTTGTTTGAGATTCATATCCAGCTGATTATCAAAATGCAAAGAATTGTTACAGACTTAAAAACAACCAATTCATTCAGAGAAACAGGAAGATGAATCTTCAGATGGTGCTAGTAAGCATAATTCCACTCGCTCAAAAGGAATTACATCAATTTACACTAGCTCAGGATGTGGTTCACTAATTTAAATTAGGATCTTTGGATATATAATGTGTCATTGAAGAGCTCTGAAACTCCAAAGCCAGTCTGTCCTCAATTTTATCTGTTTACAGATAAGCATGTTTCCTTAAAATAGCTTCAACAGCCACAGTTAAAATCTTAAACCTACTTAGGTCTCAAGTTATTACTTCCTGCTGGGAATGTCTGAAAGGAGTTAGAATATTAATCTCTTAAAATAGGTCTCCTGGGAATATATCAGTGTTTTTCCTTGATAGTATGCATTCCGTGGAATTTGATAATCCCTGGCATTTTCAGCATTTCACACAAAGTCATTCTTAAGGAATGTCTTATTGTATGTTACCTTTAAAATGTTCAGAAAGCACTGATAGCTGGTTCTACCTTTATCCTGAAGACAAACTATTTTTTTCTTTACTCTTTAATAGAAGCAAAGGCAGGACTTCTCAAAGAAGCCATTTAAGGTAAGGCTGCCAATACAAAATCTTCCATTCATTGGTGGAAAAACTCAGCTTTCTTAAAAATCAGGCTGTAATTTCTAGCTTCTCTTTTCATTGTTTCATGTATTTAGTCCTAGCCCATCTCTTCTCTATTGCCATTTGTATGATACCAGGGCTCCTACCAAACACATAACTGTAGTAACTGTCCACTCCACCACTGGAAACATAAAAAAATCTCTTCTCTCCTGCACAGTATAGTTGTAAGAATTCACGAGTGAGAAAAAGGTCTGTAGTTCAAAGATTACAAAGTCAGCAGGGATCTTTCAGGGTTGCCTTCAACCTAAGCAGCTGTCAAGTCCACTGAGTACTTTAACATCTGCTCAATAACTTGTGATTGAGTTCTAGCACTAATTCCCAAAGGGCTGGCCCAAACTCATGGTTCACTAGTTGTTCCAGCCATCCATTGCTGTTCTGGAAACCATAAAATTTAGAGTTATTTTCAAACAAACAGATGCCTGGTAGCAGCAGTATCTGCTGATGCCCCCAAAATGTTCAGGGCTGATCATGGTAGGTGATCCAATAAGGTCTGGGGAACACTGAGAAGCAGCAAGATTCTTAGAAAGATTTTCAGTCTTAAAAGCAATGGTCAGAGACTTAAGTGCCTTATCTTGTAATCATTTTTCAGTCAGAAAGAGGTCTTTGCCCACTGATGAGCAGAAACTGGAGTGCTTTGTCTGAGCTCAGCACAGGAATACTCTGTCTCAAGCGTCTCACATACTCCCAGGCATTCTTCTATTTATTGACTGTGGTCATTTAAAACCAGCTGCACCTTGGTATCAAAGTGATTGTTATCATTTTCAGCAAACCACATATTTCAGGCTAATGATGAAACCCACCGTTCTCACTCTACGTAAATTAAGACAGTAAATATATTTATTTCACTGTGTTCTAATTGTATGATAAGTTTACATTTTTAATACTTTTTTTTCCTATTCACTTTCATTTCCTTTTAGCAGATCTAATTTATTAATTAATCAGTTGTCTTGAAATATAATCCAGCCATAGTGTATTTCATTTAATGCAATTAAAAACCCTGAATGGTTTCTGGAGGGAATGTTTCTCAAATGGAGTAGGCCTTCCCTCTGGGAACTGTCAAACAATTTGAGCAATGTAATCCAGAGAAGACTCTTCTCACTGATGAGTAATTCTGTTCATCAATACTTTTCCAATAGAGAAGCTCTTTTCTGGACAAGACAAAGGACCAAATTCTGAAATCTTTACTCAATGATCATGTATATTTTCCACGATAAATCTTCCAATGACTAAGGTTGTTTCCCACAATTGTTGATACTGTTGCTTCTTTCTCCATTGACATTCAAGCAAATTCTCAGGTAGTAAAAATTCCCCCTGCACAGGAGACCAGCACCAAAGCTAACCTACTACTTCAGACCACTGTCAGCCCTCAGCTGTATCTTAAATCAGAACTGAGGGATGGATTTGAGTCTTGTATTATGGAAACAGGGAAACAAGTATCATCAAGTTGCCTTAACTAAGGCAAACACAACTTTCGAAAAATATCTCTGCTCATCCAGACACAACCACTGACTGTTGACTTCACACTGCAGTACAGTGTGATATCACAATTACTTACAGAGCTGAGACTACAATGTCACAAGGAGAGGATGAGGGATTCGGCTGTATTACAATAAACATGAGGATTAAACTGTAATGTATTTAAGGCAAGCAGCAAGGTATTTAATCCTGCCTATGTTTTATCAGTTATATTAACATCACTCTATTCAGCAGGGGTTTCACTATAGAGTCAGTGACTCTTTAAACTTAATGCTGTTGCCGAGCCATGTGCAAAGCTCTTATGGCTTCCCTGTGACTTTAGCATGCAAAGGTTAACTTCAACATTTCAATCCCAGGAGAATCGGGGAGGTTCAGCGATCATGAAAGAAAAAGGGAAAAAGAAGAGGCAAAGATAAACAAGTCATAGACTATGCACATTTGTTTTGTTTGTCACTTGCATATTGAGAGTCACCAGGCAGTAAGGGAACTTCGGGTAAAACTGCCTTTAAAGAACACAACTGTTTTAGTTAACCTGTAGCCACCAGCAGATATATAAACTGCAGCAAGCAGAAGGTCCAAGTCTTCTTACTAAAGTGAGGGGAGCTTTTTATCTGATTTTGAGAATGGATCTGTAAAAACAAACCCCCAGTGTCAGCTTGTAAAATTCTGCAGATGTGCACTCTGCTGCCACAGATCGGTGCCTGCACAATCTTTACTTATACTGGAAACAAGTAGTTGGCAGGGTCACATCTTTTTCTTGTCAGCTGTTAGTAATGGTAGATCTTTTAATCCCCAGGCATCATTAAGTCACAGGAGAGCTGCTCTTCAAATTGCATCACATTGTTTAATAGATGTTACCCACTATAAGGAATGGAAGATATATTCCAGATTATTACAAGTGTTGTTTGTATACTAGTTCTGCGGCCACTAACTTTCAAAAGTTGCCAGTTCCTCTATATCGGCTTGATTATCATCTTAAAAAGAAATCTAAACTTTGCCATTGTGGCCGAATTCCAAAAATGTCCAAAATGCAGAAGATTTACTTAGAGCTGCTGAATTTTAGCTGGAAAAACTCTGACCCATCCTGCCCTGGACACATAAAATAATTATCCCTAACACTTACACTAAGGAGCTTTCTGTCTTTCTATTTCATTCCTGTAGTCACCACTAAGTTCCATTTAAATTTTAGCTGTCATCTCTAATACCTACCTTCGCAAACATAATTCATTTAATTATCAAATTATGTAGTGGCTTTTTTATATTTTTCCCCTCAAGGCTTATTAAACATTTGCCAGGAGCATCTTCACATAAAGTACACCACACAGACAACTGTGATCTGAAGATCTGAGATCCTTGTTCCTTACTTTACAACCCGCTAGGGCAAGCAAAGCCAGGCAGAGCAGGCATTGCCCAGAAGCGCAAACTTCTGTTAGCATCTCTGCTAACAGACTAGGTTCACAGGCTGTAGTGGAAGCTGAGGGACCCTGGGTCAACAGTGGCCACAATCACATCCCAAAATGCAACCATGTGTTTGCACCACGGCTCTCATCTCGCAGTTCTTCCTTCCCTCAGAGGAATCAGCACCTCAGAGAAGTGCTAACGTCAGCCCATCTAAATGCTTGGAGATGGAAAGCCTGGGACTCCATCTCTCCTCTCCTCTCCAAATCATAACAAATCAGCCCTAACTCTGCTCTTGCGTCAGCTGCCAATTTGAACGCTATGGCAAGTCCACAGAAGACCTCTGGTCCTCTCAGGAAAGAGACCACTAGCTTTACTTTTACCATCATTTCTCATAGACGAGGAGCACRTCCCAAACAAACTATGCACCCAATGGTTACATTTTAAAAGCTTCTGCTTCATATACAGCAATACAGACTGCCTGTAATTTAATTCCAAGTCAGATCACAAGTTGTTTAGCAAAGGGACCTCATTTACTATATTAAATTCATCTCAATCTTTTCTGTGCAGCTGAAGACTGTGATGCTAYAGGTGCATGGAAAGAGAGGCAAGGAGCTGAAGACCCACCTCCTAGGGCTGATTACTTTATTTATATGAAAATAATAATAATAATTAAATAAGCAATAATGTAGCAAAGTCAAAAACCCAGAAGGCACTAAAGGCAAACAGAGCCATTTTAATAGTTTTTCAATGCTTGCCTGTACATGACAGCTGCTTTTTAAATTTAATCATTCCAGTATAGATTTCTTCATCATACATAGTAATGGTGGCATTCTCCTGCAGGGAGCTCCTGGCTTGAATGCACTGCTGAGAGACCCTCAATTTTACACAGAAAGGTGAACATAAGGGAGAAAAATGTCAGCATTGTGCAAACAAGAGCCTTTGCTTGTTCCAGGCTCCAGAAATATCTAGCGCACATGAGAAAGGCGAGAAGATTATAAAGAGTAGGGTCAACTGAAAAGAACAATTCAATTTCTATCTGACCTGTGGATTTTAAACATGGAATGAGAARATCAGTTTGCTATTCTTGGTAAAGAATGCACTTTGTGTGGGGTGCTGGTCCTGGAAACCCAACACTCTGGGGAGAGCAAACGCTGGGAAATGCCACTGGCAATGGAGACGTACGTGACTTAGTTTGGATCCTGAGCAGTGCTCAGCACCTCAGATGACACTGATTTTAGTTGGTGATGACAGCACCCAGCACCCCCTTGGACCAGTAGTTCCCAARAAGTAACAAAGCCTTCTGCTAAAGATGAGTGGATTTTAACAGAGTTGGCAAAGTAGTAAGCAGAAAGCATCTCCGAAGAAAMGAAAGAAGAGGAGAAGACATTATATGTATGCATAACACTATGCCATGCAAAACACAGTGGGCTACATTACTTTCTAGCATAAGCTTGCAGAGGGCAACATGGCTAACGAGAGGGAGATCTGGCCCCTGTGCACAGCCGTCCAGTGYGGCAAAGCACAGAGGTTTCACCAGCACCAATTCCCTTTCCTTGCTCAGATAGACAGTTCTGCTGGAAACGGAGTCAAGCTGGAACTCCTACAGACAGAGTCCTGAGGTTACCAAATCTTGCCCATGCTAAAAGGGAGACAAACGCTGGCACAACAGCTGCTCCTAACAGCTTTGTTACAAATTTATGAAGTGGAAGTCCTGACACAGAAACCCAAGATGAAGTCAACTCCCTTACCCTGTCAAGTGCATATTTTTCTCATTATTCAACACTTAACGGGGATGACAGCCAAGATTAAATAGTCACTCATCTTCTGCGCCATTATAGCTCCTGCATGATTGCTTCAAATTAAATCTAACAGTCAATGAAATAGTCAATATTTAATTTACTCATTGCAGGTGGCGATTTAGCTCCGGTTACGATATCATTTAATGACAGAAATATTGGTATTTATCACTTTTTATGAGTCTTCAGAAGATATGGGGTTCCTTTATTAGGTAAAATGTCCATGCAGCTTTAAGTCATATGTCACCCTTAAGAGAGAAGATATTGAATGTCTTCTCCCTGCTTTTCTGGGCATTCGCTCACAGAGAAGTGGCACAAGGGTGCCGTGAATCTCCAGGGACCCAGTAAGGCAGCACCAACACTGCGATTTTTCTCCAACCACTCCTTAACTAGTTAGCTACAAAAATAGCAGAACATTTGGATTTAAAAGAACCTGGTACACCAATGACAGACCAGGGCAAGCAGGGTTAATTTCTACTCTTTTGACCTCCCTGACTTAGTTAAATAAAAGCCATTACACGAGTAGGGGGAGTCCAAGCAGAAACGTTTTGGTGACATTCATTACTGACCTTTTGACCACTTAAGAGTTCATCAAGTGAAGACAGATCATTTCAGCCCTGTTTCCAGAGCAGAAAAACAAGCAGCAATGTTATTGCACCCTTTTAATAATTATGCTACAATGTTTTGCTCTTTGTTAGCTCCCTTTTGGGTGACTCAAAATATTTTGGAGCACTTCAGCTCCCTGATGAGACAGACTGTATGCACTTTCCCCCTGAAGAATGGGGTTTCTTCACGTATCAGTTATTGCCATGTAGAAAATCTCTGTGTCTCTGCCATAGGCAGTTTAGTTCTTGCTTAAAGGTCAGAAATCAGAAAGAAAAAGCACAACTAGGCTAAGTATGCAATTTTCTCTCTTCCCTTCTCTAGCTGAGTGGGGACAGAGGGCCAAGTTTGCCTTTACCCCCACACACCTCGAAGGAGTATTTGCTTGGACAAAGACCAACAYTCAAGTCGCTCCCTGAGGAGGGCGTGAGAAGGCACTTTGCAGGAGAGAGGGAGGCTGGCGAGCACTAGCTGAACGCTGGTACTGAACAACAGYGGACGAACACAAAGCCTTCAGCCCTTCCTCCCCTGCAAAGCCATAGTCGCTTGTCTGCACTTTGGGACCAAGGTGGCTTTGCAGGGCGATGCCCAAGGCCAGCCTCTGCCACCCCCTAGCCCCAGTGACTCTCTGCCCACAGCAAAATCCAGCTGSGTTTTTCCAGCATTGCCTCGCATTGGGTCCCTCTGCACTACAGACAGGGGCAGCACATTATTCCTCCCTCCCCACGCGCAGGCTCAGCTGCAGGAACTCACACGTGAGGGGACTCTGTGCATCCCTCCCTCTTTGCTCCCCCGTGGCTTGGAAAGAGAAGTCCTGCACTCATAGCAGCCACCCATAACCAAGTCTTCCCAAACCAAGATCCTAGCGCATAAAGAGGGGTACTCTGCCTGCAACACAAGAAACAGCTCAGTCCTAAGACTATACTGCAACCTGTGCAATTAAATGGTAGCTAAAGAAAGTTTCAGGAAATATGTTCTTGTTTCCTGTAAGTGATGCAGTTAAAATTCTGCTTTGGGATTAATTTGGGTAACAATCTGCTTTGCTAATCATGTGTTTGCATATACTTGTTTGGGGTTCCATGTGTTGTGTGTGTCATTATGGAGTGCACAGTTACCACACTTTGCTTTCTGTAATGTGTAAAGAGCTGGTTGGAAAAACAGGAACATTTCACAAAAATATCTCTGAAACTTTGTCCCTATTTTCCATCATAAATCCTTCAATCAGTTGGTCCTACCATAAGCATTTGTACAAAGCAAAAAAACTTTTCTAGTTTTCATTTAGAAATTCCTCACTTTAAATTTTTGAACCAGATCAAAAGTATTTCCAATCTTTATTAAACTGACATAATGAGATAATGAGCTTGATATTGCAAAGAATTTTATGCTTCACAAACCCAGGAAAAATTCTAATAGTTTTTATGGCGCATTGAATTTCCAGGTCTAAACACAGACTGATTATCAGCTGGGGGGAGGGGGGAAGGCAGAAGAAGGGAGAGAAAGATTTTTGTAGCCATATGCTCATTCTCATAAAGATGCATAGCCCATTAACGAGTTGAATAGTTTCATATTTGCAGCTACTTGAAAATAAAATTGTGCCTATAGCCCAAGAGCCTGCTTCCTGCCTAGCGATCAATTTTTCTGCATCTGAACTTTGAGCATAAGAAGCCCCTGCAAATCGTGGGTGCCTTGTGAGCGTTTATGTGTTAATGATGCCACGCAAAAACCCCAACGCTAACAATGGAGAGCCAGATTGCATCTTTGCCCCAAGCGCCGCAGATAACTCTGCCTCCTCGGCATCGGCAAAGCATCAAATCTCTGCCTCCCCTTCGCTCCTGGGGATGGCAATTTGCTGCTGATCTACGGCAGCTGTAAATTACAATGCACCAACCCCACTCAGCAGCRCTCCCTGATACCCTCGGGTGACCCAGCCAAACCTTCTCCTGCTCCTGCCCTAGCCAGCTGATCCTGGGCACGGGAAGAGGCAGTAGGAGGTGCACCCCACCTGCATGGCTGCAGAGAAGCCTGGCTAAAGGGATTTAGGGGTCAAGTGATGGTTTAGCAAGGGTTTCCTCGACATTTGCCATGCACGCATTTGCAGCTTGACCTCCTGCTGGCCTGTGGGTTGCTCCAGTGCTCACAAAGAACACTTTGTTTCAGGTCCATTTCTTTTCCCTCAAAATGTCTTAAGTTGCTCCCGTGCTTTCTGGATGGACCTGCTGGCACACAAGTGCCTTGGCAGGTCCATGAGCAGAGAACGGAAGTGTGGGAAGAGGAGACACAGCTGGGCAAGAAAGTGCCCCTGGMGGGGCACCTGAGGTCGCAAACCTGCTGAGGTTCAGGAAGCCTGCAAGAGTGGAGGCAGATTTTCAAGCAGGCATCATGGATTGGGCCCTGAGCTGCTTGGAAACTCCAGCAATCACCTTCCAGGGGGAGCTGTCAGGTATGCAGCGCTTTGGAAAATCCGGCTGTAAATCCACAGTCTGCCCCTTCTGCTTCATTAATTGGCTGTGGGGTTTAATTTCTTCATCTCACTTTCTCCCCTCTAGTGTAATACTATAATGAAGGCAGCTAATAGAGGTTCGTGTTTCTGAGTGCAGTTAGATGTGCTGCCTGTGGTGATTCACACTTAGAAATATATTCTGGGCTAGCCAATGGGCCCCCGGCCTTCAATACAAATACGCCTCAAAAATCATTTCAGTTCCAAGTAGGCAAATGATTGCCTGGATTTTAAATAAAGACATTGCTGAGCACCATTACAGAGACATTAAGAAGAGASCACCTCTGGCTCAGGAGGTCCCTCAGCCACAAATTGTAGGAGGTTGAGCAAAGGATCCCCATTCACTTGCCCTGTTCTTATGCCCTCTCCAAGCTACCTAGTTATCGGCCACTCCATCATGAGAGATGGGCTACTTGGCTAAGGGCACCTTTGATATGACCCTGTAAGCTGTTCTTTAGTCCTTATGTTCTTTTTGTTTTTAAGTGAGAAGCAAGCATTGAAAACATTTCAACTCCAATACTAACGCTCATTGTTTTAAGTTACTATAGACAGAATAAAAAATAAACAACTCAGGAAGCACATGACAAACTTTAACACCATGTTCCCAGTTGACTAGCATCAAAGAGAATGCATAACCTTGACTCCCCAATATTTCCTAGCGTTTCCAGAGCCAAAATGATTGTTCTTCTACAATGAGTACTCTGGAAATTACATCTTAAAAGGAATTTATTTCTTCAAAAATCAGAGGCAAAAATAGCAAGCTGGACCCAGTAAATTGCTGTGGTTGTGACTGCAATTCGAAAATAAAAAGCTGCAGCTTATGTTTTCTCTCTAACTTACTTCCATTTCAGGGAAGCCTGCAGAATAGATGATGACATAGGTAATTCTAAGTTCCTTCAGGGATTTTAGAAACTTTTCTTCCCTCCAAAAGAATCTGACCCCCACACTGCTTTCAAAGAAATGATAACCTGGACTATAATGGTACAAGCTACCACGAAGCTGGAGATCGAACTTTAAAAGGTATTTGGGAGCTTACACACTCATTGATTTCAATGAGAGTTAAGAGCTATTGTACTTCTAAAAACCTGGGCCCTACAGTCCTGCAGTACTATATAAAAAGAAACACTGGCAGCTCCAAACATTCAACAAATCAAGATCTAGGCTCCTTCCYGCCTCTCAGTAGATATCAGTTAAAAATTGCAAAATGTGGGCAAAATAATACAGGCAGGGTCCTTTTGGTGAGTTGAGTTTTCAAGCTTCTCTCTGCCACCAGGCAACCTAAAAACTTTTCCTTTTTTAGAAAGAAAGTTGAACATTTGCCGACAAAAGATGAGCCTTAATCCGAAAGGCATTCATTGCTGCGAGACCTATGATAAAACCACAAGGGCTGTCAGCAATGTAAGCCCCAGAGACAGTCCTGTGGTTCAAAGCCTGGGCTAAGTCACAAGCAGTAAAAAATGCCTTTCTTCTCACCCTCTACCCTGCCTGTCGACATCCCCCCAAATCACAAAATGGTGTGCGACAAGTGCCCCCCAGCAGCTGATGGCAAGATTGTGCCTCTAACAGGGCACCTCGGCCACAGAATGAGGAGGTGTGGGGTGGGGTGGGAGACACATGGACAGAGATGAGCTCAAGCTTCTCTGAATGAATTGCAGGCCATCAGTGAACCGTGGTGGAATTTGCTCCATTTCTCGTGCCGCCAAAAACCGCGATTATTGCCGCTCACTCCTGGAACTGGCCCTAAAAACTCGGAGAGAAGCTGAAGTTGATCCCACGCTCACCCAGTCCAATCTCTCGCACATGCCGTTATATCTCATCAGGGCCCACGGTAATCCTGTATCGCTTGGGTAATAATTGTGTGGGAGCATCTCCAAAGGTAAACCAGTAAATTCAGAATGAAGGAGAAGACAAGGACAAGGACAAGACCCACTAAACTCACTATGATTAACCAATACAATAAATTCGAATGACCGAGGGTCTTGGGCTGGTATTTACCAACACATGCCGCCGAGTTGATCAGAACACAGGACTCTCTGTGCGTGGGAGAGATAGCCTGTTATCACACTGCAGCTTGTCTTTCACACCGCATGCACCACTTGCTACACAACTCAAGCACAGCTTAGCAATTTTATTCAGCCGGTCTGCCACAAAAACTCAATTTAAAAATCACATTATTGTAACCTGTGGATATGGATCCCATTAACTAGCTCCTTGTCACTTCGTATAAGCACCATTTCTGCACATTTTAGGTACAATTTTTGTAGGAGCTTTTCTTTTCTCCCTCCCCCCTTCTGTGTTATCTCAATCTGACTAAACTTTCCTATCTGCTTTGCTGTACTTTTGCCATCCCCCCTCTCCTTCCGGCATTTTAAGCCAGGAGGCAGATTTTTAGAAGTCTGTCTGTTCATTGGAGAGGCACATCCTTGTAAGCAAGGAGGGGATCGGGGAGGGGGGAAGGAATGCCTTCATGTACCATGGAAAGGGTTTCTAAAGGCACTTTGTTGCTCTCCTGGATTCTCTACAATAAAGCAAGAATGCTAAAGAGAAAACTCAAATCCAGGCATTTTCAGGCCCTCATTCCAAGCAGATAATTCCATATCACCAGAATGGGAAATGGGAAGCATCCTCAGCATCGCGTAGCTCTCTCCAGCCAGCCGGGTGTTCATGCCTCACTGGACACCATGCCGTCCAAGTACCTCCTCTCTTCTCCTCATCTCTCTGGTCTGCTCAGTAAGAGCTAAAAATACTGCCCTGTGCCCAGCACAGTGCCACTATGAAAGTCCAGTTAGCCTTTCCACCCTCCAAATCTCTTTCTTTCTTTTTTCTTTTTTAATCTGGGACTTCTCTTTCAGGCTTATATAGAAACAGATTGCTCTGAGCTGAAAACATGGGGAAGAAGCATCAATCCTGTAATATTTTTGTCCACAAAATATTAAGGTGTTTTTGCTCTAGAAAACACACTTCAGCACCATTCCAGCTTATAATGGCATTAAGCAAAGCTGACTGGCCATTTTTATAGCCTTTATACTGTGCTCTTTTCAATCTGCAGCTGGGACAGTGGCCTGAAGGCTGCTTGAACTTGCACCAGAGCCTGTAGTCAGTTCCAGGGAGAAGCAGAGTTCCAAAGTGACCTACATTCCTCCTCACGGTACCTTTGCTTGATGGAAAAGCAGCCAGACTTCAGGCAGGATCTCAAAATCCTTCTACTTCATTCTGCGTGGTCAGTGAACCACATCACCAAGTGGGAGATAATAAATAGATATGCGGTGTCCGGGTGGTTTAGGAAGGGTTGCACAGGCTAGGAAAGGGGAAGTACCCAGTAGAGCATTTCAATTCTGCACTGCCCAGGTCCATCAGGTCATTGCAGGGCAGGATCAGGAGGTCTCCAGTAACAGAAGCTACCAGAGCATCAGCGGTGCTGCCTTCAGCTGAAAGCTGTGTGGGTACAGTGAATGCCTCATTTATCCTAATACAGTGTCTAGGATAACAAGGCCAAAAATAAGTCAATTTTAAGTGCATAATATTCACTCTTTCTACTGTTTGCCTGTATTTCACTCATCTGAGGCACTGACAGGTTGGTTTCCAGTTATAGACAGGTTGTCATAATGCTGTTGGACATCAGAACATGCCACTAAAGCCATGTGAAAAAATGTCAGTCCTAGCAGTGAGTAACATTTTGCTTCCAGGTTAGTAAGACTGCAATACAAGAAAAAGGGCAAACAAAGCCTTGACTCCCAACACCTGTTTACTTTGAAAGAATTTAAGCAGTATCTGCACCCACAGTATGTCAGTCATGACCATTTCTGATGAAGATTTGCACAGCTCAGGAAGGAATCTGGAGACTGCTGACCTGACTTCTCACTCCCAACGTTTGGTTTATGCAGATGAAACTCTACTGTTGTCAATAGGGCTATACCTAATTTAAATAAAATTGAAAACAGAATTATTATGCCTTCTATCCTGATCCYAAACCACAGTACTTAAGTGAAGAGGTCACGTATGATGTGTGACAAACCACAAAGAAGGCAAAGCCCACTCCTGTGTTGAATTGTTGTTGAATTTCATGAAACTTGCTGGTATGTGTTTTCAATTGCTAATGCCAGGGAAGATCTCCTGAAGTATCTGTATTGTGCCTTAGCAAATGATTTTGAGAAGAGCTCATGAAAACCCAGAAGAAGTTGCAAAGTTATTCACAAGAGTTCAGCTGCATTTCTATTTGACACAGCCCCACAGCCAACACACCAACAGGTTTGCTGTATTTGTAATCCAGCCAAGTCAACAAATTCGAAGTTTCCAATGTGAACACCTGTACATCCTGACCAAAGCGCTTACTGGAGTAAAGAGTCTAAGTTTTAAGAGACAAAAAAAAAGCAGAAAAGCATTAAGAATTATGATACGAGGTTCTAGAGAACACCTTCCTTTTCAGCTCTCTTTCCAAATACAAATTAGTGCTTTCAATTCTTGGGGTAGCTCTTTCAAAAAAATCAATACAGCAGCTTTCTGAAGACAATGGGAAAATGTGCACTGCCTGCATTGGGAACTATATAATGCCCACGGTGAAAAAGCCGTGGGCTGCAAAGAGGAAGCTAAGAGTCCTGGTTCCCACTCCTGTGCTCTACTCATGAGACAGCATTTTCCCTGTATTGCTGAACAGAGGATTTAAAGCAGCAGCAAGAACTGCTGGGATACCATATCTCACAGATGTTGCAAAATTCCTTACATTCCACAAAAATTCCTGCAGCAGTTGACCAGCAGGAGGATGTATCAGGCACTTCAGTATATTTGCTCAAGTACTTCCACCACTAGTCAGTTTGGAGTAAACTACAAACCCAACAATGACAATCATCAGGGAATTATGTAAATAGTTGTTCTACCCTATGCAATTATTTTATCAAGTGGTTCATATTGAAAATAAACTAAAAATTCATTTTCTTTCTTGAACTTCTTTTGCTTAATTACCACCAGTATTTGCAATTAAGTATCTCTCTTCAAAGGGGGAAAAAAAAGACCTTATAGTTCTTTTGAAACTAACCTTCCGGTATCCAGTGCATTAAAAGACAATATTTGGGCATAAATCTTCCTGTTTTTGCAATGCAAGAACTGTTTTGATCTCTTTGCTGCAGTTAATTGATACCTTTTGGCATGTCAGAGCACCAGGAAAAGAAAAAGAAAAACAAAAACAAAAACAAAAAAAAAAAAAGAAAGAAAGAAAAAAGAAAAAAGGACAAACAGCCTGAATTCTAACAAAGGCCTATGAAAGCCTGGCTGTGCAAGTCTTTTCTCTTTGCATATCCTGTGCTTACTCTTTCCACTCTGGTCCTTGGTCCTGAAAACAAAAGGCCAATTTCCAAGACAAAGGACACCTAGGGGGATTTTATAGACCAAGTATTTATCTTTTGAAAGCCCTCTTTCAGAACATTAAGCCAATGGGTGTTGTTAATTAAGCCTCACAAAAAA
>NW_028187100.1:2981030-2998090 GCF_003343005.1 Rhea americana
AAAAAGAAAAAGAAAAAGAAAAAGAAAAAGAAAAAGAAAAAGAAAAAGAAAAAGAAAAAGAAAAAGAAAAAGAAAAAGAAAAAGAAAAAGAAAAAAAATCTACTGTGGAATGAGCTGCTCCAAACTAATGAAAACAGAAATGGTGGAAAAAACAAAACCGTAAGCTCTAGCAGAAGTTGAGCAAGAGGAAAAAAACAGCACACTTTTGTCTTTCTTGAGATTCACTGGATAYGCTTTGTCTTCCTGTGTTCAAAGAAACTTCCATTAGGCAAAAATTCCAGACTCAGCAGTACTTTAGCAAAACGCCCTTGCTGCAAAAGACTAGGAAGAAATCCTAGTCATTTGAGGAATTTTTTTCTTCCACAGAAATCTCATTGTTTTGCTTTCAATGCCAGAGACAAGCAAATGCTGCTGCCCAGTCTCTGAAATGTCTTTAAGGGCKCTCTCTCTGACTCCCCCCCTCCCAAAGTCTTTGCTCAAGCAGTTTTACTGTCCCACCATGCTGGTCCARGAGCAGTGACCTCTGCAGTGACCACATGGGTACCCTCCTCTGCACCAGCCACCCACAAAATTCCCCTATGAGCCATGTCTCCACCACTGGAGAGAGATGTGGGCATCACCACTATTTTTAAAGCACATTTTTCCTTCACTCCAGCATCTATTCTTATTTAGCCTCATGTACAGATCCTATGGATATGTAAGCGGTCAGCACTGCTGGCCTTTGAAATACAGCAGCTTTGCAGCTGTTCAATGTTAGTTTAGTGTCTGTTCTTACAGGCAGGTGGTGATTACTGGAGGCATCAGATAGATTACGGAAAGTTTTCAGAGGAGTTGTGTGTGTTTCGCACCTCAGTCTTGTTAGCTCATATCATAGATATTCTAATTTGTTCCAAGTCATTATATGCGGGGCTTTATACAGCATTGTAAGGGTGGGTGACAAATATGTTTTCTTTTCAGAGGTTATCAGCTGACAAATAACTACCATTAATCTTGACTCTTCATCTGAGACGTAAGGATTTAGCCCCCGTCTCCTGAAATTTATGTCAGAGAGCATTTCAGAAAAGGAACGGATGGCTCCTCCCTCGAACAGCAGCCAATGCACCACAGTCCCAGGCAGGCAAAGGGGAGCGCAGGCGGCATCATTAAACCCAAAGCCCATCCCACATGGCTGACGGGACTTCATCTGATTATATGCAGCAGCTTCATCTTCACTGCAACAGCAGAAAGGCAGGCCGAGGAGGCCGCAGGCTGCACTGCAAAGGAGTCTCAGCACTATTTTTTTTCCAAGTGGTAAGATAATCCATACTGAAAATAGCAATAATCAATAACGGTTCCAAACATAATTACAAGCCATTCTCCACTCATACTGAACTGTTGGGATCATGAACAAAAGCATAAGTGGGTTGAGCTCGCTCCCTATGCAATCAACAGATTTCAGTGGGTTCAGCTAGAGTTCTTGCTCATAACAAATTATAGTTCAGCCTTCATTTCTCTTGTCTATTATAAAAAATGGCATTCACTACTTTGCTTCTGCTAGCCCCAGAGAACATCTGGCTGCAAAAAAAATGTGATGCACTATCACCCATATTTATCTCCCATATTTAGAGAGAAAACAGTGCATGCAATAACCTGTGTGGAAAGTACATGGCTGCCTTTATCCATGTATATACCCAAAGCATTTGCACATTAATTCTCACATTAAAGGATGGTTTGACTATCCTCAACTTACAGCGAAACTAAGGCCCATAGCCATGACGTGATATGCTTGCAGTTACAGATAGGAGACAGGAAGTTCCAGTAAGTGGACACAGGGTTAGACTGGTCAGTGCTTTGCTTGTGGCATTATCTCACTTCGAATAGCCCCTGGAGTCACTGTGAGCTCTGCTATTTATTTACTTAAAATATTCACTCATGCTTTGTAGAGCTCAGGCCAAAGATAAATATAAACTGTTTTTGCAGAGTTTGAGCATGGCCCCTCTGGTAAGAACATAAGGCACCAGGATCTTCCAATAGTCCAGTTTCTAACAGAATAAGGAGTTATTCAATGAAATCTAAAGACGATTGATTTCAAATTAACACACAAAGCTTTTTTTTTCTCTTTTTCCCCTATGAATCAGCCTCTGAAACTTACTCTCACATGATATCAAGTAACATATAGCAAATTTTCAATAGCTGCTCATTTAATAAAAATGCTCACTGTAAGGCCTTGCTCTGGAAGTCATGTCAATGATGGAGCTCAGGGCACAAGGCTGAACTCCAACAAGACCGAGGATGAACCATCCTATCCACTGGTGCTGGACACTATTCAAAGCAGGTTATAGACCACTGGTCCAGACTCAGTTCCTAAATACCTACATCTGTTCAYTATTCACAAAGAGTAAATAAAATACCTTCTTTGCTTTGTGTTTGCTTATAATTTAGGAGGATCCRTGGAGCTACATGCATTTGATTGCCCTCTTTGACATGTGGTCAACCAGGCAGGTGCGTAAGGAACAGGCAGAGGAGCACTGTGCCCTGTCCCATGAGTGTTTGAACACATAGGAGCTGAGGAGCTGTGCCTGGGCCACAGCACTGGCCATCAGTACACCTTGGGTCTTGAAGACCTCAGTGGAGACAAGGCACTGTGTTCTTTTATCGAGSAGTTTCACCCACCCCACCACTCTTTCCACAGCAATCATCCACAAACATCCCCCATCAGGTGGGTAGTTAAACCTAACCTACTCACACAACTTACACATGTCCCATCATAAAACTACCTCAAAAAAACAAGAGGTATATCCTCCTTTTTCACTTACACAGTAATAYGCAATGGAAAACTTAGTATGAAAGTTGTGTATTGAGAAAGGTATTGTAATAGTTATMGATGGCTATCACTGGGCTGACCATGTACAGCTGTCAGAAATAACCAAAAGATTACCACAAACATAGCAATAAACAAAGAACAACAGATCTTCAAGGGCTGTTGGGAGTTGTAGTTTCTCTGAAAAACATTGGTGCTACTAGATACAGCTTCCTAGCTGATCCTGACTTTCTTGTGTCTTCCCCAAAGCTCCCAATATCTCTTGGGAAATTCCAACTCTTCTCTCTCCAGCTCAGYGTCCTGGTATCGACCTGAGAGCCCAGGGCTGTGACCACAGCAGGCATGGAGCGGTATCACAAAATGCTCTCAAGAACTTAGTGCTGAGTATCACTCCTTGGATTACTGCACCCTTTTGAACAACTAATTATATCTTCTTTCACCACACAGGCCCATGCAAGAAAGGTCAGTCATGCAGATTTCCAGATTTGCATCTCCACTATTATTTCTTAATCAGGAAATTCACTCTACACTCACTAGTATAAGCAAGTACCAGTATGCAGACCTCCCAGACATTGTCTCACTCTGCGTGAGAAGAAAGGTGTAACAGGAGAAGCAACTCCACCAGAGAAATGTTTCTGGAGGGCTGTAGTTTTCCATTGGCCCTTGCGCCTCAGGCTCTCCCCAGCTGTGGGAGCTAATGTCCCAGCCAGGTGACCAGCAATGCACAGACCTGACCAACGTGCCTTGCCACTGACAAGCACAGAGCTGGCGTCTGGCTGTGGCATGCCTCTGCATGTGAGTGCGGTGTCCAGGCTGCCCATATGGGATAGTGAAAGGAGAGGCAGGACTAAGAGTCCCTTCTCTAAGTGAGAGATGCGATGGAGCTGATCACAATATGTGAGCCAAAAACCCCTGGACTCAACAAGCTTGGCTTCCCCAAGCTTTGAATCTCACCCAGCCTGCGCACTACCACTTTTAAACTACTGTTAATATACTCAAGAAATGCATTACAGAAAATTGTGCTCAGAAGAAGTTTCTCATGTTAATCTCTGCTTGCTAAAACACCCTGTTTTAACTAAACTTACCCAGCTAGAGCTTGCTATAGCACAGACTGACTACAAGCTCCTTCCAAACAGCTAGGTAGCATGACAAAAACTCACACAGTGCAATTACTATTCAGGATTTTCATGACAAGCTAGTACTCCTTGACAAAAGAGTACCCCAATCCTAAGCTTTTATTGGAGTTTCAATACTGGTATCTTCATACTTGCAAAAGCACACAGTCTTTTTTTTCTTTTTTTTAATTTAAGCTTCATTCTGTTATTCATGTAAAAATGTCTTATTGCACTCATCTGAAAGTCATTTCATTATAGAAATGGCTTGTTGTACTATTTCAGGTCATGAATAATACCACAATCTAGTTTTTATTATAAATTTAGGTAATATAGACTGTAAGATCTTGGGACTAGAACCATCTTTTTTGTTCTGCATTTGTGTAAAGCCCAGGAAAATGACTGAAATTCACAGGAATTGCCACAACACTTAAGAAGTAACAACTATGTGTTCCCATTATTTGCGTTTAAATGCTACATCCAATACTATTGTGTATCATCTCCTGTACATTTTAGCAAGGTATATTAGCAAAGATCAAAATCACCTTCCTCTATCCTGAAAAGACAACACAAGCAAACATAAAAATAAACAAAGGACAAAAGCCCTCCTACATTTTTAAAAAAAATCAGATTTATCAAAGCTAATGCTACCGTGAAGTATAATAGTTACAGTAATGTGACACACTGTTCAAATGCAGAGTTAAAAACATCTACGTATGTGGCTAAAAGTTGCAATTCCATATTAAAACATGCTTGATACACATCTAAACTTTAATCTTCTAACTTTATATCTGTGTATGCTAACGGTTATTTCTGGGATAATTAAAACAACCCTACAATGTTTTATTGGTTTGGAAATACACACAAGATTAGAGCATATATTACCTTGAACTGCAAAATACTAACATAATTAATGCACATGAACACATTGATCTTTGTAACATTTAATAGACATCTACAACCTTTAGCATTAGTTAAGTAGCTGCACGCATGCACTCAAGATAGTAAAGGAACTATAAAACATATAAGATAGTAAAGGGACTATAAAACATATATTATGACAACATTTCATTTCAATTTACTGTAGCAAAAGACATATCTGCTGGTTCAGAGTTCAATTTCCCCACATTTTTCAAATTTCACAACAAAATATGCAAATGATAGTCTGTAACCAGAATATTCTGTGTTTTGATAAATTGTCCAAAACCCTCACGCATTCTTTTTTAACATAAATGAATTGTCTAGTGCCTATTAATTTTGCAAAAGTAAAACAAAATTGAAACTCAATTAAAAAAAATCTGTTCCAATCTTTTAGAAGAAGCATATGTATAATATATATGGAAACTGTAGTTCTGCATATTAAACACAGAAGGGCTGGAATTAAAATACACATTAAGTGCTCAGCAAAATGGCTTCAAAGAAGCAACTCCTGTCTTCTGGATGAGGGTATTTAGGTAACTGCATTTAGGCAGGGACTTTTGTGGGCTTCCTGGGCAAATAATGGACTCTAATCTCCGTTATTCACGATGAAAAGAAGGCAAAGTCATAAAATGGCATTAAAGGCATATTATCTGCCAATACAGCCTGCTCCAAATGTGATTATTACTTGTAGCACATCAGCTTTAACAAGAAACCTATTTGAAATCACTAGATTTTTTTTTTCATTAGTGTTTGTTCTGCCATAAAGTCAGTTACTTCTGATTCCTGCATCCCTCTTGCACTTAATAGCACGAGTGAGGCTGCTGCAAGGGCAGGGCCATGGCAGGTAGAGTACTTGGCGAATAGCTTGGGTTCTCCAGAGGCTCCCGTAATACATGGGGAGAGCATCCCTGCTCAGCACGGTGGAGCTCTCCTAGAGAGGAATCCCATTAAGGGCAAATTCAAAAGCAGCTGCCATTTACCGGTGAGGTCTTTTCGATTATCAGCTTAAAACATGCTTGGACATTTTAAAAAAAATAATTCAATAGTGTTCAGTTATCAGACTTTCCTATACATATAGAAATACATTACTGTTGTTGTTGTTATTTATATGTTTCTAGGAATATATCTAAACTCTTTTCTCAGGGAGCTCTGTCTACACAGCCACCACTGGTCATTATCTTACGCAGAAGCTTGACCAGACAGATCTTAATCGGACCTCATTTGGCTCTCCTTTTGCAGGCTTGTTACATGCAATAAATACGTGAAAGCCATCTATGACCCACCAAGCAAGGAGCTAGATGGGGCAAAATCCATACACAATAACAGAGGGCTACCCACTGTGCCTTTTTGGGGGTATTGGATTGACATAGATTAAAGGGCCTGACTTTTCATAGAATCATAGAATCAGTAAGGTTGGAAGGGACCTCTGGAGATCATCTAGTTTTACAAGCTGCCAAGTTTACCTTCACTTTTCAGATTAGATGCACAAAAAATGTTTGATATCTAGCTTGTGCCGCCATGAGGGCCCACTGCCCAGCCAGTCTGTAGCCCTCAAGCCTCCCCCAGCTTGTCTGCCTTCCACACTACCTACACATCTCCCTCTGTAGCCCAGCACTGAGGTCCTCCTAGCCCACTGAACCAACTCAGCTAGATCCTGCATGCAAAGCTGAGGATCCCAAAATTCACTGCTTCTTAGATCTTGTCCACGACCACCCCCTGGCTGTGGGGTGAGCAACAGCCAAATGCAATAGCATTGCTATTAAAATATTTTAGTCATTGAAACAAGTGTTTTTTCATACCCTTACAAAATCCCAGGGGCATGAGACACTATTGTATGCTACCTGCTCCTCAAGGACAGTGTGGAGCAAGTTTTATACTCAGACACAAAAGCATGTGAAGAGGGGATTCATGTGCCGATACACATTTGTTTGGTTTCACTGTGCAAATGGATAAGGCTAAACCTGTATTAACAAGACATCAAATGTAACGGAGGCTTACAGAGAGCCCAAAGTCTGCAAAAGTGACTCTGACCAGTAGGTGCTTAGGGGGAACGGGGCTTTGGGAAGCAGGGCATTGTTCGCGTGGGGTTACCAAATGACATCCTCCACAGTGACACCCAACAACTGGCTCTAACAGCAAGGTCTGGCAGCTGCTCAAGTGTCAGTAGGAAGTGCCGTGTGCCTTACTGGCCCCAATGTGGTGGGGGACCTCAGGAGCACCCAGAACAGGAGTCGATCTGATTGCATGAACTATACTTCATGGCTGCATTTGCAAGAAGGCACGGGGGTTTGGGGTTGCTCCCTTTCACAGCAGATACTATTTAAAAAAGCTGAACGGAAGCTAGGACACCCCCCCCCTTTTTTTTTCTGTTAGCACATAAATGCAGCATAAACAGCATCTATTGGGATCAGGATTGGCTTATCTGAATGAAACAAGATTTAAGTAGAAACAGATTCCTAACATTAAGACCACTGGAAAGTCTTGCAGCAGATCAAACTCTGAAAGAAGTTTGGAGCACTTTGCATACCACTCTCAAGCATAACTAGTCTAGTTTCTTTCTATGAGTTACACGCACACAGAGGACAGTCTATGCGAAAGCTGCAGGGAAGCAAGCAGGAGTGCACCACTCAATAATGACGCCGAGGTTACTGTCACTTTAACAAGCTCCTACTATAGTGCTATTATCATTCAAAGCTCCTTATCATGCCAAGTGCAAATATTATGACTAGCTGAACATCTAGAGTAATCATTGCCGTAACTGTGTACGTATATTTGTATTTAATATTGAGGGCTGTTGCTGTCACCAGGCTATAAAAACCAAACTGGCATTAACATCGGCGCGGAGGATTTGCATAACGCTGACAAGGAGAAAGACTGGCACCGGGCTTGATGCGTGCTGCGCAAGCAGCGTCTCGTGGCAGCACAGAGCGACCAGCTGACCAAAACGGGCCAAGATGAGAGGGCTGCTAAGCAGATGCTAACCTGATGGGCAAATGATCTTGTGATCAATGAAATTGTCTTAGCGACAATTAAAATCTGAGTTGAAACTCAAGCATGTCCAGCAAACAGTGGCCACCAGCAAAGTGCTGGCATTACCAAAAAGGAGAAGAGAAACAGTGACACTAGCGACCCATCAYTCTTACAACTTCTCCTTTAATGAAAGCAGAGCAAAAACTATCTTAAACATGCAAAGGTCTTGCATCGTTGTTCAACTACTGATGTCTTGGAAAGGCTTTGTATCAATTTTTTGTCTATGTTAAATCTGCTGACTTACACCAGAGGCAAATTTGGCCCCTGCCATTAACTAAGCTCTAGTCATAAAGGAAATGGATTTTGCAGTTTCAAATTCTTATAGAAGCAAGGCAGCAGAATGCCCTATGAATTAATTTATAGTAGGATTACAGAAAGCTGTATCCACAGAGAAAAGATGGACATGTGATTGCCTGTGCAACACCTATCATTATTAATAGCAGCATGTTACTACAACTTCCATTTTGAGGAACTTGCTCTCCAGACAAGGACGTACACAGAATAAGATAGTCAGATTTAAACAGAAGAGGGAGAGACTTACGCACTGCAGCACCGGGTGCCTAAAAGGGAATATAGGCTCTGTAGCACACAAACAGGCACTTACTTTTGCTTGATTGTTTACATCTTGGCTTTTGCCAGCACTAAGCTCATCAGTATGAAAGTACAAAGTTGAGAGCCCTCAAGAGTGGCACTAATTAATTTTTTTAAGTAATGTTAAATCCTAAATCAGATTTCACAAATTGCTACTCAGATCACTTTTGCTGGTACCAAACAAACTGAATGATTCATAACAATGGCACTAATCAAATCCTGAAAAGCCAAGTGACCCCCTGCACTTGCTTGATAACTGGGAAACAGTGCAAGAGAGGGCAGGAGGCTGCAAGATTAAAGTTGAAGAGGTTCAGGAGGAAATTGAAGCCAGAGATGCTTTATGTTACTGCACTGTGCTGGGAAAGCAAGCCAGCAGATTTGTTGCCCTAGAAAAAGAAGAGGGTTGGCAAAAGTTTCCAGCACACAACTGCCAGAAAGAAACTTCTCCACTGTAATGTATAAGAAGCATCACAAAGCTGTACTTTGCAAACCTTTTAGATGTACACCTGGGTATTTTCAGTGCTGAAAGACAACCGTATCATCTCCAATGACTTTGGATTCATAATCCTAAGCATAGCAGTAGCTAGCTCTAGAAGACATTCTCTAAGGCAACATTCCTTATCCATGAACTGCAACAAATGTCCACTACCAGTCAACTTCAGACACTTCCGGATTTTTATTAACTTTTTTTTACAAATAGACAGACAAACCTACCATGAATGTATGACTCACTCAATCCTGCAATATGGCTCTACATAAACACTATATTGCACCTAGTTGCATCCGCTTATGCCTATTCATACAGTGTGTGGTATCACCCAGCATGACCCAGCATAGGACACTGTGGATCAAACACTGCTAGGAAGGAGAAGAGAAAGAAAAATGGTTCTTTTAAATCTGAGGCACCGCTCCATTCCACCTCGCAGGCTGGTTTAAATCAGTGTTTCCTAACTATGATAGTAATTGAAATTTAACAGGGCAAGTATTGTAAAGTGAGTGCTGCTAACTATGTTTTATATAAAGATTAGATCTAATAAGACACTTGTCATATATTCCACAACTGCCAAATGATTTTTAAAAACAGATTTATGGAGGGTGACCAGCTGTATAAAAGACTGTATGACCTGTAACACTGTACTTAAAGGAACATTATCAGCTTCAAACACCAGTGAAATTACTTTATCTATTATGGCTACAAATGCTGACTAACTCTGCTCCAACTGAACTACTCTAGCAAAGGAAAAATCATTCCCCCCCCCCTTTTTTTTTTTTTTTTGAGTCATTGTACAATTGGCAGCAGTTTGTGTCTAGATGGGTTCAGAGTTTTGCTTTTGATTAGTTGTCGCAGGCACCAGCTATTTGGGGTTGCTATGTTCATAACCATTTACTTCCCCTTGGCAAAAGGCTCTTAGAAGCATCACTGGGGACACAGAACAAAGCTATTATTTTTTAAAATTATATATTTTCAAATAACTCAATTGGGCCCTCTATTTTTAAGGAGAATTTTAGCAGGAGGTTCCATAAGTCAAATTCAAAGATTTAGAAATTTGCAGTGACTCTAAGCTTAATACTCATATTGAGATTATATACATATACACATATACCTATATATGAGCATGTGTGTATATATACATACATATACCTAATATAAAAATTGATACACATAATCAAGACATGAAACCCAAATCCAGCTTCAGACTTTGATTTTCAAGACATTGTCCTGGGTGGAGGGGTCTCATTTGGCCAAGTAATAGAGAAAARATGTAATTGTGAAATTGGGCTCTGAGCTGATCTTTTTTTTTCCTGCACACTTTTCTACCTATTTTCTGGAATGACTATTTCAGGCCATGGTAGGCCCTCAACACAACATTCTGATCATACAAGAATCCAAATAATGTTCCTAAAAGAGCTACAATTTTTAATCACTTGATGTGAGGCTGTCTCTAATTTAAATTTTTAGGGCTGTCTCTAATTTCAGATTTCTTTTTCATTAATAAAAATTCATGCTCTTGTATTTCAGAGCTTTCAAAGAAACAGTTGCCACTGCTGATAGCTACAAATGTACACTGTCAGCATGATACCATTATCACCTCTTCTTAAATTAATATCGTGTAGTTTACCTCAAGCATGTATCCTGAGACAATCAATTTAATGGTCTATGCAGGTGCACTGCCAAAATCAAGACAGATACAGCAAGACAGCCAGAAGGTTACCTTATGTCTATTCTTGTGCCTCATTCTAAGTTATCTTTAATTCTGCAAATCCATTTTTTTCCATATTTTAAGCTCCTCTTAACATGACTCACATCTCCTCTCCTTTTTCTCCTTCATTTACACTTCCTGTTTCAGCTGATTAATAAACATGCCAGCTTCTATATTCCAATAAAGGAAAATTTCTACAGGCTGCTGTCACGACACCATAGCTTGCACACTAATGCTCCAAGGAGCCCGTGCATTCACAGATGGTTTCCAACTCATTGCAATGACCAACTAGCTATAAGCAGTTAAGACTCAAGCTGGAGAAAAGTATTGTTCTGTTTGCACTGCACACATGTGGGAAGGCTCATATACTACTTAAGGAGATACTGTCCTGCTCACTACAGCTGCAAAACCACATGAGCATAATTATTTCAGCAAAGCCTCTTCTGCTGACTAGGCAGATACCACAGAGATGGTGCAGCTGTATGAAGTATGGTCCAGCCCCACAAATACAGCTATAAGCTTTCGATTTCAAGAGACTATTAGCTTCAAAATGCCTCCAGCGTGGATCTGCATACAAGTCAGGAGGTCTCATCCTACCTCTGCCACCAACCTGTAGCATGACCTTAGCCATTTCACTTAGCCTTATCCTTCCCCTCATCCATCKCTGAACAAAGAAGGCGGGGGATAAGCATTATGTACAACAGTTGCTTCGGGAGTTTGGTACTAATTTATGCTTATTAATTGCTTCGAGAGCTGAGGAARAAAAGGCATGTAAAAGCAAAGGCTTTTTATTTAAAGAAGCTGGAAGACAGAAAGTGGGACGACATCTATAATTCTGAAGGAAGGCTCCCAGCCAGGGAGAGATGTGCAGTGGGAGGCAGAGGTTACAGGAGCAAGCCTGGTGGCAGAGCTATGATTGGGCCAGAAGCTAATCACTCTCCTTCCTTCAGTCCTGCCTTGAGCCTCTCTGTCTCCATGCTCCATTTCCTATGTGTTCCTCAAAAGTACTTAATTTTATGTTCTGTGTACTTCTCCCAACGTCTGTGATCATTTCCTCCTCGAACAGGATCAGAGGAGGCACTCTGCTCCTGCAGCAGCTCACCACGAGCTCTAGGCACAGTCCTGCCAAGTGCTGATCTCCCCAGAGAAACAATCCCCAGCTGGAGAAGTCCGGAAGAGCCAAGGGTGCTTAGAGCTTCACAGGAGGGCAGGAGCCCACCACTGGAGACAAACTCAGAAAGCAAATCTCCCCTAAGCCTTCTTGATGAAATAGGTTAGCTGATACTCCCTTACTGTACCCTAATTTTACAACACAATTTAACAACTTACTGGGAGAGCTGTAGAGGGTGCAAATCACTCAGCCTGATCTCAGGTACATCACAACACAGAAAAATCCTTCAAGGCTCCATTTTATCAGAGCAATCACAAGGAATAGGTGATCTGCCAAAAGAAAAGGTCTGAAATAGAACCTCACATTGGTGCAGGTCATAAACATCTCAGCTCCAGAATGACAAGACAGTGCCTACACTTTATTTTTTCTGATTMGTATTTGACTCTCATAACTTCACCCATCTGGAAATGAACACACATTTCTAAAGAAGTTGATAAGCATGAAGTGACTGGTCATGCAATATTAGCAACCAAGACYTTTCTTACACAGCTACATGTTCAAGCATCTTCAAATGTTTTCCACGGGCAATTCCAGATGTTCAATCTCTGGCTTTCGCTACTGCTTACGCAAGTGTGCTACACATTTAAATGATCTCTTTTGCCATGACCTATCATGCCTGCCAACTGATGGAAGTAGTTTGTAGAGTCTGTTTTGAAACAACAAGCAAAACACATGTAAAATAATACAGTAAGTAGAACATGCAAAGGAGAACCCCCCAAAACACCTGGCTTATATAAATTCATCCTTCTAGCTTATCTGTCCCCAAACAGCTCACAGACGGTGCACAGGTCAATATTAATATATATCATAATTCAGTTTATTCTGGATGACTGATAATGGGATTATTGCTCACACACCAAAAGCAAGACATCCAAAATTGTATCCTAGGGAAAATAACAATTGTCATAGCCTAATGTATTTATCACTGTGAGGCTGAACCAGAGGGGCTTGCTCAATATAGTTCCTGAAAACTAGAGAATAAGATTGTGTCATAGAATTCATAAGCAGCGTTTGAAACAGTCAGAGGACACTGAATATGAAAAGTGATTCTCTTCAGGATGATATCTCCAGTTTATGGGAATGCTTCATAATCTCATATCTAACAAAGCAATGAATATGAGGTGGTTTATAGACACATAAACTGCAGTTCCTCAGCACTTACTCTCCTCCCCTCATCCTACTCAATATGAAAACAGAGATTTAGATTGATACATTTCTCTGTGCAGGTAGGCCTGAGCTAGCCAACAGAGAAGTCATCCCTCGCTGTGGGATGCTGTCCCCCTACGGGCTTTACTCTAGCTAATCCTACCCTGAGAAGCATAGTTTTGCCACTAATCCTGGCAACCATCAGCCATCCCCASTGCTTTTTACAGAGGCCAAGGTCTGAGCAGACAGGCAGATGAAGCTCAAGCTCGTCTCTCCCTGTAGGCATCTGAATCAAAGTCCTCTGCAGTCAAAGGGGAGACTCTGGTGGCATTTAATGGGCTTGGGATCAGATTTTAAGGACAAGGCTGATGTTAGGCTGAGATGATGGGACAGGTCGTAACCGTTCCCTTGGAGAGCGAGAGGCCTTCTCTASAGCTGCCCAGCATCAATGGGAGATGACGTATGGCTAAGATATATTTTCTGTGTTTAAACTTCACTTTCAGAAGACTATTCATGCCTGTAAAGCCACAAATTGTAGTAGCCACAGTGGAAACCTCCTTAGCAAACAATGACAAAATGAAGGTATCACCAAAAAGAAAACTAAGAACCACCACAAGGATAAAGCACTCTCTTATTTCAATACTGTACCACGGAAAAACATCTGTCAAACAGTATTGCAGTCTGAAGTAATCAGTGCAACTAATTATCACTAATTGTAATATAGTTTCTGTCTTGCTGCTAATACATTTAGACTTGCTAATCAAATCAAACTATTCCACCTTGCCGTGCTGCTTTCAAATAAACATTTCAGCAAGGATAAAAAATGAAGCTTTGTTCTCATTCTTTTGTTATGGCTGTCTGGAGAGGCCAGTGGCTTTTTTTCATTTATTTCACATTGTGACAAAAGTAGTAGCAAATGCCATCAGGAGCACCGTTTGGTGTTTCAGCTTGTGAGCCGGTGCAGGGGAACCGCCGTGCGCATTATACTGTGCTGCTTCACAGCTGGAGCTAGCCACCATCACTTCTGCCATGCAGATATGCAAGGGRCCCAYGCTCTCTCAGCTTGCCGTTGTAGGRGAGCAGCACCTTTTGCGTAGATCCATGGACTGACTCTATAAGGAACTATTGAGAAACATCTAATTCTAGTGGCAAAAGGAGCTAGCGTACACAAGGCAGTCTTGCAGGTAAACCGTTAAACTGGACACGGGAACTCTGGACGCAGTTTCTGGCTCTGCTGCAGATTTTTCAGTGCAACCTTGGCCATCTTGCTAGGCCTCTCCATGCCTCAGCTGCCTGTCCATGGAAGTGGGATTATGACATGTCTTTGTCTAAACAGAAAGATCTTCAGATAGAAACTGCTCTCTGCTGCATGTCTGTGCATGGATTAAAGAGACTCTGATCAGATTTCTGGAAGCTCTTTTAATAAAAATAACAATTAAAAGTGTGCTTTCCAGGAATGAAATTATATTTGCAAATACATGATTTTCTACACCCTGAAAAAAAATCAGAGGAACCTCTTTCCTTGAAAATTGCACTGTTCTATACATTTTTTTAATGCATGACCATGCTACTAGGGACACTGAAACATATCTGAGAGCTATACATTCTGGAAAGGTATTTCAGACAGGCAAATAATCCTAAAGCACTGATGCTACTGAATTGAAGTGAACTCTTTACTATTTCTCTGGCAGCCACGCACAACATAAAGCACAAATTGCTGCAGATACACAATTTCACTGAAGCAAGCTAGGAGCTTATTCCACCCAAGTGCTGATATGGCCCAAATCTTAAAGGTTCCTGCAAGATCAGACTCGTAGATTCTTTTTGAGGACTTTCTCCCTACCCAAATCCAACTATTCCCATGTACAGAATACGTTTTCTAGGGGAAGAACAACAGTGGAACTTTCRGAGCTGTGTCACAACAGGGACAAATGTTCTCAAAACACTGTCATCAGGAAATATGCAGTCACTTAACTCTTACTGCAAAAACGATTAGCCACTATTTTTATCAAAGCAAATGCATAGGAGACCATAGTTATGGTAACAATGGCATTGCATTTGAATATTTAGCAGCTCTTTAAAAAGCAATAACCAAATTAAAGTGCACAGTTAACAGTAGCTGCCAATTTAGCACAAGCGTTTGACATTCCTAACAAAGGAAAAAGAAAACAACTAAATATTTTATACTGAAGAGTGCCTCAGATTTTAATTAATTTTTAGTCTTTGAACTTTGTAAACAGCTACTTGTAAYGGAGTTTACAAAGGCCATTTAAATTTGTGATGTTGATCTAGAAATCAATGCGTTTTCACAAAAGGCAACTCATTAGGAGTAAACATACATAAGTGCCAAGTTTTCTACATACAAGAAGCAGCACCTGGAGGCTACTGAAAGGCACAGTAATCAGAGGGATTTAAAATTGTGACAAGATGATCAAAATTAGCTGAATATATGCATTCAAAAATTTGACCTGGTTAAGAAGAACTCAGTATTTTTAAAAACCAGAGCCTGTATCTCTTGTACCTGACATTCTTCTAAAACAATTCTTCCGGAATGTGAAGATCTCTGAGGGAGTCCAGCTGCTGCTAGAGGCACTGGTGCTCTCATAAACACAAGAGAGACGCACACTGTATAGCACAAATTACCTGGCAAGTTGCAAATCTGTCCTGCAAGGTGCTTAATCACCCTTCCTAAGAGATTCGAGACATCCTCAACTCCCTCCCCGTTCAGCAGAAGTATGAGGCACTCAGCATCTTCTTGATGCTTGACCCATATGTTATAAAGCCTARGGGTAGTGGACAGATGTGACTATAACTGTTCTGCACTTTGGACAGCAGAATTCCAATACCTAGAGTAAATATTTGAAGASGCATGAGGAAGGAAAAAATTTATCTAAAAAGCTTTTTAAACAGCAGAGGTAGTGTCATACAGCTTGAGTTTACAGCAAAAACCTATAGACTGTGCTCACCTGCGGGCCTCGGCTAGAAAACAAAAAGATCAATTACCCAGTGTTTCCACCAAATGCAGAGCATGCTTGGACAAAATCAGAAGCTCAGGAAGGTGCTAAGACAATCAATGACTACTGAAAGCTTCATCCCAGAACTACAGAAGCAAAGACAAAACTTCACTGGAACCTCTGTTTCCCAATAAGGTCCTTCCCTCTAGCCCACCAAAATCAAATAAAGTCTAGGAACCGAGCCCCAAGACCAGTATTATACTTCAACAAATCACATATCTTCCAGACAATGCATGTTTTTTGCATAATCTCTGTATTTTAACACCATCTAWCTTTGCACAGTGAAGATTCAAGAAGTTTAATGGGGAACATTTTCAATAATGTTAATCCYAGAAAGAAGTCAAACATTCTCCAGTGCAGGATCATGCACTACATCAGAGCTGAATTTCACTCGAGATGTGTTAAGAAAGTGAAGCTAATCTGACTTTGAGGAGGAATGACTGCTGTGGATGAGAGTTCATAGATCGTAAGTACAAAGAAGGTGTTTGGGAAGGAGCAAGAGTTTGTCAGCTATATCAGATTTCTAGCTAAAACTCTAGCACCAAGAAACATGCCATGGATTTGGAACACTTGTCTATGAAACTGTAAATTACCAAGTTGATTACACTGATGTATATGTGAAAATCTGTATTTCTGGGAGAAAGAACATAGATAATATTCATCATTTGATTGTTTTTGTGATTATTCACATAAAAAGTAATGCATAATTTAATACTACTTASTAACACAGTTATAAATAGTCTTTGGTTAACTACTACAGAGGACCCTCTGGAAGAAAGTAACCAAACTGAAAGATTTTGTTACATGTCTGTGGAGATTAATTCACTACATGGCATGCTGCAAATCTATCAGAAAAACACTAGGCATGCCACATGCCTTCTGGATGTAATAAAACTGCCGTTACATTATATGTGACATTGTTGGTTTGTGTGTTGTGTACCACAAAGTGGCACAGACTAGTTGCACTTTCATAAAAAAGAGTTAGAGACAACTAGCAGACACAATCCTGCACAGAGAGTCCTACTAGCCAGTAATACAAATAACAACTACAGGAGTAAACAAATAACTACTTTT
>NW_028187100.1:2998210-3021326 GCF_003343005.1 Rhea americana
ATACCAGGGGAAGGTAAGAAGTGACCACACCCTCACTTAAAATAGCACCTCAAAAATGTGAATGTTTCTGACAGTACTTGTGCCATGGCTGAAGTAAAATGAAGTCTTGTCACTGAGATCAGTGACATCAAGAACTGTAATTATCATAACAACAGTGTTTCTTTTAGGGCTTCTAGAACTGTTGGGTCTGCAATGCTATGAAAAAATTTCTCCTAGCTTCATTTGGCCCTTTCCAGATGCATGAATATACAAATACCGCTCAACAGTATTTTGACATGAATTAGTCCATCAGGTTTTCAGCTGCCTCATCAAATATTTCCCCAAAACTACTATTATAAAAAAACCAACAAACAACAATGTGGTTGTACCATACTGCAGGGAAGAAGGGCTTTATTTTGTATTTTAAAGAGAAAACATTCTTTCTTCCTGAGATTTCAGAGTTGTATTTCTTTGAATTTAGATATATTTGAATTTAGATATTTTTGAATTTAGATATTTATGTAACTGTGGCAAGATTATAGTTATATAATCTGTATGTATAAATGCATACACACTTCAAAAACAACAATAGCTAGGCAACCTTTAAGACAGTTATTCTGAAAGTGCTATGGTGACTACTTGAAACAAGGGAGATCTCCTGTCTCTGTTTTCAAGATGGGAAAGGAGGCTCAGGTGCCGGAGGGCACCTGCCAAGTTTGTGCAGGGAGAAAACACCAAAACAAGGAACTGAACTGGGTTTCCAAAACCCCAAGCCAACAAGCTAGCCACTTGAATAGAATATTCATTCCAACTTAGGTAAAATCTGGGGCCTTTCTTTACCTTCCCTATCTTTGTCATTGAGTAAACGCATTAAGTTTTATCCAGCCTGTAGCAAGCYGCCAAGTGAACAACTGCTCTGCTGCCCTCTCTGAAGCTAAACTCTCTGAAGAACAGACAGTCCTTTAGACTTGCACCTGCAGTACATTGCAGCTGTGCTGTARCTTTGCCTGGCACATACCTCTGGATGTAAATAATGACGTTAAAATAAAGTCTTATACATTCCCCAAAAGTTTTGTTCATTTGTGAGGTTCTTAGAGTGGCCTCCTCTGGGCAGTGCAGCCAGTTTGGGCCTCTAGGAAGGAATAAAGCATGGGGTTCAGTCCTTCTGCTGACTGCTTGATGCCACTGCCTCCTATGGAATTCAGCAGGAAAGCTGAGATGTTGGCTACTAGTGCTGAAAGGGGTGCAAAGGCTTCCTACTAAGCTTGAAACAACACCAAACTGCTTACAGCAACCTTAACAGCTAGGCATCTTTTCAGCTCAAAGAGCCTGCAGCTCCCACTGGATGATAAATGAACCTGTTAGGTAATACTGAGCAAAGAAAATGAATCAACAATATTTTAATAAAAATGTAATAATGCTCATTTCCTAAAGAATTACAAAATTACAATGCCTGTGTGTGTTCAGAGGCTTTGAACCAATAGTGTAATTTCAACAAAACTGGACAGAAGGGTAGAGATCCTAACGACACAAAGTTCCAAGTACCAAGAAGCTTCATGAAAATAGGAGTTTCATTAGGGGAAATAGTTGGCCTAACTGAAGCAAAAGTCAGGCATCATAGGTCACCCCTCACTAGGCACTACAGAATACATATTTGAGAGCAACTTTGTATATCCTAGTCACTGCAAAAGTTTGAATCAGTTTGCTTCTTCCTTAAGCACCAAGATAAATCAATCCYGAGGCACAAAATCATCAGAAAACCAACTTCCATAGCTCTTATATGCACAGAGCAATGTATTTCAGAAAGCAAAAATGTTGTAGGAACCATTAGGCTTAAATAATCATAGCTAAATACTCCTAGCAAGTTGAGACCCACCCCATTCTGACAGCCTGATTTAACTGAGCAATGTTTCCAAACTGTTTTGAAGGTCAACAATATTACAGAAAGGTTCCTGCAGTGCCTGTTGAAGAGGCAAACAACACCTATTATAATCCCATTTCCACACATGCATAGCTTGGCCTTGGAAACATCTGTTTATAGAACAAATTCTGATGCCAGGTTCCAAATCAGAAGAAACCTCCCTTTGCTTTCCTTTGCTTTGCAGCACCAGTGTTTACCCTTACCTTTCAGGTCACTGTTTGGCCTATGGCATTAGCATTGGGSCTTTTCTTAAACCGAATCAAACTCTTTGTGATGTTTGAGGATTTCCAAGAGTGAATCTAAAAATATATTCCCCTTTTTAAATCTATATTGTCTCAGCTACCAAGGAGAGCGAGGCTGACCTGTTGTCCACTGGAGACAGCAAGAATTAGTCTAACTGCTGAAGAAGTTGAACTGAGTCCATGCTGTGTGCCAGGGACCTTTCAATCAACTTTGAAAGAATTTGGATCTAGCTCATAGTCTCTACTAGTGACTACAGC
Source organism: Rhea americana (assembly GCF_003343005.1). NCBI lineage: Eukaryota > Metazoa > Chordata > Aves > Rheiformes > Rheidae > Rhea > Rhea americana. The sequence continues at coordinate 3,000,611 of NW_028187100.1, forward strand.
ACAGACTAAGTCTGGAAAGAAAATATGTGTTAAAGGTAATTGGGAAAAAAATCACTTTTGAGTATGTTCCTTGGGCACTTGCTACAAATTTAGTGTAGCTTAATGAGCATCAGTCTTAGCACCTATTGTCCCTTCTCAATCAGCAAATCCTGGGGGCTGCTGGGCTAAGGCTGCCACAGGAGATAAGAACTTCACTGATCAAGGACTGGAGGACAAGGACTGCAGGTGCTGCTGTGATCAGTCCCTTCTGGGACAACTTACAGACAGGAYTGCAGTTAAAGCTGGGTTTCAACAAAAGCTCTCATTGCAGAATCGTTTAGTCTGCTTCAGCTGAAATCAACAGTAAAACTCCTGTTGACTTCAGCAAGAGATAGTACAGGCCATTGTTGAGAGCTTTTGAAAATCCAATGCTACATCATTAAGCTACACAGCAAAAGAGAAAATCTGTTGAGCAAGAAAGGTCTAGCTGTACACCCTGACGCTTCTACAAGCACAGCTGCACTTAACTATACTACTCCTTATGTCACAAAGCATGCACCAAAGAGCATGCTGGAGAGGCAATGACATTACAGATGCAGAACTGTGTCCAAAACCAGAGCTCCTGCGTTCCTTACCAGCTTCTGACTAATCCCATAATGGTAGCTTTATATATGCATAGTGTTTTCTCCCCCACACAGTGGTTAGCACAGTTTCAATTTCAAAATTACATTTTGTTACATCATTCTTAGCCTCTTTATGCTTGGAAGCATCCCATCCACAAAGTGATTCACATAATGTTGCAAAGATATAAAATTCCAGAAGGATCCAACATAATGTTTACTTCCAGCTACTAACTAGTCCAATCAAACCAGAAAGAAAGAGCCTGTCTTAGGCTCCTTCAGGTTGTGAAAAGATATGGAAAAAAAAGCTGACAAATGAGAGACTTGTCAGCTTTCCTAACCTGCCAACATTCAGGAAGCTCTAGCATCCTTAACAGAAATTTTGAGATCCCACTTAAGATTACTTATTCCAAATAAATTTAGAAAAATTATCCAATGCCTGAAGGCGGTGGCCACTAGCTTAAGGAAATCACTGCCTCTTTACACTTCTACACACACACACACACACACACACACACACACATACTCTTATTCAGACACACCCTTTGCTTTAGCTTGAAAAAACAAACTATATGCCTTTGAAACTCAGTGTGCTTATGTGTACGGCTGCATCAGAATACAGTCCAGTTGCTATAGCAAATGAAAGCCAGCACCTCACATAAGATGAAAAGAAGTGAACTGAGTGCACTTATCTGATAGCTCTGTTAAAATCCCACATTTATTCATACTGAGCCAAGTTCTCCACCAGTGCAGATGTACTGATCCCAGAAAATTTTAAGCCACCAGAAAATATGACACTGTCCCCAGATGTCCTTGTACATCAAATGTCCCATTTGCGGAAAATAGCATGCAGGAAGACAAAGTAAGTCTCAAGTACCCCTATAAGTATTGTGGTCACTTTAAAAACAGTTCCACCTTACAGCAGTCCACCCAGGTCTGCAGAGATACCTCTGACACAGAAACACAGAATCAGGCTCTGCCTGAAGCTTTCCTACTCAAAAACTAATGAAGGACCAAATCATAGTCACAGCAATGCACACACTGCCATGTGCTGAAGCAGTTGTGGTACTGGAGAAGGTAAGATTGTTCTAGCTGGCATCTTCTTTTGCCTAAATTCATGTTAAAACTTGTGTAACTATTTATACATCCATAATTTGTTACATTTTCAGAAAGCTAGAGAAATATTAACTAACTAGTCAATGGTCTCAATGAACTGCTGCACTGATACTGCATTGCATTAAATTATTAAAAACTCATACAACTGGTAAAAACTTACACAACATGCAATTTCAGCTGAGTGAAAGCAAGCTGTGGGTCCAGTAAAACACAAACAATCCTTTTCTTTCTATTTCTATAAAACAAAAGAAAAATTTCCTCCTTCAAATGTGCCCAAGTGTTATTGCCTTTTAGTAGCCAGCCTATCTGGGTTTTTCAAACACCTAAAGATATGATAAGCGTTAATCTTCTGGCTCAGTTCATTAAAGTGAGTTGTTGCAGGGTTTGGACCCCRCACTTGGAGAAGGACAGCACGAGGGGTGGCTATCACCTGCTCTTCTTGGGTGGAAATGTCAGGAGGTCACTTGAATCCCACCAATACTGCAAAATCCCACAAACATATATATTTAAAATACACACCTACCTTGTTTAATGTTAGGATCACTTAGACGAAACAACCACCAAACTTTACACTCTGAATCTGAAAAGCTAGCAGACTCTGGCACTATACTGAGGATGGTAAAATAGTATCTTAATCCTAGGTGGTCCCCATGGCATTTTTTCTGGTTTTCAGGGGTAGGGAGGGGGAAGCAGGAAGGATCAGTCTGTGCCTTTCAAGGCTGAACTGACCARTTCTTAAAAAGGTACAAGAAGTTTTACGTCAATATTTGGGAGAGAAGGTACTGCCTATCCCAGTTATCACCAATATTTTTTTCAGGAAGGCTGACCTTTCTATTTATGTTGCACCAAGATTATATCATGTTTTCTTTCTTTTCACTTTCCCCTCCCCCTTTTTGTGCCATCCAAACTCAGGAAAGGATTGGCTGGACTTCACRGCTGTCCCTTACTGGCAGAAAGGAGAAATAAGGATTAAAATACCACATGTCATTGCTTTTCTTTATGGCAGTGTTTAACACCCTCCCCAAGATTATTAATAGCATTTTCACAAGCTCACTCACTTTCAGGCATGCATCTGTACAAACCATGCCATCTTCTGGTGCTTCCTGGCAGCAAAAAAGAAATAGCAGTGTCAGAAYTTAAACTGATGCCACCAGTTCTGCCTGTGCAGGGAGCTCTCTCTTTACTCCCTCCCCCGGTAGGAGGGCAACACTGTACTTGGGAAAAACGTTTCAGGGCTTCTCCAAATACTGAAAACATACGGAAAATGGAGCACCAGGAACATGTGTGAGAATACAAACTCTAACTGTCCTACAAACTAAGTCAGCAATCTCTATTTTGGAAAAAAAAATGTATATTCAGGTACTCTTAAAAAAGGTGCTCCTGTGAGTGATGTGGTAAGACTCAAAATAGAAAAGACTTTAGGAATCAGTTTTTAAATATAACAAAAACATCTGTGTACCAGGAAATTTATGATAGCTGGGATGGACTCCCCATACACAATAAATGGGGTAACATGTCAGTTTACACTTACATTCCTTAAGAAATTTTTCTGTATTTTGTAGGAATGGTTCAAAACATTGTAACCTCCAAAGGAGCAGTTGCTATTTTATTTCTCCCCCTGCAGTCAGCCAAGCCTCCCCATGCCTTTGCCTGTCACAGATTCCCTTCGATTCTCCAAGACCAGTTGTTTGCTTGCACTTCCTCAATTGGAAAGTTGCTCCAGAACCTCATTCTTCCYGTCACTACTCTGAGGCTAATGCAATCCCAGCCTTCTTCTGTGGCTAACGCAATCACAACTTTTAGCTGCAGAAAGAGGTCAACTGTACAGCTTAAGTTTACTTTTACTTTACACACCAAGTTTTAACGGAACACTGGCACACACAGAACACACCAGTGTACACGAATCCTTTGGCGCACATTGCCTACATTTAACTACATGCTGTAGTCACGTGTCAGGTGAAGACTCATTGCTGTGGAGAAAGCTTGCCATGTCACTGGAAAACATCCTGACATCACGGCTGCATGTCAGGCAAGAGCTGTATAAGGTCTCTATGGCGTCTGAGCACTTGCTGGGAACAGAARGCAGCAGTTACACTGTGGCACAACCTGCGTATCACTAAGTGTACCCTGACTCAACTTACATAGTCCCCAGCCCGTTAACAGCAAGCTCCATCAGCATATTSATCCCCAGCTAGGCTGCTTACACAGCTCCTAGGAGTGCTAAAGGTCAGCAGTGGTAAAATTTTTGATGAAAGAATGGTAAGGGATTTTTTTAAGGAATATTGGGAGACTACCCATTTGCTCCTTTATTTTATAGCAGCTAATATTATTTAATATTAAAGAACTCTAGGCACTAGCATACTTTCTTCCACTGATATTCACTCAACTTTCTACAGTGAGCAAAATGTTAAGAGTAAATTAGGCCAAGCAATTCTTACCTGTGTTTATGAATCGCATTAATTTCTCTGGCTTTCATGTACTAGGCAGTCCTATAAACATGGGGAACCCAAAAAGGAGGGGAATATTCCCTAATGAGAAAAGTAAATTGGTTATACATTCTTCAGGAAATGTAAGAAAGCTCAAAGCGTACTTCCGATATCATATTGAAGAAAGGTAACAAAATTCACAGATGATAACTTCCATTAACACAGGTAAATTGATTGCAGAATGTATCCCAAAAAACTACTATGCTGCGGAAGAGAGGCCTTGTCCTTGAGTGAGACTGTTCCCTGTCAAACTGAAGTACAGGCCTTATGTCTGAAATAAAGAAAATAAAAGCCTTTCGTTGAATTTCAGAATGCCATTAGACTTGAAGTGGCCCAGACCTCAGGGCTAGAAAACTTTTCKAGCTGTCAAAATAGACTGGAAAAGATAATAGGAGCTGGTTCTTCATTCATTCTTCATTGTTGCCAGGCCGCTCTCCATCATCTTTGAAAGGTCACGGAGAACTGGAGAAGTGCCTGAGGACTRGAAGAAAGCCAGTGTCACTCCAGTCTTCAAGAAGGGCAAAAAGGAGGACCCAGAAAACTACAGGCCAGTCAGCCTCACCTCCATCCCTGGAAACGTGATGGAACAGCTCCTTCTGGATGTCGTCTCCAAGCACATGGAGGAAAAGAATGTAGTCAGCATGGATTCACCAGGGGGAAACCCTGATTAACCAACCTGATAGCTTTCTATGATGGAATGCYTGGCTGGGTAGATGAGGGGAGAGCAGTGGACGTTGTCTACCTTGACTTCAGCAAGGCTTCTGACACTGTCTCCCATAACATCCTCCTAGATAAGCTCAGGAAGTGTGGGTTAGACRAGTGGACAGYGAGGTGRATTGAGAACTGGCTGAAAGGCAGAGCTCAGAGGGTCGTCATCAGTGGCGTGGAGTCTAGTTAGAGGCCTGTGGCTAGTGGAGTTCCCCAGGGCTCAGAACTGGGTCCCATCTTGTCCAACTTACTCATCAATGACCTTGATGAGGGGACAGAGTGCCTCCTCAGCAAGTTTGCCAATGATACCAAGCTGGGAGGAATGGCTGATACACGAGAGAGCTTTGCTGCCATTCAGAGAGATCTGGACAGGCTGGAGAGCTGGGTGGAGAGGAACCTCATGAGGTTCAACAAGGGCAAGTGCAGAGTCCTACACCTAGGGAACAATAACTCCATGCACCAGTACAAGATGGGGGCTGACCTGCTGGAGAGCAGCTCTGCAGAGAAGGACCTGGGAGTGCTGGTGGGTGACAGTTGACCATGAGCAAACAATGTGCCCTTGTGGCCAGGAAGGCCAATGGTATCCTGGGGTGCATTGGGAAGACTGTAGCCAGCAGGTGGAGGGAGGTGATCCTGCCCCTCTACTCAGCCCTGCTGAGGCCTCATCTCAAGCACTGTGTCCAGTTCTGGGCTCCCCAGTACGAGAGAGGCATGGAGCTACTGGAGAGAGTCCAGCGTAGGGCTACAAAGATGATCAGAGGGCTGGAGCATCTGCCCTATCAGGAACAGCTGTGAGAGCTGGGCCTCTTTAGCCTGGGGAAGAGAAGATTGAGGGGGGATCTTATCAATGTGTATAAGTATCTGAAGGGAGGGTGTGAAGAGGATGGGGACAAATTCTTTTCAGTTATCCTGCGTGACAGGACAAGAGGCAATGGGCAAAAACTGAACCACAGGAAGTTCTGCCTGAATGTGAAAAGGAATTTCTTCACTGTGAGAGTGACGGAGCACTGGAACAGGTTGCCCAGAGAGGTTGTGGAGTCTCCTTCTCTGGAGATCTTCAAGGCCTGCCTGGATGTAACCCTGTCTAACATGCTCTAGGTGACCCTGCTTGAGCAGAGGTGTTGGACTAGATGATTTCCAGAAGTCCTTTCCAACCTTACCGATTCTATGATTCCATGTCCTCCCAGCATGCAGCAAACAGAGGGACACAATCAACGCACCCATGCTCATCAGTTGTCTTTTTGTCTCTCCCTCCACCCATGCCCTGTGATACCATTACCTATAGGTAGAGAAGGGCAGGGCTGGAGTGATGCTGTGTTCAGCGCAAGAGGAACTCACTGACGTGGAATACCTATTGGTAAGTCTACAGTATTACCATTTTCGGATCAAGAGTTCACTTTTGAAGCACAGCACTTTTGATCTCACAGTTCTCCACCCTTCCTGTGCTTTGGTTCATATTACAAAGTTGTCTTGGAGCAGACAAACYAGATTCCTTCTGGATCAAATTGAACAGAAAAGTACATTTCTGGAGTGTACCTAATGTGTTGCTAGCATTCATGGACATTCAGTCCACGTGACTGAGCCCCCAGTAAGTACACATTGCTGAGCACACCAGGTCCTCAGCAGCAACCTTTTTGCTCTCCATATCTGCTCCCATTGTGCTGCACTACTTGCTTATGTGGATATAGCCATCATCTTCTTACAGACCTCAAGAGACTAAAAGAAAAGAATATCTTATCTCAAGAATGTAGTTCATTTCAACACAAAAATCCATCRGGATGAGGAACTGAGGACAAGCAAGAAAGGTGGGAAACCTGCTGGTAGCCAACACAAGTGTCAGGGGCTAACAGAAGGTTAGTTTTCGCTAGATGGTTACTAGCACTACACAGATAGCATTAACATGGACACTAGAATATAGAAAGGCCAGTAATGACATTCTAGTAAAGAAAATCAATCGTAGCTCCAGTATAGCTGGTAACTAAAAAAAGATGCAGTATATCAGTGTTAAGAAATGCACAGGATTTTGACAATTCCAACCACAACTGTTTGGAGCCACTTCAAAACTCAACTCTTCACACATTTCCTGAGTATACATTCAGCAAAATTTTGTTCTGTGCAGAAATGGATCAACTTCATGCAAATAAACTGACTGAAACTTCTGGAAGTGAGTACCAATCCCCACTTTAATTTCCCCATCTAGTCTCAAACCTGCAGAACCGAATTCCTGCCTATCTTCATTAGCTTACTAGTCTTAACTATGCCTTTACTCTAGACATCAATTCTTAGTCCTGCTTCTCTCGCTCTCCGGCTGTATCTGTGGTGTCTATACAGTCAAGAAACGCCTCCTGCCAGGAAAGGGAGTTTTTCTCCTTACAATGTGAAGGGCGCTTAGGCCAAATTCTTTGTGCTGGGCAGAATCTGGCCCTTGAAGCTTAAACCTTTGTGTCTACTTCTCCTTCTAAGTCATTTCCACTAAAAAAGACATTTTGGATGCTCTTAGTGTGGAAGGTAGGTAGTCCTCTAAAAATAACGTTGAATGGGCTTGTAAAGCAAACAAAAAAATTTTGTTTAAGAGTGATTCGTTGCACATTCAGTATTTCAGAACAAATCTCCCATAGAAGATCAGTACTTCAGAAATGTTAATTTGAAGTTTGACCAAGTTGATAAAAGTGTAATGATTTTGGAGGAACTGTTCCTCCCTAATGGATCCTTGACCTGGGAAAGTAAAATTCCTTCAGTGGGTCATGACCCAACAGACTATAAAGGCTCTGTCATGTCAAGAAGCTGCATCTTAATAAATCTCAGGTCATCTATTTGTCCAACCTGGTGAGAACTATGCATTTTAAAAACTTTATAACTATGCATTTACAGGATAGCTTGCTCAGAAGCTGGCTAGTGAATACAGAAGTATCTAATAGTCTGCAAGAGCTTTTCCAAGCAACAGTGACTTGTCAAGTAAATATGTAGTAATAGTTGTTATTTTGACTTTCTGCTGGAAGAAGAACATTTTTTAACCCTACTTTTTAAATAAATGTCTGCAAGTGATGTCAAAATCTGAAGGTTTAGCCTCAGTTTTTGCACAGTCTTTCCAGAGAGACCATCAGCAAACTAACAGTGGCTTAAACTGAAACTGGCTTAAATGAAGAATAAGAATCTTAGGGACCATATCATACATCATATCACTGGTTGATTGATTTAGGACCTTTTTAGAAAAAGTAATTTGGCGATCGTAGGGGGGAAGTTACGCCAACCTGGCCCAGATTTTCAGGAAGTATCAACAGTCACAGCTCAACTGAACCCAACAAATCTACGAAAACTTAATCTGGCTGATGAAGCAAACAGTGACGCCTTTTTTTTTTCTTTGAAAGAATGATGAAGCAACCTGGAAAACTATCAGAAATGGTAATGATGGACAAAGCTTTTGCACATTCCTTGAACTCAACTAACACTAGTAAAACTAAAACAGGTCATACAATACAAGCATCTAAAATAAAATATGAAATATAGTATATGAAATATAACTATAAAACTATAGAAAATATAGCTATAAATGAAAATAACTATATCTAATATTTCCTATAAAACTATCTTTATACGACTGCAAATCCATAACAGTAAATGCAGTGGATTACCTCAGACAGCCTAAGCTAGAAAAAATCCAGAATGATTGCTCTGTATTTGTAGCATGTTTAGCAAAAACATTCAAAGATGAGTTTTGGCAAAAGTTTATTCTGCCACTGTGTATAGCTAAACTTCAGCTACTGTTGCCTCGATTTATTATTCAGCGTTTACATTATTTTATTGTCTAGGAGTCCTGCAATAGAATCTCATTAAGCCAAGCACCGAATATACACAGGACAAAAAGAGTTTCTGATGTGAAGAGCTTACAGTCCAGCACCTTTAGAAGAATGACTTTAATTAAGTAAATGCAAAGGGGAAAAAAGCAAAAATAACCAAGCACAGCCAAATTTTTTCAACCAACAGGCCTGAAATCCCAAGCTTAAATCCAGATTTAGGCTCATAAATAAAAATGTTATATCTAAAGGTGCCAGAAATGTGTGCTCATATTGAAGGCCTTGTAAGCTCTATGACTTAAAACTCTTGAATGCAAAGAAAATCAGACTTGCAGCCAAGAATAAAGGCTGACACTCAAACTCTGTATCTTAAATCAGGTCTTCAGCCTTTCCTCCAGCTACCTAAGGCATGCATTAAAGCTAAGTGTTGGCCTAGATTTCAGTCTGAGTTCCATCAGTTTTGTGAATTTACACTCAAGTCTCAACATCACTGCACAGGAGTTGCTGATGACTTCCCTCTTTAATCATCCCTGCTAGTCCTCTGTGTGTGTATGTTTGCACATACGCATGGGGGAGAGAAGAGATGAGTCTCCAGTGTCGAAAAATCAGCTGAATGCTGCACTCCCACACGGAGTTTGGCATACTAAAATCATAGGCTTTTCACAACCCTCAGTTATATTATTCATGCAGCATGCACTCAGCTTGCTATTGTTCCTGCTCTCATTGTTTATAAATGAGTCTTTGCTTCATCTGAAGATGGAAGTTCCTTTAAGTTTCCCTTAGTCAAAGTACTTCTGTAATAAGCTGCAGTGCTATTGCTCAGAGGGTTAAAGAAGTTTCTGGAAATTTTTGTGCTTCTGGAAATAAAATAATATTTTCTTTCTTTATTTAATCAAAAAGCACAGTTCGGTCTAGTTGTTTTGTTTCAGCCAATCTGATACACAGGTTCTTAATTGTTTTCTTGAGGTACTGTATATCTTAGGAAAACAATTAAATGCTTCATTTTGTTCTTCATTTCTGCAATATTTGCAGAGGAGGCTTCTAAATATGTTACGTCTCTTGCTTTTACACCTCACTTAAATATTCCCAGCACTATAACATAAAATAAATGACCCAGAGGCATGGACTTCAAATGTTTTGCATGGTGCAAGCACTATTCCTCATGGTGGGACCAGAAACTGATGATCCCTTCCATTATGGCTAATATGGCTGCAGAAAAACATATAATTCTTTCGTCTAGCAATATTGCGAATTTTATGATTTAGCTTGTTCGACAGTTCAGGCTGTCATTATTAATCCCAGTGATTGTGCAAGATTCTGAGGCATTCCCCAGCTTAGAGTTTTTTCAATCCAATTTAAGTTAATAAACAGTGAACTGAATTGCAAGAGAAAAGAATAAGTTAATCACATGGCAACGTAATCTCTTTGGGCTTCAAAGGACATCCTACTGTTTCGGGTCTAATAGCACAGTATTTTAAAAGTAGGTGGGACTGTGTCTTTTACTCCTCCATTTACTGCACACTTTCTGCTTTTAAAGTTCAGAGGACTTCCTTTAAGCTCCTGATAAGACAGATACTGCAAATTCAAAAGCGACAACAGACAGACTGTCGCCTGACATCCTGGAAGCAGAAAACTGGAGTCAAATCCATGCATATTTTGGTGTGAAAAGAAACTTCTGTTTTGAACTGAGGATTCAAGAAACATAAAGGCTTGCCAGTTAATGGAAACACATTTACATTAAGCTAATGTTAAGGAAGGAAACAATTCCATCTCTTTCAAAAACAATCTCCTATCTACTTGCAAATACCAAAACAATACAGAATTGATGCTTTTTGTCTTTTAAATATCAACATCTGACCTATCAGCTAGCAGCAATTTAATCAAACCTTCCCCAAAAGCATTATTTTTAAATCAACAATCATCATCTCTGGGTACTCTTAACACTATGGATGAACTTCCTCCTCCCCCTCCTTCTCATCTACTTTTCTCCAGGTAGGTGACTTTTATCTGATTTTTCTGATTTTTATCACATCAGCTCAAACTCCAGTTTACTACAAAAAAAAATATTTCTGGAAATTACACCTGTCAGGTCAACAGAAAATGCAAATTTGGCTGAATTGTACTTAGTTTGTTCATAAACTGCATTTTCCCCTTTAATTCATGAGAAAAAAACCAACAAAGTCTAGATTCTGTTGCTCATACGCATCTTCAGTAGTACCTCGCTCCTCAGCGGACCCTACTGAAAAGAGCTACTCACAGAGTTCTTCACTCAAARCATACATACAGAGACTGGGCTGTAATCAAGAATGCAAAGAACAAAAAGTATTTCTTTCTACAACAATGAAGACCACGGGTCTCTGAAAGAGTGACAGCAGTGCACTATTTTTTATTGGTTTTATAAAAAACAGGGTTTTTTTGACATATTTGCATTTTAAGTGGCAGGTTTTGTCAAAGAAAAAAAAAAGAAAAAGAAAGATTGCAAGCATTTCTAGCAGTGCTATATTCCGATCAGTTTTAGAGGAGCAAAAGATGATAGATTAAAATAACCCCTTGTAACAGCTGAGAGCAAATAACCTACAAGTCTGGAAACTAATCTGTGCCTGTGATGTGGACTAGCATCGAGTGGAAAGCAGACACGGAAGAAAGTGCATTAAAAGAGGCTTGGTTTGTTTTTAATTTAAGTCCCTGCCTATTCAAAAGAGTCATATCTGAATTTCCAAGAGCAAGCAAAATCACTACGCATTTACCATACTAAATGCCTTTTTCATCACCTAACAAAACAGAACAGATACAAATGAACCAATCAGGGATTTGGAGTGAGCTATCAGTGTTGGAAAAGCTAGTCTGCACATTCCAGTTGAGTCACCACAGAGAAGTGGAAAAGAAAAAAAAAAAAGGAAAAAAAAGGAGAGAGAAAAAAAAAAGCGAGGGGGGGGGGAAATAAATTACTGTGTGCAACTCCATCTGCAAACTGCTTCTCCCGCACTGGTATGTAATAAAATGTGTTGCTAAGATACAAGCTGCTAAAGAAGTTCATTAAAGGACACTTTAAACAAAGCTGCCAGACTCTTTTTCCCTTTAAAGACTGCTTATTTGGTTCTGTCCCTTGTGTTTATAATTAGATCCTCTATATGAGAGATTGTGCTCCATTCAAGCCCACTCAGCAAAGAATGTTAATAAAATAACGTAAATAAGACACTGGCTTAGGTTCTATATATTTATGGGCTACAGGGCTGTTTATAGAAATACATCTGGATTCCACTTGTATTTTTAAATGAGAAATAAAGCTTTTCAAAGTCACTGCCCCCAAGCTGGAGAGCAGAAATGTCAGTTTTTCCATCCAGCACTCTAACCTAACTTTTAGCACAGACAGGAATACTTGCAGACAAAGAAAACAGGCTTCTTTACCCAAGTTGGGAGTTTTTTGAGATACCTCGTATGTAAGATTTTATGTGCAAAACAAAGCTATCTACACCAAAATAAAGGCCAAGATTGTTTATGTCTTTCACCTGGCAATCTTTATCTTTTCCCATCTGTGCGTGAGTTTCTACATGTGTGTTAACGATTTGCAGAATTTCCTTGATCGTAATATATTAATGACACGAAGAAGTCTTTTTTGTCACATTTAATTTCCAGGAAAGACATGTTATCAGAGAGATCTTTATCTGACCTTCTGTAAAATACTTTTACTCTCCATGGTAATATTTTCATGATAAGGGTATTTTTGTTTTGATTTTGGCTGGGGGGAAAGAAAGGGCAAGCTGCATTTTGTATTCACTCATGTGTTGAAATTATATCTTAAATAATTCCAGTATTTATCCATTGGATACTTAATAACACAGGAGATGCATAAATCACAGATGAGAGTTAGTATCAGTGATTATATAGGAAATGTTACTTGTCACTTTGTAACCTGCATCTCATATTAAATTCTGTATCACAGTCCCCAGTATGTATATATTTTTAATTACATTTTCAGGCTCATTTACATGCGCATATTGGCTTTCTGCCTGAATGATATCAAAGAGAAAGACCTTATGCTCACACCCAATGACACACACACACAAGCACATTTACACACAGAGACACTTGAATCTCCACATTTCTGAGAATGGCATCTTCTCTCATCTTTTTCATTCTTAGAAAAGCTTCAGTTCACCAGTAACTCTTTCAGCAAGCCTAGCTGATTCAAAGTGTTTCAGAAAAATGGAAAATTACAGAAAATGCAGGTTAATCTCCTCTGTATGTCAGAAGTATCAATGATTCTCACTTGACTCATGTTAATCAAAACATAATATACATTTTCACTTTATATAACCTTATGAGATCTATCATCAACAGCTGGGTTTGCTCAGAAAGGTTATTCCGTGCCTTCTGTCTGGATAAGAGATAAGCTGCATCACAAAATACCAACATGATCAAGTTACGTCCATCTAGAAAGGAGAACGACCTACATACTACATAGATTTAACTTCAGTTTCAAGACCAATTACATGCTACTCTTGACTAAATGTAAGCAATTGGGCAAATTTTCAGGCAAACACACTGTTCTTGCTACAGCCTCAATGCCCAGGCTCTTAGGACTAAATTCCAACTCTGAAAATAACACTGCCTCTCAAAACACTCAAATCAGCACCACCCATCATAGYTACCAAGTTCTCAGGCCCTTATTGTTCTGATTTTCCTACTGCMACATTCAGGGCCAGTTCTCCAGTTTACTCCAGATTACATACAGTCAGAAAGGTGATTTTGTAGTTTCAGCCGGGGCACACACTTAATTCCTCCATGAGTTAAAAAAAATAAAGTACATCCTCATATTTTTTCCATTGTCTTTGTATATTAACCAGAAGGGTATGCCTGTACATGTGCAAAAAAAAAGCCCCAGTAGTACATATTAGATTTCAATAGCTGCTTACTATTGGCAGTCGCAGGTTGTAGCTAGAACTAAGCCGCATCAGCAATTTCATATGACACTCTGGAAATTGCTACTACATAACAATAAGCAGCTGATTCAAAAAAGGGGGGGGAGAAAAAGCATGTTTAAGGAAGTACATTTTCCCCCAGAAGAACATTTCCAAATAAAAAAGTAGCACCACCTTAAGTTACCCCCAAAAAAGATATACATACATATATATACATATACATATACGGAACTGTGTTTAAGGTGATTTAACAAGGAGAATTGGATATGACCAAATATGATTCTGTTAAGCTGAAATAACTGTCTACTTTAATGGGAGAAAGACAAATTTGCATTTCAATTAGTCCAATTCTTTTTTAGTTTTTCTTTGTTCTTATCTTAAACTTGCAGCACATTTTTATACTTCCCTTACCTCCAACTACTATGCATGTACAAATTGCCCTTCTTGACATCATGGTCACACACACACCATTTACCATGGCCTTGTCTTATTGATTTGCAAACTTCTACCCTTTAACTCTATTGATTACAAATTGTGTTGATGCCTCAGATTTTGTCTGGGGGGAGAGGAGAGGAGAAGGAGATATCATTTTATAATCAAGTAAAAATACCGCATATTTTATCTTTGATCACAAAGAGAAAGGCATAGAAGGGAAAGTTAAAAGTAACTCTGTATTAACGTGCCTTTATACGCCTTCATGCTTTCAACTTGAAAATCAAATCTGAAATGAGATGAAAAGGGATTTTCTGAACTTGAATGTACCAGAAGTGCTTGGAGTGATGCAGTATCCCATTGGAAATGTGATTTAAAATCACCATTCAAAACCCCTCCTCCAGCATCATGCTTCAGAAAGGAGACGTAGTCTCCCTTCCTTCTATGAGCAGAATGAATCAGTGGGCCAGATCCTGAAACAAGGTGAACTAGTATAAACCTCTGACCCAAGGCACAGCTCTAGATCAGCTTCATGTATGGCACGGASCAGTGGAGAATTTTTTCCCATTGAATCACAGCTCTACACAAAGACTTCCGTGAAAGCACAGTTTTAACTGTCCAAACATCTACTACAAAATAAAAACAAATTCTAACTCCATTAGACAGAGTTGCTACATGGAACTAAAGTTTCTTTGAAAGGGTCTACCTACCAAAGTATCGTGTACAGCTGAACAAATACCTGCTCGCTGCAAGTATAAATTAGATATTTTACAATGTGTAACAGGTAGCAAGTACCATTACTGTAAGACCAGAAGAGAAATAAAAAGGTATTGTTGCCATAATTCCTTTTTCTGAATAGACAAAGGCATTGTAAGGAAAAAATTGCTAAATCACAGGGATAATCATCATAGCCAGCTCCTCTAATGAGGCATCATGGGATTACTGGAGTTATTATAAGAGTCATCTTATTGAAGAAATTCAAAGTTAATTGAAATCAATTGTACTGTTCTGACAGCAGGTGTTTTAAGTGGCTAAAATATCAAAGTGAACTCTTTAAAATGGTTAGAATGAATGTAACATTCACTTTTCAACCCTTAGCCCTGCCAAGTGATATCCTCTACAAGTGCAGAAAAGTGTACAGTCAAAGAAAAATGCTAGAATAAAATAGCATTTCACATGCCAGTCAAGCAGCTACCAAACAAAAGGTGGTTCTAACCCCCTCCAGTACACATTTTCACTACAGATGTGCAATTTCCATGAATCTTAYAAGGGCAACTTAATGGAAGGCAGAAAGCCACAAGTATACATATTTCTATTGTGTTTCGCTTCTATGAAAATGTTCTTTATTACCACTTTCCCCCAATATGAATGTGTAATCTCCATGCAGAACAGCTGAAAGCACAGAGGGCTAGGATTACCGTTATACAAGCTATATTCCCATGTTTCTCCTCTAAGGARACAAAGGTAAATTCTTCTCTAGTTTTCTCACTTTTTCCACAGATAGCAAAGCAACCAATACATTACTAGATGATTCTAGGAAAAAAAAAAAAAAAAGAGCAACTGATGCTTTCTGAATTACTGTCCAGAACTAATCTTTAATTTGATCCAGTAAGTTCACTTGATTCTACAGTTGCTTGGGTTTCCCAGTAAAGTCAGCAGGACCTCAACGCGCAGAAGAACAGCAAAGTCAAGCTCATATTTAATACCTGTTGTGTCTCTGCTTAAAGACTCAATGCAGTGATTGGAAAGCTTCATATTCCACCTGGGGGACCATCACCCTGTCTCCTCTGACTTCAGCRAGTGCTTGGTAAGGCCCTTAAAACCATATTCTGCTGGAAGGAATGTACATAGATACAGTTCTTGCCACAAGAAACCAGAGAGGTCTGTGCGCACCTCTCAGGATAGAATTGACATTAGGTTCAACCTGATTTGGAAATGTCTTTCAGACTTTATCTCTGCTTCCACTGACACTTGTAACCCCGATTTTATCTCAACAATTTTGAAAGTACCCAACCATATGAAATACTGAGCTTTGGCAAATGTCAATAATTTCGCCTTTAACGTGTAAACAATGCTGCCATTTCCAGGCACAGTACAAGCACGCATTTCAACAAACMTAAAAAAATCTCCTCCTTTCCCCTTAAAAGAAAGATACAACATAGGCAAAACCAGACATCTTGAGTTCAGTAGTTTCCAACAACTTGTGTAAGAAGTGTTTTTAAATTTTAGGAAAACTCATGGTTTCCACAAATAGGCTTTGCTGGTAATCACTAAAAGCAAAAATAAAGTCAGTGGTTTAATTTCAATATATTACCCAAAAATGCAAACCAGCAGTAATACAGGTTGGAAGAGTCTGCCTGAAACTAATGTTGATTTTCTGCATAGATAGTAAATTATAGTAAAGAAATGAGGCAATGCAAAAGTGAATGTCATATATATAATGTCTTTCAGGAAGACATATTTTTATTACTGCGCTCCAGGACAGGCTATCTGAATTCAGAGTTCATCACAGTTGAAAATAGTAGCCCACACAAGCTCATTGTTATTTTTTAAGACCTGGCTTACTACCTAATACTTATGTCAAAAACAGTTAACTTGTGATCGGAGGTTAAAGGTTTGTTTATTTGTTTATCTTAATCTATTAATTAATAAGAGACAACTTTCTAAGATGAAAAGACCCTAATGACTCTTTATGGAAATAAAGAAACAAGAAACACATGCAGCAGAGCACCTCTGGTGTGCTTTTAAGACCGGTGCTGGCTCTTATGATAGCTCTTTTATTTACATATAAATGCTTGTTGCTTGACAATTTAGATAAAAATGTTACTGCTGCTCTGCATGTGATGTAGATTGAAGGTGTAAAACCACTGGACCAACTAATGGAGTCTTCACACATCATATCTTGTTAAAGAAGAGGTAACCCACTCTCAAACGCTATTATAATTCATCAAAACTATAGTATACAAAAGATACAATTTCTAACAAAAGTCTAACTTTGTCTTTCTGAATAAGATGCCAAATTCAGTACTGCTTTAAGCTACATCATTTAAATAATGAAAATGATCTCTCCATAAAACCTATTTGACACAATTGGGAAAAATATGAAAACTATATCTAATTCTGTATTTCTCTACACGAGCAACATAAATGAAACATTGACGAGGGGGAAATTTAATCAGGTTTCAAACTGAACTCTAACTTTTACATAAGTCTACTTTAAATATTTACCTCATGCACCAAGAGTTAAGCTTGTCTTTCAGTTCTTTCTGTCTTTATTTGTAACTTTTTTTAAAAAGGAAATGTTGCCCTAAATGCTAATGGCTACAGTGGGAAGCTGAAGAACGGGATACAGAAAGATAGTACTCACCTCTGCTATATTTAAAACGGATGTGGATGATGTGATCATCCATTTGTTTTACTACGTGTTTCATCATCCACATGCGCCTTTTAATTGAAACGTAATTTTAGCATCTTTTTTATCCAGTGCATGCACAAAGGTATACATTATTGAACTATGAATTAGTTGTTCCTAAACAAATCTTCAGGGGGGTAGCAGGGAAGGAAAGTAAATATTATGTAAAAACAATCTCCCTACTTACATTGCCTTCTTAATTTTATTTCAGTGTTTTAGTATACTCACAAAAGGGAGAGCCTGAAACCACTGAACAGATGCAACAGCACTAAAACTACTGCTGCAGTAGTCTTCAGTGTATCTCCTTCACGCCCTGAATAGGGACCAATAGTTCATTCATAAGCCACTATGCAAGGATAAAGTACTAATTATACAAAGTCTGAAAAGTTACACAAAGGTTTTGTGACTTGGTCAAAGACTAAGACCTCCAAACTCATTTCACTTGTGACCCAAGAAAGATTTCAATTTAGACCTCCAGAGGTGGCAGTCTGGAGCAAGAGGACACCACATCATCACCACCTAGTCTCTTATTTATAAGCTCTTGTTGCATCAGATGCTGAAATCAGTAAAAGAAATACAAAATTAGGTTTCTTCCTAAAAATAGTCGTCATTCCCACTATGTYAAATTTCCAGTTTACAGAATTTTAGTGTTGTACGTTTAATTACATTACAGGCTATAGATCTATTTACAAGAGTATGAGAAGAGAGAGTCATAAATAGGTGACCATTGTTTACTAGTTAGTTTGGATTATACAGAAAATGTTGTGCAAGCTTAGCAGAATTCTTTTTCAACGAGCTGAATCAGAACATTCCAACTGTATTTTCCAATGTGTCTCTYTGCCTTATCTAAATTCCAACATGACACATAATAAATAGCTTCTCATTTACTATCATCATAAAAATTTAAACAGCCTTGAAATAGTTGCTACAATACAAGGGAAAATGATCAAATGTATATTCTAAATACCCACTTAGAACAGTAAAACTATTTCCATATTGAAGAAAGAACACATAAAGATGCATTGTTGCAGTAAAGGCTGTTACCTCGTTTAAAAAAAAAATCCTCTACTCAGTATAGTAGTATTAGAGTCAACAACTTGCCGTTTTACACTGCAAAAAAGGACTAACAGCCCTTAGCTATCATGTAGTGTCAGATTTGCTTTAAAAAAGAAAGTATCTGATTTGATTCTATACAGTGATTAAACATCTTTGTGCTCTGCTGAGTAGGGTATTCTATCCCCTCCCCCCTCCAAAAATGGCATCAAAGCAATCAAAATGGTAATGTTCAGCATGAATGGGGCCCCATCCCCCACCTTCAAACTCTGCAGACTTTTCTCCATGTTAGAAGAAACCAACACCCCTTCCTCACAAAATGGAAGCTTCCACTACCAAATTGAGAGTGCTGACAAATTCTGATTACAATAAACTGGGAGGAAAAGGGTGGCATGCAATCACCATCCTCCAACGGGCACGGATTATATATGCATGGCTCACTTTTCAACTTTAACCACAACTCCAGCAAAAAAAAAAAATGTGCCCGTGTCTCCCCCTCTCTGTCTACCCCCCACCCCCACTCCGCCCCACTGCTGCCCCGGGGCTGGCTCCGCGCCGCGGGTAGAGGGAGTGAGGGGCGCCCGGCCCGCGGCGGGCGCTGTCCGCGCCCGTGGTGCTGAAGGGGCCGCCGCATTCCTCAGGAAGCGCCACCCATCCCGCCGCCGCCGCCGCGGGGCCGGCCAGCTCCGCGCTGCCCCGCGGGGCCCCACCACGGGGCGGGGGCAGCCCGTGGGGGGCTCAATCCCGCTTTTTCAACTGGCGCTACTACTGCCCTGGTACATGAGGAAGTCCTAAAAGTGTGTGTGTGTGTGGGGGGGGGGGGGGGGGGGGGGGGGGGGGGGGGGGGGGGGGGGGGGGGGGGGGGGGGAGGGAGGGGGTGCTGGGAAGGGAGGTTTCTGGCTTGTTTTGTTCCCCTCCTCTGTTTTTTTTCCCCCCCTCCCGCGTTTGAAACAGGTTAATCTGCTTTTATCCGTATTTTGGGGAAGGGGGGAAAAAGTGAAAGTGCCTAAGTGTACTCGAATCAAAAGCTAACACGTCAGATCAGACCAAGGGAAGAGAAAGGCAAGTGGGGAAGAAAAAAAAAGAGAGAGAGAGAGAAAGAAAGAAAGAAAGAAAGAAAGAAGAAAATAAAAGAAATAAAGTGATCAATAAAAATCAGTTTTGTAATCGAAAGCAGAAATGGCTCCAAACTAGGCTCCAGCCTCCTTGTTCCCAACTCTTCCTCTGCACATTCCGCAGAAGTGCACAAAGTAGCCCAAGATAGGAGAATTTTCCATATTCCTAAAACATGTCGACCAACTCAAAATGGACGCCTCATTTTTTTTTACGTTTTAACTACTGCTTATCTTTTTACTGCTAGTACTAAAATCATTCTTTCCCCCAGCAAGACACCTAAGAATCCGACCTCATTTTGAAAACATGCATTTTCTCACTTTACGCTTAGGAAAATGGATGTTATATGCTCTGCTGTCGGTATTTTTCAGCTAACGCAGACACTTTTCGGATGTTTAGAAAGTGCATTGTAAAAACAAGAAGAAAAACCAAACACAACTGAATCGATCTGTTCCTTACTTGTTTTTCATTAAGAGCTGCTATTCTTGATTGCCTTTCATGGATTTGTTTCTTAAGATCCCCATTCTGCAAAAACGGCAATAAGATGCATATTAAAGGCAAAGTGTAAACTAACCCCAGTAATGAATAAACTTGCGATCTAGAAATTGTTCAAAGGCAAAACCGCTCCACCGAAGCCGTACAAAAGCATGCACACACAAAACACCCTCTTTAGTAAGAAAGCTCAGTGCAAACTACAAAATGAGATCTCTTACTGATAAAGTTTCTCATCCTGCTGTCCCAACACAACTGCGCTTATTACAGCAGGATAAAATACTGAAGAAGAGAAAAAAAGGATCTGCATTTACCTGTGGATCTTGCTTCATCTGTGCAACTAGTTTCTATAAAAAAAAATACCCCCCAAAAAAGGAGGAATTAGAAACTGTTTCAAGTTTAATGGATTTTTTTTATATGTATGGATGTGTGTGGACGGGGGAGGGAGGGGGGTAAGGAACAAAGAGGCAAGTAAACACTGCGAGTCAGTTTCAAGCAAAGCTCATAAATATTCAAGTCTCGTCCTAATCTCTCCAACACACACACACACACACACACACACACACGCACACACACTCGCACAAGCACC
>NW_028187100.1:3022681-3157245 GCF_003343005.1 Rhea americana
CGGGGCGAGCGCGGGCGCGGGCGCGCGCGCAGAGGGGCGGGGCGTGTGTGCGGGGCGGGGCGGGGCGGGGGAGGGGCCAACGCCCCTAACGGTCGCGTTGACGCCCTACCCCTCTGCTCCGGTCGTTCGGCACGGCTGAGAGGGGCGCAGTGTGGAGTCGCTCTCGGGGCCTGGGGCGGGGAGGGAGGAAGTTTCTCACAGTTTCTTTCCTCTCTCCCCTGYCCGCTATTTCCTGCCTCACTCGTTCCCCTTCCCTTCCTCTTCTTGCTCACTTTCCTCCTTTAGCCTCACCTTCCCTTCCCTGCTCTCCTCCTTTAGTTCTGCTCCGGGGTGCGTAAGGAGCTGCCACACAGTAATTTCTTGCCAGTGACCATTTCAGCAAGCTGAGAAGGGGTCACTTGCACCCCTCACGGTAGGGGATGGTATCTGCTCGAGGCCCACATCTACCCCGAGCACCATGCGAAGAGTTGCAGACCTAAAATCCTTGATTCACATTCACAGGGCTGTTCACATCCACCCATCTTCCCATTTTCCGGCTACCTCCCATTTAGAAGAATCAGAGCAATGGAAAGCAGGGCAACACGTAGCAGGGGTGGCCTGAATGTCCATCTCTGTCTTGGCTTAGCCACAAGGAAACAAAAGCAAAAGTAAAGTTTTTTWAAAAAGGCAGCTGAAGTCTGAGTGGGAAATAAGTTTCCAGATCTCAATCATTTCACAGGTCTAATTGGGAATATGGGAACACAAACTGTTGAAGTGTTCAATAGCTGAAGAGGAAAGGGTTGGGAAGCCTGAGACGGCAGGCACAAGTCCTGTGTACGAGAATCCACTGCTAAGGAACAGTAATACGGAACTGAATACTAAGTAAAAGCAACAAGGCTTTAAACCAACATGGAAGAGTTGACACGAGTGGACACTCCTTTTAATCCGAACCAAGTCATAATTTTTTGATTGCCAGTAACAAATATAGGTACCACCAAGTCACCCAGCAACACAAATGTGATCTAGATCAGATGTGGATACCTCACCATTAGGTCACTTTTGTTCCAAAATAACATATGACCCTGCTTCAGGTCATATGGGCAGACAACACCTGATCAAGCATGAAGCCTGTTGTCAATTTTTAAATACATTTAAACTGGCAGCACAAATTTATACCAAGTCAGAGTTTTGCCATGCAGCTGCAATATTTTTGATGTCGTAATAGGAGCCTTACAGTTAGATTTACTGTCTTGTTGATGCATGGCTAGAGTGGCATTGGAAGCCAAAGATAATGTTCAGAATAATTTTATTGATGACATTGAAAATTAATGGCATATCTTAAACAAGCAGTTAGATGGTATGATGGGGATGAGAACCTTGATATATAGATACTCGCATTCCTGCAGTGAATGCACACAGACATTTTATTTAAACTGCACAAGAACATTGGTTTGAAACTAACCCTAAAGGATTAGTCAGTATTTAAAATACCTCTGGGCTCCAGATGTGCTTGGATGCCAATTTTAATAGCAAATTAAATTCATCTCAAAACTAATTAAGGATACCAATACACACCAAAACCAACTTACATCAAATATACTGTAATTAAAGCTGGTTTTGAGTTATAACATACAGGAAGTCCAAAACATTATATCTAGCTTTCATTAAACTTCTCAGTTATAAGTAATGCCCAAACGTGATATAAATTATTACGTTAAAATCATACTTAGATTCATGATGAAATATTCTCAGGTTAGCCAAATTAGGAATAAGGATCTCAAAAGCAGAATTGAAAATTTTTGTTTAACCTTGCAGTCAGTCAAACATTAGCCTCAGAGTGCGTTAGAAGACTCTTACTCATGATAGCATTTCTTATTGTAACTGACTACAATTTCAGCATTTATTTAGTGTATGCACATAGCTTAAACAGGTAAAATCAAGAAGCTAGTTTCATTCTTTCTCTAAAAGTAATTTCTAAGTGGGTTCATTTTCTAGGGTCAGTATACTTGTCTGTGGATTTAAAGTATTTGCAGGGGGGTGTTTAATTCAATGAAGTGTTTTAGCTGTATAGGGGATTTTATCAAACTCAACTTACAGGAATAAGGACAAATAGGTGAATCATGCAAATACACAAATATTTAAATATGAAATCAGTGTAACTTCTTATGTGTTATGTACAAAAGTATTTGCTTGTGCATGACCCAACAAAAGTAAGGTTTTGAAAGGTATAAAAATATCTGATAAGACCTGACATCTGTAGTGAGATACATGAATAGAGCAGGCTTCTAAGCAGTCAAATCAGTCTACTCATAGGTTTACATTTACTGTAAACAAGCCAAGTAACCATTTGAAATACGTTTTGAAAAAGAGAAGCCTGAAGTACATTGGAAAAGTTACCTTTGTAATCTCTGGTTATATCAGTGCAAAACTTCTGTGAGATTAGAATCAGGCCCTGACTAAACTAGTGAAGTATGATTTATTTATATATTAGTTGTTAATTCATTGACATTCTGCTGGCTGATTTGTTTTAATGCATATTTCATTGGTAGTGCAATAACAAGAGCAAAGTCTTATTCTCAGAACCATAAAATGGTTACTTGTTCATCAAAATAAAAATAGCAATTACTGTTAGACTAACTTGCAATTTCATAAGGTGTACAACTTCATGAAATCACCTGCAAGGGGTTAGGGTTATTGTGTTGTCCTTCCTGCAGCAGTAAGATACCAATAGGAAAAGTTTTGAAATTGTTTCAATCTCTCTGCTGTGCAAGAATTGGTTTATTTGTCTGCAAAGCTATGATGGGTCACAGATTTTAATATGCAGGAAATGTTGATATAAATTAGAAACACATTACTTTTCATTTATTGATACTGCTTATATTATTTTTCTCAGGAAATTCTGTAAAATACATTAATCTGTCAAATACATTTATACAATAATGTTATGCAGTCACCTGTAAAAATGGTAACAGCTTTATGCAGTTTACTTGGAGATTATCATGGCAGAAGTTATCCAGCTTGCTGGAGGGGCAAGAGAGTTTCCATTCCACCCATGTATCTGCATAAGGGATGCTTGTGGTTTAACTGGAGGCTGTAGGAATGGGAGACAAAGCAGAACAGCTGGCAGTGTTGCAAAGGGGCCTGTTTAAGCATGGAAATTTATGGTCAGTGCTAACCAAAAAAAGTCCTATTATATGAAGTGTAACATGTCATGTGGTTAAACACATTTTTCATTGACCCCTGGAAAGATTATCCTTGCTTATAGCTTCTTCTGGAACATCAGAAGTCCTCTAGAAGTCCATCCTCTTTCCTTGCACTAGATAAGGAGTTTTACAGACAAAAATATTCTGCAATCCCGAAGTGTATTCTACAGTGAAATCCAAATGTGTACATTTTTTCAGATGAATAAGGACCAAGAGGTAATTTCACAAATATTTCTGCACATGAAAAGCTTTATGCATGTGAATCATTTTGATAACCCCTGGTAATAAAGTTACTTATGTGCACAAGTGTTTCAGAATCAGACCCTTTTTCTACAAAAAGTTACTGCAAAAATGTTTTTGACATCTTTTAGGATAGCCTAAAAATGCACAGTGCAGCATCAATAAAAGACTAATAAATGACAATTTTTGTAATGATATTTTGCTGCGTGCAGAGACTTACGACCAGTCATTGCATCAAGAACTCAAACCTCCTGGAAGTCCTTTTTCCAAGGTATCTAATTACATGTAGCCAGGAATCTGACATCTGGCAGTCAAATCCCACACTTTAAATCCCTGCATGAACTCATAATGTTCCTCCCTTACTAGATATTATCACTGATTTCAGAAGAAGACTTGCAAAGCTACAGAGGAGAACAAGGCATGTAGCTGGCTCCTGGTAATACCTTATTTCTATTATAAATTTCTTAGAAAACACAATTCTCCCCTATCTTTGTGTAATATGCTCCCTGTCTTTCTTACAAGGAGTGTTAAAAACCTGCAGAGGATTAAAGTATTGGACAGTGATTTGTAAAATCAACCAATGGCTTCACTGTAATTTCCCTGCACTGTGAATTCTTCTTCCCAGATTGGCAAGGAGAAGTGTCTGAACATAATAAGGTCATGGGCAGCCTAACAAAGGGGGCAGCCACTTAACAGAGGCTGCCCTGGGAAACTGCTTGAGGTCAATGCAAACTATGGGTACTACGAAGGTTCAGTTTTGTACCAACCAGGATTAGTTTTCCTACAAGAGCAAAGAACACTTACTGCACATGGGGAAAAAGCAATGGCAATGAAACTTAGGAACCAGGTAAAAAAGAACAGAGTAGCAAGCCACATTGAGAAGCTAAAGATTAGCTCATCTAGGCAAGAGGTGTAGTGACCTGTATTTCATAGTAATCTCCAGCTTACAGTCTGTTGCTTCCCCTTCGTCTCTTCATCTTAACTGAGAAGGTGCTTAAGAGAACTGGAATTATGTTATGGAAGTAACCTTTTTTCCTCTTCACAAAATTAAGTTTATTGAGGATTAGAGACAATGATTGTCTCAGTCGAGATTGAGAGATGTAGCCAGTTCTTGTCTTTGGTGAAAAATCCTTCAAGAGAGGCGAAATGAATCAGGAAACTCATGAGTTTCCTAACAGACATTCTTATTATAGGAAGGAAGGGATATGGGGGATGGGGAAATGTCAATGTTCTGAAATACATAGGAGGATGCAACATTCATCTGAAGAGCTGATCTTCTGGGTTCTTTTCCCAGTCTGCAGCATTTCTCTCTGTCTCATTACCTGGAGCTCCATCTCCCAACAGTTCCTTTACCAGAGTTGCAAATTATTCACTGTTCCCAGGCTCATAGGTTACCTATTCCATGCAGTTGCAAAAGGGATATGTTTCAATTTTCTTTATTTACTCAGTAAAATTTGTGCCACAGGAGCAGGATTTATTCTCCTTCCATCCCTTCTTCATCATGCATTTCAAGGCTGAGAGGACTATCAATCACACATTGTTAGATGAAAACAACATCAGAAGGCAATTCAATCCCTTTGAAGATTCATTGTGGGAAGAAAGAACTTACTATACCAACCATGGCAAAGACCTCAGCTGAATTTTGACAACCTCTGTTTAGCTGGATTGCTGAAGTTGTTGTTCCTTGTCTGCAACTTTCTGCCTCATCTTGTTGTTTTCTTTGGTTTTTGTTTTTTTCAGCACCCTTTCAATTCCCTCCTGCTGCTGCTCAACTCATATATTTTATCCAGTCTGATCCTGCTCCCTCAAACAGTTCTGGAAATAAAATGGTATAGCAATGTTGGATCAACTTTGCAGATGAGGCAAGCATTTAAGATGACAGTCTGACATCTAGTGATCCTCCTTCAATGCAGAGAAATCCTTCTACTTACTCCTTTCCCTTTCTCCTACCAGAAAATCTTTGACTCCAAATAACATTTATCCCTCCAGAGTTGGAAAGGAAGAGAAGCAGCAAATCAGCATCTAAGCACATTGTCCTTCACTGATTATGACTCTGTAATATTTTCATTTATAAACAATGTGATGAATTCGGTAATATGACATTTGGAGATAATCTGAAGTTTGGAGAGCCATAGGTATGTTGAAAGATAGTTCAGAATGATTGTGTAAAACTGGAGAAATGCTCTGAAAAAAGTAACATGCATTTCCGTATGAACCATGTGAGGGATATGAATCTATGTGAGGGATCACATTTAGGCAGATGTAATCAACATCACAAATACAAGGATAGGAAATAACTGCTTAGATAGTTTTTCTGCAGGAAGGGAATTTGGTTTTAGAGTGGATCACAAGCTGAATGAGAGTCAAAAACATCATACTGTTGTAAAAATGGTTGAGGTGCATAATCAGGAGTGTAGTCTTTAGACACCTGAAGTGATCCTTCTGCTCTGCTCAGCATAGGCAAAGTCTCAGCTGAACAGGTGTATCCAGTTTTGAGCACCCATACTTTAAGCAAGCTGTGCCTGAGTTGAAGAGAAAGCATAGGATACTAATAAGAACAATCAGAGGTCTGGAGCATGTTTGATCTACACAGACAATATTAATTACAGGAGTGGAGCTATTTAGGCTAAGAGGAAGACTGAGGGCATTCAGGTTAACAGTCTTCAGGCCTATAAAAAGAAGAAAGGAATAGTCTGTTCTTTGTCCATGGCAGAGAACAGGAAGGGATGGATTTATATTGCAGTAAAGGAGATTCAGACTAGACATCAGGAGAAACACATTCCCTTTGGACACTGGAATTGCTGTTATGGGAGATCTCTTAAGAAGGGGTTAAACAAACAACTTCAAGAAAGGACAGGAGTATTGTTTGATACTCTCAGAGGAATCAAATAGGCAAGATGACCTCTTACGATTCTTCTGGACCAGTATACTATTATTCCTCTGATAACACAGCTGATGCAACAGATTAGGATCCCCTAAATTTCATCTGCTACCAGTACTCCTTCTTCTTCACAGCATTCCTCCTCCACAGGGTGCAGATACACAGCTGTACTCTTCCTTATATTTCATTCTCTAGCTGGCAACATTCAACTCTGATTCCCAGTTACCTGTTTACAATAGCTATTACCCTGTTCCTTGCTGCATAAGAGCCCCATCCCTATTGCTTATCTTTTAAAGCATCATAAACACAAACTTTCCACTGATTGCTTGAACAGCAAAAGAATGGAAAAATGAGTTCCTATGACCAYGTTCCATTTAGGAGGATTTTTAAACTTCAGGTCATCCTCAACTATAGGGGTAAAAGACAAAGGAAAACAGACACGTTTTCCATGTAATAATTTAAAATGCAAGATGCAACTTGAAAAAAGTCTAAGATACTTCTAGTCTTTAATGAAGTGTCAAAATTTTTTTGAATATACTTATTTGCTTGCTTTGATTTTTCCACATCCATAGGGAGGATTTACATGTCCTGATTTCTCAGAAATACTCTTAATATCAGTCAGAAGTCGTCTAAGATCCTTCCAGACTCAAACACTTTGTAAAGGCCAGTGGACAGACACATATTCTCAAGGCTTTTACTCAGTTAAAAGGGCAAATTTACTTTCCCTCCACAAGAGCATGGCATTCAGGATTTGGCCCATGTGATTTTCTATTACAAGTTTTCAGCTCCATCACATTTCTGCAACACAGATTTCCTCAACACAGAAGGTTGGCCTTCAGTGGGTGTCAGTACAGAGTGTTTCCTATTTTTAAAGCTTGTCATGCTGGTGAGATTTGAGGGCACCGAAGGCCAGCTGTGTAAATGCACTTATGCCTCTGACTTGGATCCCTAGCACCTTTATAAATCTGACTTGTCTTGCAAGGCACTAATTTGTTTGATTTCAAGAAACGTTATGTGCCTTTACACCTTTAAAAACCTGTCTTTTTTCCCTTGAAGAAGGAGCTCTTCATCTTGTCATCCTGAGTCCATTGTTTGCAATTAAATGGTTTCCTTTCCATTATCAGCTCAAAGCATTTCTCCAGTTAGAATACTCTCCGTTGTTCTCTCACTAATGCTGAGTAAGCATATTCCTGTTTTGCCTTTCATCCTGTCCTTCCATCTCTCTCTTGCATTTCCCCTGATTTTTTCCAGCTATCTCATTTTAGCCTTCTATCTAGACCATAGGATCAGACCTACCAAACAGACTCTGAATCTCGAGATAGCACTAATTTTTTTCCTATATTCACATAACACTTACTAACTTCAATGGAAAGTGCCCAGTTACATCTGCAGAAACAAATTGGCCCTTTAAATGCAAATTGCCATTAATTTTTCAACATGTCGGACACAAGGCACGTGAGCCAGCAATGTGTCCTTGTGTCCAAGAAGGCCAATGGTATCCTGGGGTGTGTTGGAAAGACTGTTGCCAGCAGGTCAAGGGAGGTCATCCTGCCCCTCTACTCAGCCCTGGTGAGGCCTCATCTGCAGTACTGTGTCCAGTTCTGGGCTGCCCAGTACAAGAGAGACATGGAGCTGCTGGAGAGAGTCCAGTGTAGGGCTACGAGGATGATCAGAGGAGTGAAGCATCTGCCCTCCGAGGAACAGTTGCGAGAGCTGGGCCTGTTTAGCCTGGGGAAGAGGAGACTGAGGGGGGGGATCTTATCAATGTCTATAAGTACCTGAAAGGAGGGTGTCAAGGGGACGGGGCCAACTCTTTTCAGTTGTCCCGTGTGACAGGACAAGAGGCAACGGGCACAAACGGAACCACAGGAAGTTCCGCCTGAACATGAGGGGGAATTTCTTCACTGTAAGAGTGACGGAGCCCTGGACCAGGTTGCCCAGAGAGGTTGTGGAGTCTCCTTCTCTGGAGATATTCAAGGCCCGCCTGAATGTGACCGTTTGTAACATGCTCTAGGTGACCTTGCTGAGCGGTGAGGTTGGACTAGATGATCTCCAGAGGTCCCTTCCAACCTTACTGATTCTATGATTCTATGACAAAGATGGATAAATGGGTTACGTGATTCTATAAATCAACAGCTAGGTTTTAGCATTTATTTCAGTCCTTGGAAATCCCTCCCTGTGCTGCCACATGCGTAGGTCAAAGGGCTTCTAAAAAATGCAGACACTCTGATGCAAGAAAAATATACTAAAATCAAAACTTTTGGCATATTTGGAAGTCTCAACAGGTCTGTCCCTATGCTGCTTTTATGGAAAGAGCTCCATCAATAAGCATAGTATAGAACTTGAGGTAAAGGGGTAAACAATATGTTTCTCTTACCAGGAGTAACCATGGAGAATTGACTTAGCAGTGCCTGGTAAAGTAAATTAAATGTTTTGCGGGGAAAATGGATTCATAGTAGGGATTTTTGTGTTCATTCTCACTGGAAAGGTTAAAACAAACAGTTCTTTTCTCACTTGACTCCCTGTTTCAAAAGAGAAAAACTTTGAATCGCTCTAAATAGACTTTCACATTCATGTAAATGACCATGCAAAGTGTTAAACCGAAAATCCAAGTTTTAGTACTGTGTCCAGATTATACAGCAACCTATGCAAAAAGATAGCTAAGCTCCACATAGTCCTGGACATTTGGGGAAAATGGTCAAGAAAATGGGTTTTTTTGGAGAGACTTCAGCATCTTTGCCTTCTACTATGTCAAACGATGTCAAGAAATATAGGTTTGCAGAATTCTTTCTGCAGCATCTGGCATCTTACTCAAAGGAGGAGATGCATCTGGGCTGAGCTACTGAAGCAGGTCCTGAGACTGTAACACACCTGATTTACTCCTGTTATGTCAGCACGAAGTATAATTACTGGCTCTGAGATTTAAATCAATGCAGTGTGATTTTCCAAAGCTCTCATACTGGGCTAAAATCACTAACTTTGAAGTCAGGGGTGAAATTCAAATGAGGTAGAATAATGCTAGTGCTGAACACTTCTGAAAATCCCTCCCATGAACTTTAATCTGAAGGAATACTTTAAAATTTGATGAGCAAATTCTGGGGCTATCTTTTCTTATGTCGAAAAGGGTGCTTTTTTTTCTGAAAATGAAGTCATTTTGAGGTGTATCAAGTTACACACCTAAAAAAAAAAAGTAGACAAATTCACTAGTCTTTCTCAGTCTAAGCTAGAAGCATAAGAACTGAGGCATATAGTTACAAAAACATGAAATTGTGTCAAAGTTTAAAAGACTTTTAAAGGAAATGGAACTTAAATTATCTTTGCCTAAGTGACAGTCACTTGGACCTATAATGCTCCATCCCTCTCAGGATGTGTGACCTCACACTCCAATCCTATTGACTTTCAGTGAAACTTGGGCTCCTAATCTCATCTGAAAAACAGATCCTCTGTTTCACTCTTTCAGGCCCATGTTCAGAAGCTGAATTAAAAAATTACGCTTTGTTAGGCAATGTTTCTTTATTGACTTTAAGAAGCTATTCTATTCCTGAGTTTCCACCTTCTGGATATGAATATTTAGGGAGCTTCCCAGCCAAGCAAGGGTTAGAGGCACATATCCAAAGTGGAGTGGAGAATTGGTTCAAAGCAAAGTGTCATTCCATGCAAGCAGCTGCATCTGTGTTCTTTCAGTACTTGCACTGAAAGCACTTTATCAGTAAATCACCACAGGTCTCATAGCTTTCAGAGGCTCGGCAATGACAGTGGATTACTAACTCGCCAACAATTTGTCTCTCAGGCAGAAAAATGTTCTTCCTTCAGCATCAGCTTTGTATGTTTTTTGTCCTTCCTGTTATTTTTTTTTCCTGAGCAGATGCTTCATGAATACATGCTAGGCATGTCTCAGCCTGTTATTCTTTGAGCTCCTGTGGTTTCCTCTCAAGGGTGAATGAGGAGGGAATATATCCCTTAAAAATTTGCAACATTATCCTACATTTTTCAGCAGAATCCCTCACTGATTCCAAAGTGCGCTTTTTCACACTGATATATGGCTAGACACAGCACAGTAAACAACTGAGAATCCGTCTAGCTTTGTCTGAAGGGGCAGCTATAGTGTCTGAAGAGCACATCCTCCAAAACTTTAGATTTGGACTGACTGATGGCATTTATAGCACTTCTTCTTTAACAGCTGCATTTGAGACAGAGTATCCTAAGCCATTCTCATGTCAAATGGCATGACTGTGAGAATATCAGCAGCAATATAATGGACAGGAGCAAGTACAGTTTGATCAGTGGATGTGCAGTACTTCAAACCTGGTAGTGGGTGAGGATTCTTATCCAATCTATGCCTGATCCTGCAGTGCCAGAAGGCACCGAGAGCAGTCCAGGCACTGGAACAGCTCAGGTAGCTGATGCCATTGAGTATACATTCACCTCTCTCTGCTGAGTGTTTATAACATCTACTCCCAGAAGTTTCACATTAATGAAGAAATCAAGCAGATACTGAAGTTTGTCTCAAGTTCTCTCCTCATTTTTTGTTCCTCTGTCTCCTTCCTGAGGAATGAGTAGTCCATACCTTCCCGCATGACTCTCCAGAATATGTCCTGACCTCCTTTTCAGACAGGAGGTAATGAGCTACAATATGTTTTCTAAACACATCCAACACCCATTATCACATGGGAAAATATGGGTAGCTTGTTGGATAAACCTAGCTGAAAATCAGAAATACAAAACATATCTCTCACACTAAGTCTGAGGTTTCTCAAAATGCTACGAGATATTGATACCTCTTTCCAAAAAGAGTTCTGAATGTAAATCTCTTGAGCAGTTTCGAAAAATGTCTTCCTGAAAGTTTTATATAAGCTCTCTAGTAGAGAAGGATAGGAGGGAATAACCAAATACCAGTCCAAGCTCACTCACGCTTCAACCATGTTATTTATTATGGAAGTGGTACCAGAGCCAGTAGTGTCTTCACTCTACAAAATGAGTCATCTGTYGTGAGGGAAAATTTTTGTTGCCCTAATACACTAGGAACCAGGCCTGGTTCTGGCAGGGGCCAAGAACTTTCTGATCTCTGTCTTCTCCTCATGGTCAGCATGGAAAATGCACTCTGACACCTGTCACCTTGGCTCTGTCCCAGTTGATTCAGCTGCCAGATGCCACCTTCTGCTCTTGCACAAAGTGGCTACAAATGTATTCCCTATGTTTTGTTCACTGGCAGTGATTTAATTCAATCCCACTTTTACTTCAGATGGAAATACTAAATTAATTTCTGCGATGGAACGCAACAGGGCTTTGTAGTTCAATGAAAAGACAGTGACCCACCATGGAACGAATATTACAATGAAGCTTTCACCTCTCCTTGGCTCTGCGCAAAAGTCTCCAGCAGTCCTGAGAAGAATTTCCATGGGACAGTCAAATTTCTGCTGAATAGGATAAAAAGATGAAGCAGCCCATTTCGCARTATTCAGCAGTCTCCTGCACCCAGAAGCCCTGCTTACCATTTCTGCTGAACAGAGCCCTAGGGCAGAGAATATGTTGAACTCCCATAGTGGAGTGCTAGTAATGGCTTTTTAAAACTATATCAATTTGTATCATTTGCAAAGCACGAATATTTAATCTGGTTTTAATTACACAAACCTCCTAATATTGAATTCCTTTTTCTGTCTTCCTCCCCACACCCTTTTTCAATTTTGTTGTTCCTGCTGTTGCCCTATACTTCCAGCCTTCCTCTGATTTGCAAGGCTGATCCAGTCACCAGAATCTTTTTATCACTCAGCTTTGAAAAAAGAGAATTGAATTTCTTTTGTACATTGGGGTGAATTTGTAAATAACACTCGTTCAACAAATTTTGCTCCAAGGATCACTCTGGGAATATATTCAGATCAATATCATCCCTGTTAATATTGCTTGAAAGTAACACTGCACAGCACCACAATGAGGCTATGAAAATATCATCTTCAAAATGAGGGATCTGAAAAAGTCAAGTGAGAAGCGTTGAGTGAGAGGATATTGTACATGCAATCTTCGTGCACTCATTCTCAGAAGCAGGAGGTACTAGTTACCTGTCTTGCTGCACCACATAGGCCCCCCAGGTATAACGGTTGTGCTAGGAGCTGTACAAGCTGAGGTTAAAAAAAGAAAAGATACAATATTTATGACATAAAGACCTGGTGTTCAATGCAATTGTTGATCATTGTGTTTTACTTAATATATAAGCATAGGGAAGAGCTCTAAAGAATATTAACATGAACATTCTGCCTCCTCAGGAGTTTTTTCTCTTCTTTAAATAAACATATTGAGGTTCTTTAAATAGTCCTCTCTGCACTAAGTATGACTGCAACAAAAGATGTGCAAAGGCTGCAAAACACAAAGCACCAGGGAAAAAAAAAAAAAAAAGACAGATTCAGCCCTTGAGTGAGTGAGTCTCTCTATCTCCTGACCACCTCTTGTCTTAGGGTATTAAAATGCTCTCACTTCACTCACAAGCTCTTCTCCAAAGCTTGATAAAACAAATGGCTCTTGAGCACTTCTTAAAAGTCACCAGGACCTGCCAAAATAAAGCAGGGGGTATGTACACCAGGCATATACACCTTGATAATTATTTTTTCCCAGCTAAATATGGAAAGACTTTGGTGCTGTAGGTCTCCAATACAATGGTGTCTCCAAAGATACTGTCCTCCAGTCAAGGCTGTGCTACAAAGATAAGAACAAACAGATTGAATTACACACAGCCTGAAAGTTGATGCAAATCTTTGAGCTGCAAATTGTCCAAGTTGGGCAAAAAAGGCCTCCTGTGTCCTGATACTTCCTGTGTCAAAGAGGCTGCTATAACATTTTCCACAGTAATTTCCCAGTCTAAATGCTTTCCCTCAGTCTTTTTCTGTGCTAGATGTCAGCCTCTCTGTCCTCGTCCTAGTTAAATACTAGGTGAGTTGTATAAGAATGCCAAGCAATTCATGCTACTACATTCTCTAATGCCTGCTTTATTCTGTTTATGTCTCTGCAGAACCTCCCCCCCCTTTTTTTTTCAATTTTGTCCATTCTTGCAAGACTAGCATTTGGTTTTGTTTTTTAAATGTTCCTTGTTCTGGATCTACATCCACTCCCAGGCCTTTTATTTACTGAGGAAAAGCTGAAAACGTGACCTAGGCATGCCACAAAACCAGAATCAGAAAGCAAGCAAAAGGAAGCCCACATTTGCTTTGAAAACATCTCATGATTTTTTTATTCAGTCTCATGATAAGGTAGGAATGAGCTGGCTCATGATGTTTGAGTGCTGTGGCTCAGCAATACTGCTTTTGCTGTGAGAATGTCTGTGCACAGCCTCTACTCCCTGTGCTCCTTCATCTCGCTCTGAGTTGCATTGCTGGGGAAATACAAAATCGCAAAAGTTAAAAGAGAACATTGAAGAATAATTAGGACTAAAAGCACAAGACTTTTCCTGTAATAGCTGCCTCCTTCTTCTAGAGGTTCCCCTTCAATTCCTAGTCATAAAACTACATTATAAAGAGGCATTGTGAAAACAAATGTGATCTTACTGCATGGGCTGGCACTGTGACTTTCTGTCAAAGGAGCTTTTCCTGCTCCCAAGGCARTTAAAGGAAGCTGTGTGCCTGAGAGCAAGGGAGGTAGGACTGGGGCTAGCAGGACCCTGCCAGCTCTTGGGAAAGTCAACATGAGCCATTTCCCTTGACTCCAGTGGCAGCTGAGTTGAGCCCAAGATGAAGCCAGCTGCACGAGAGCAATGAACAAACACAGATTTTTTTTTTTCACAGCATTATACCTGCTAACTGGAAAAGACCAAATGGATTCTGTAGTCAGGAGACAAAATATTAAATGTAAATAATGACAGCCCTGTAAACACATTCCTCTCTTCCTCTTACTGATGAATCCCTTTAGGACTGCTTTGTAGCAATCAAGTTAAACAAGCAAACAAGAATTGCTTAGATCCAAGTTTTCCTTTACTTGATTCTACAAGAATGGGAGTAAACCTGTTGGTCTTTACTCCTGGGTTCCATCTTCTCAACTTGTATTGATTTGTTACAATTTCAGTCATACAATACTTTGTGGTAATCTTTTTACTTTAATTATCATTGTGTTAGGCTCTGAAAAACATGATTTACCTTGCTGAATGCATTTTACACTCATCTGCTCTGAAGTGATAGGAAAATACAAAATGTATTTGCCACTAACAATGTTTTTGTATCTCGCTAACATAAAACATTGGTAGGTAGTGGTTCAAATGTTATACATAAAATGCTAAGAGGAATACAGCAATAATCATAAACTTCTGTTAATGATTAGCAACCAAAGATCTAGCTTCAGTTCTGGGCATGCGTTTTGCAGTATAAAATACCCACAGTTTTGAAACATGATCCTGCAACTCAGATGAATAAGTCTTGGCACATGAGATTAGAACCACTGATATCAATGAATTCCTTTATTCAACCTTAACACGCATTGACTTCAATAAGGTTTGCCTAAGGACATGCAGGGTTTGTTCGAGCAGACCTACTTGTTTGAGTGAGAACTGCAAGACTAGGTTTGCAATTTGCTTTTCATGCAAACAGTAGGTCTGATCTTTCTTAAACTTAGGAAATCTTCATTTTCATCCAAACCAGATCTGGGCCCAGAAAACCAGCAGTGCAGTAAAACTGGCTATTTAGCAGTATAATAACAAGAATTAATAATAATAGTAAAACAAGAGAGAAATTCAGAGGGAAAGGGTAAGAAGAGTAGCGTTTTCATTAGTAACATGTTGAAAAGGAATAGTCTTTATTTGGGCCCAGATTTGCACACTTTGGAAACATCATATTCCCACTGGGCTCAGTGGCAAAGGTGTAAAATAGGAGTCAGCAAAAGAAATTTTGTAAGCCAAATTCATGTAACTCTTGCAATAAAGAAGGTTGTAGTGGAGAAACTGATTAAATCCCATACTCAACTTTGTGAAATCAAAGAATTACATAAATGAATCCACTCTTATCAACAAATAGTTTAGAAAAATGTACCCTCCTTCCTTCATACTTTATGCATAATGTGAAGGCATCTGGAAGTCTGAGCATCTTCTAGCAATATGGAAAAACGTGCTCCTGGACTCTAATCTGTAGTTCTGATCCCAGAGCTGAGGAAGCCCTGGAGCTTGTCCTGTAGAGAGGGTATACCTAATAGTAGTCTCAAGATGGGCTCGAGAATACCATCTAGAGGTTCCCCATTCAAGCAAGCATCCTCCAGAGCTTTGTCACTATGTGATGACTAGCCTGTGACTCATGCCAGAGCTCAGCCACAGGAATCTGAGCAAACCCACCATTACTGCCGTGCACATACACAAAACATACAAAGGCTGGGGATTCAAGCAGAAAATAGTAGGTTCAGTTATTTCTCTGTTGGAGCATGTGAAAAGGGGATGGCGGGGGAATAGACTGAACCTGCCACCATCTTTCCACCGCTCACTGGATGGAGCCAGGAGATCTTTGGGAAAGGAAAGAGGTAGCACCATGTTGTTGGGGAAAATTGGCAATAAATGACTTTTTCTTAGGGAACCGGGGAGAAAACATAGCTCCTGAGGACACTTCTGAGACAGAGTGCCTCCTTATCACCTCTTTCTCACGCCGATGCTTAAAGTCATAGACCTGTCTCAAATTATGCGTTTGTTATACTACAATATGCATAATAAAAAAATAACAACTACTTAAGCCCTATCCGGTTGATATAAAAATGCCACCTTGATATTGATTTTGATTTCAGTGAAAAYGGTGTTCGTTGTTAATACGTTTTAACAGTCCATAGTAATGTCGAAGCCCAGACTTCACAGACAAAAGTGAAGGCATAATGGAGTGAAACAGATGGGACTGTTACCTTTGTGCATGCTGCAACAATAGAAGAGTGAACAGAAAACACTAATGTGAAAAATACATATTTAAAACTATTCTCTCTGAAATGTTTTCTATGTTAGCAGCAGCACAATTATTTTTTGAATATATACGTGCAAAGGTCTTTAACATAAAATAACCATGGCAAGGTATCCTAGGGTCAAGGACAAAATAGAGCAATGAAAACTACAGCTGAACAAGAATGATTTTCTCTGCCAAACCAGCCAGGGAGGTTAATCTTTCTGTCTTGCCATTTAAAATAACATACAAGCTCATGTATATTGACAGGATATTTGTCTTTTGTCACAGAGGCAATTGACACACAGTGCATAGAGTGTGTGTGTGTGTATATGTATATGTATATATATATATATATGTCTCTACATCTCTGCATCTCTGTACTTCTACATCTATATCTACACATACATACATGCATGCATCCACATGCTTACATATAACATCTGCTACTARATTTTGCTGTAGTTGTTTAAATCTGACCACTAAACACATGCACAAGCCACAGCACACAACTACGCAAGTTGAATCAGCTCCCTAAGGAGTAGAGGCTTGGCTAGCAGATTCCTAGTTCATTATAATCACCACTTTCTATCTCTTGTTATAGAAAACCTCTGTCACCAGGATTCTTTAGAAACCTGAGGCCAATGTCTCTTCATTTAAACTGGTGTCATTTTGCTGAAGTCAAAGGTATAACTGAGAGGGCAGTGTTTATAGGAAGACCACTTCAAACCAGCAATTTTTTTTTTTTTTTTTTGTAAAGCCTCGATAAGGTTTCTGCTTTCACTCAAAGCTCTGTTAGTACTAATCACTCTCAACCCAACAGAGTCAAAATTAATTAAACAACCCTCTTTTTCCCCAGTGTAAAAACACAGGAACTAAAAATAAACCTGTTACAAAATGCGCATTTTGTTTATACATATTTACACAGACCTCAGATCGCAATATATGCAGTACCAGAAGGATAAAGCCATCTGATGCAGAAGATCAGTAAAGCAATCTGTAGGCTCTACAGGGGCCAGAAAAGCAGCATTTGTATGGTGACAAATGACATTATGCAAGACATATATGTGCTTTAGTTCGGGATACAGTTGTCTAAGTTRTGTGTATATCTGGAGTAACTGGCAAAGATCTGGTTCATCCCTTCCCACAAAAGAATAGTGTTCTCTCTCCTCTGTGAATTTATTAAAGATTTCAAAGGTCAGGAAAACCTTCTTCCCACTTTAGGATTTAACCACTTTGGCTTCATTCTTTTTCTTCTTCCTTTTTTTTTTTTTTTTTTTTTTTTTTTTGAGTTTGATTTTGGAAGCAGCAAGTTCCTCCTTCTTTTCAAGGAGCTGCCTTTTGCAACTCTTGCGTGCTCAACACACATGATGTGTCAGCAAAGTAAATATATAGAGAGATTTTATTCTACTGAGGAGTGTGATGGGGGAGGAAGAAGGGTGGTGAAAAGCCCTTCTCCTCGCGGCCCCCCCTCACCCTCCCGGCTCTGTCGTGCCTGCTGGGAAATGTAGTCCGGCCACAGCTGCCTGGGAACAAAAGGCAGCGGCGGCGCTGGTAGGAGGCTCCGCCGCCGCGCTGCGCTGCTTTGCGCACCCGCGGGCCAGGCCGGGCAGGGGCCGCCGCGGAGCCTGCGCTGGTGCCCGCTGCTTGTTCCCGGGTTTTAGTTAGTGTCCTGCCACTACGCGTCGGTGTTTTAGGGCTCTGGCAACGTGAATCGCTGCTCCTATCGCTTTTCGTTTGCGCGTGGCTGAACAAGATTGCCAAACTTTCGCACTGCTTTTTGTGTGCGCCTAAGAGGTGTTTAACAGGCGTAGGAAACGTTCTTGCTTGGATTTGATTTGTTTTTTATGCTTTCAACTTCACGTCTCRACAGGAAAACAAAGCACTCGCCTCAGCTTTTGACATGTTCATTTAAATATTTCTAAATGAATAGGTTGGGGGGGGGGACATGATGCCGTTCTTCCCCGGTTACCGTTGGTATTTTTAACCTACACTCACATTTCACAATTACCTACCTCAGGCCTCATCCCTTTATTTCTGTATGCATTTGCTACCTAAACCCCACCACCACCACCAACAAAAGAAAGTGAAGTAATTTCTTCCTTTCAGCCTTACKGGCAAGCAGCTGTGGGGGTAGAAAATGCAAATTCTTGGAAACCCTCTGGGATTTTTTTTCTTTTTCTCTTTCTTCCCCCCCCCTCCCCTCCCCCAAGGAAATCAGGTGCTCAGCATCATGCTTGGAAAGGAGAGGGGCATTTGCTCCTGATAATGCAAACACTTTTGCTAATGCATAAGATAGGAGTTTTCTTGGCAACCCTTTCATAGACATAGCACTGCATGCACGCGAGGCAATAGCCCGGGTCTCCTTCTCTTCGATCTCCTTCTTTCACTCTCCGTCTCTCTTTTGCCTTGGTAATTACTTCAAGTTTCCACTTTCCATCCCCCCACCCTGTTAACCTTGGCTCCGCAGTTTCTGCTGATGACTCTCTGCGCCTTTTCTTCAGTACATCAGCTGTTACTTTTCATTTCATGGCTCACTGGTGAAACTCTGCGACTCTTTTTTCTTTACATGTCCAACCTGTTTTCTCCCCCAGATGCTTTTGACTTTTCTCAAGGTCTCGTCTTTTGTCACATTAAAGTCGTGCTTGCGCACTGCTATACGCTCTGTGCGTGTATTTTAAAAGAGAAGGAGGAGGAAGGAGGGCTGGCATGTCCAAACAGCCGGGGCTGTGAGATGGCTGGGTAGCTGGGAAAGGAGGCGGAGGGGAGGGGGAAGGAGATGGGGGCCTTTGGCCAGCCCTTCTTGCCTTGCTGCATGAGGTGGAGGTGGAGGAGGCACGTGGCCTCAGCCCTCCGGGACGGGCTCTTTGTTCTAAAAACAGTGCTGGCAAAAGTATTGCCAAGTTAATCCCTGCGTTCACGCACCCACACGGGGAATGAAGGCTAGCACAGGACTGCCGTACCTCAGAGAAAGCATGGGAAAGAAAGATCCACCCCTTAGGCCCACGGGGATGATTTTAAACCCCCCCTTCATCCATCCTTCAGCCTCCTGTGGAGGGGTACACAGTGGCTGGCTAAACATTGCTCCACTCGCGGTTCTCCAGTGTTTGTGTGGTTGGTGACACTGGCTCCGGCCGTAAAGGTGTTTGATGCCGTGGGGCTGGGTTTTACCATCTTTTAATAACCAAAGCAGGAAACGGCAGAGAGTATGCGAAAGGACGGATCAGCAAGCGCTTGTCACTGTGGCGCATGGGGGAAGGGAGACACATCGGCTTGATTTAGTGACTGACTTGGGAAAACACGCTTTGACTGGGGAAGGGGGCTGTTTAGGGGGAAGGGAGAGGGAGGAAGGGTTAACGAAGGAGCAGCTGGTGAGAGGAACAGGCAGCCCTAGAAAATCAACCTGCCGTCCGTCTCCTGAATGGAGGCTGTACACAAGCCCGAGTAGCAGCCCCCCATAAGCAGCTCTAACTCTAGGTCACCAGTGTGGGAAAAGCCAGGAGAGGCTGCCATTACAGAGGGCCTGGGTCTCCAGCCCAGAAGAAACTATTAGGACACCCTCTGACTTTGTCCATCAGCAGAAGTCCCTTTGCCTTCAGCCTTGCTCAGAGCTTCTCAGAAGGCAGTCAGGGCAGGCATGTGGTTACCACCTCTGTTTCTCATCTCAGTTTTTTCACATGTCCTGCAAACCCTTGAGTCAAAAATGAGATTAGGATTACTTGACCTCTCCCTCCCATACACACTGAAAAACACTGCTGTCCTTTTTAACTTAGAAACACATAGGTTTTCTGTTGTTAACTGCTGTCCTTAGTCTCCGTCCTGGTTTCCGGTTTGCTGCAGTGACTCAATACCACTTAGGGAAGCCAGCACAAGCCATCGTGCCCAGAGACATGGCATTGCCCTTACTGCCCTCAGTCACAAACTTAGTCAGGAGAAAGTCAGAAAAAGCCCTTGAGCGTAAAATTCAGTATCATCTCCCTTGCAGTGAGAATTTAGGACTTACCTATGCCCCAGAGGCAGGTAAACCTGAGCTAAGGCTGCCTGTAGTAACCCCCTCCCCCCAACAGGGGCCTGGATGAGGCCAACCTATCTGGGCTAGTGGAGTCTTAGGCCAAGGAACAGGTGAGCTTCCCCAAATGGCTGGTAAATCTACAGTGTTGTGTGCCTCCAAGTGGTGAAGGGACATGTAGATGTTAGGAACACAGCCTCTCCCTCTACAGAAAATGTGAGGCGTCTTAGGATAGTTGGGGGAAGGGATGCTGACACAGGGCAAATGGCATATTGCAGTGGGAAGATAGAGCAGAAACCTCACATTCCTGCAATGGGATTGTTTGTGAGAGTAATTCACAAATCTATACTGGAATGTACTTCAATAGTTCCACCATACACAATTTGTAGAAAGAGAGAATGGAGATGCCAGCCCCAAGGAGAGACTTTCAGACTGAAATCCACAGGGTCCTTGATGCTGTCTGAGGCACTCTGTACTCTGGCCGGAATGGAATTTAAGAAGGGTCCCTGTCCTCCCTTCACATACTGCTGTTCTGCAGCACCGCCTTCCTGCAGCACTGGCACTTACGGTTATTTGGCTATCCACCCCAAATTTGTTCTCAGCAAAATAAAGGCTTTTCAGCCAGATCAGCTCCCAGAGCTGTATCAGCACACAGTTGCACGAGCAACATTGCCAGTAAAAGGCAGGGGGACAAATGTGCAGTGGGGATCAGTGGGAATGACTGTGACAGCCTGTCTTTGGTTAGAGCTAAAGCTCAGCAATAACTACAGCACGGCTACAGCTCTGCCGTGAGACAAGAGATGTTACTAGCCAAATACGCCTCAACAATATCTGCCATGTTACTTTGCCACATTTTAACACTGCTGGGGTTTTACAGCAGCTGCTCTCCAAGGCAGGTTGGAATTTGTTTTTCCACRCTCTCGTCCCTTTTAAGTGTCTAGCATTAGCGCTGACTGCGGAAAGGTGGGCATCTGGGGAGTCACCAACTACAGGAAAAAACTACCTGTTACTTTGAAAAAGACTGTTCCCTTACTAGCTTTGGAGAAATTTTAATCTCTTCCCTGTTTGTTCCATTTATCTAGAACTACACACTTCCGTATATYAAGGTGCTGCTAAATGTAACGTGTATTAGCAACCTACAGTACTTCATTATACCTTATTCTAATTCTGTGCCACCCTTAAGATGCAGCTGTACTTYGGTGACAAAAATAAGAATTTCTGAACACAGTGTTCAGTACACACRGCTACGGCGTTCCAAATGGTGACAGCAAGAGCAACCTTTTAGCAGAAGTAAATGATGAGAAAAACAGGCTTCTCATGATTATAACTTAGAGTTAAGAGAAAACTAACAAGCTTGCATCCACTTGTCAGCTGGGTCCAATAAAGAGTCTCTGACATTTTCAAAAGGGGTAGAAAACTATCTTTCAGCTTGGAGACCAGCCCTCTGCATGCTGTGGAAATAAGTGTGTATATGATAGATCTAATAATAGGAGGCTGTCATGGTGATGGGTGCCCGGAATAACTAGTATATCCCTCTGCCTCTCACTCCCTCCTTTCCTCTCAATCTCCCACCGACTCAGCCTATGTGTCCCTCAACCTCTCCTCATTGAACTTGGTGGGATTCAGCTTCCTTTGGAGCTATTTGCAAGACTGGATCCTAAAGGGTACCTTCCTGGCAACCAGCTGAGAGTAGCAAGATAAACTGGGCACCGACTCTCCGTAGAAATATGTCACACTAGCATAGCCACAAAAGAAAGCCACAGTACTGCTGTATTCACTGCACATCAAGTGGGTACAAAATTGGCAGCGACTGGCTTGGGCCCACCAGCCCACCCTGTTACTGGTGTTAGCATAAGAGAAGGAGAATATAGGAAAATATTTTGTGGAAATAGAGGTAGGGAACCAAAAGAGAAAAATGTGCAAGATTTCCTCTGGCAATCCTGGAGAAATGTCTTCTCTGTGCAGAGACAAACTTCAGTGTAATCTTTGCATTTTCCTACCYCAACTCCTACTTCTCTCTCTCTCTCTTTCTTTTTTAAGGACATCAGTATTTTTCAGTCGTAAAAGAGTCTTTGTAATGTACTCATTTTGTGAGGCCTTTTGTTACCTCCACATAATTCTCCCAGACAATTATTATCACAGCCATTGTCACACAATCCAGTTAAAGTAGTTCTCTCGCGCCTCCGTTTCTTTCTCCCCCTACAAAATGAAATGTTTGAATGAAGAGTTACATTCCTCAGGATAATGAACTTTCCAAAAGGAAGGCAATGGAAATTACATATTAATTAAGAATGATAAAATGTAGGAAGGTATTTATATCACATTCAGAGACTAGGAACAGGGAAAGAGTTGAGTTTGTTTTCTTGGCACAAGAGCTTCTTACTAAAAAAACCCAMAACCATAAACACACATGCCTTTTCKCCTATTACACCTTCTCTGCAGGGATGAGTAAGAGCATGCATGGAACAAAAGATTTTCGTGTCAGTTGATGACTCCTGAGAGGATGCTGTGTCACTGACCATATGCAAGTGAGAAAAGATAAAATCTTCTCCTAAAACTGTTGTAATATCCTACCAAGGACATTTTACTTTTTTTTCTGCATCACTAGAATAGACAGTAAAACTACAAAAAGCTTCATCATAGTTAGATTTGAGGCAACCCTGTCCCTTGGGGTTAGTCTAGAAGCTCATACACGCAGAAGGCATCAGCTTGCTTTGTGTTTGTAAACCACCAAGTACAAAGGAGGCATGCTCCAAGACTGGCTCCAGGAGCAGCACATAGAATCAGTAAGGTTGGAAGGGACCTCTGGAGATCACCCAGTCCAACCTCCCTACTCAAGCAAGGTCACCTAGAGCATGTTAGRCAGGGTTGCATCCAGGCGGGCCTTGAATATCTCCAGAGAAGGAGACTCCACAACCTCTCTGGGCAACCTGSTCCAGGGCTCTGTCACTCTCACAGTGAAGAAATTCCTCCTCATGTTCAGGCAGAACTTCCTGTGGTTCARTTTGTGCCCGTTGCCTCTTGTCCTGTCACAYGGGACAACTGAAAAGAGTTCAGCCCCATCCCCTTGACACCCTCCCTTCAGATACTTATAGACATTGATAAGATCCCCCCCTCAGTCTTCTCTTCCCCAGGCTAAAGAGGCCCAGCTCTCGCAACTGTTCCTGATAGGGCAGATGCTCCAGCCCTCTGATCATCTTTGTAGCCCTATGCTGGACTCTCTCCAGTACCTCCGTGTCTCTCTTGTAGTGGKGATCCAAGAACTGGACACAGTACAAGAGGTACGTCAGGTACAAGAACAATTATATTAATTATACATACTTGCCATATTCACACCACTTTTTCCAGATGTTCTAGAAAGCCGACTTCACTGCTGCTGGCAAAACAGCTTCCTCTTCTTTCTCCTCCAAGGAGAATGCGAAGGACATTTCTATTACAGARGGCTCTATTACAGAAGAGACTGCACTCAATACCACTGTGCCTTTCCAGGGGCTTAGATCAGATCAGTGCTTGAAACCCTTKGCCACACCATAAAGCATACTTCCCTACCAGTCATATTGCTTGYGCTCCTTCAAGTAGCTACAGCACTGTACGAGAGAGAGAGTAGCTGTGGTCACAGCAGTAGTTTTGTCAGGACTGTGGTATCCGTGTCCCCTGAATAACAGTAGTGTAATGTAAATGTGACCAAATTCACTTAGCAAATTGAAAAACTTTCAGGTGAAGTCTTCAGAACCAGAGTTGCCATGTTCTAGGCCATTTTAGGGTTTCTGTTTCAGCTGTCATGAATGCTCGTTAACCATCTAAGTGTACAGGCTTTTTGAGTATTGAGGACTTTGCTATATTCAGTTTGGGATATGCCACCAAATATTTCTTTCTTCATTCAAGTTTGGCTTTTTTTCCCCACAAAGTTCTAAGCAGGCAACCATGTTAAAATGTAAGTCGAATAAAAAAAGACTTTAAAAGCTTTAATGTCRTTCACAGTTAATCTCAGTAATTTCCTAGCCAGGAAAATTTTTGAGAACTGAGGAGAGGCTGGTGTGCCAAAAACCTTTCTGCTTTTTTCAGTGATACCAGTTGTTCTAAAAAA
Source organism: Rhea americana (assembly GCF_003343005.1). Classification (NCBI taxonomy): domain Eukaryota; kingdom Metazoa; phylum Chordata; class Aves; order Rheiformes; family Rheidae; genus Rhea; species Rhea americana. The sequence continues at coordinate 3,046,962 of NW_028187100.1, forward strand.
AGATTCCATCTCTGATTTATATTCTTATACCATGTGACAATGCTATTACTATAACACAGACAGCAGCCACCTTCTGCGTGTTCACAAAACATAACTGTTTGTGGTTATGCTTTAAAAGCAGACATGGCTTCAACTAGGCTTAACCTCTAAGTCTAGTACTGAAGCCCTTTTTGAACAATGGGAGCAGATACTGCTTTTGGTTACACCTGGCAAACTCCGTGCCGGGACTCCAGATTCAAACCAGCATGAATGCAAGACGCTGGTTTGTTTGAATGCCATAATTACAGGCTTTCTGCCTGAGGATGATCCTAATGAGTGTAGCTGTTACAGACATCACTCTAAATATAGACAGGCTCCATGTGACTCATGGCAGATGTCAGTTTGCTATTTAAACCCTGCTCTTTCTATGACTTGCAAAGATGAGACAAGGGAGAGGGAGACTCCAAGTTCTTGTACAGTTTAATCATATGCGCAGTTWAATCTCCTTGCAAAAGTTGCTATAGCACAGTAACAGTAGTTGAATGATATGGGGAATGCACATCTGAAGACCAAAGTGAATTTATGAATCGAATCATTAATGAAACAGATTTGTCATCTTCATCTTAAAAGAATATTTGCCCCCCAGATAAAGGACAAACAGGTTCATGTGGAAYGCTGTCCACCTAGCCTTAGTGCAGACCAGCTAAAAACTGCTGCTTCTCAAGAGCTGTCTCTCTCCTGTGCCATGATGGAGTGGTTGAAACAGAGCAGAGACAAAACACCATGAGCCATCATGTTAGGCCACAAGTGAATGTATGGTCTGTCTCCATTTTTACCTAGCTTAGTCAGTGCTATCATCTCCAAAATACATTGCAGCACATTGACTTAAATTAAAAATAAGTCTGATAATAAATGAGTGGTAGAAAAGTGATCTCAAATCTAATACAACACAGTAGAATATACCAGCGATTTTTAATCTATTTGCTTGTTAACTAGAATTCATAAAAGCAAGGGCTTTTAGTAGAGACAATAAGTAAAATAGATACTAAAGGAAATAGGAAAGCCTGTTATTGATCATTTGCTGCTAGCAAATACTGCCGTGATGCAAATGCCATCTGTAAAAGACATTCTATCTGTGGGTGAGTTTTAGAAAGAAACCCCTTTTTGCTGTTGAGAGGCAAATTTTGCACTGCCTTGTGTTTCATTCAAACATATTAATCTCTAGGGGGCACTAGTCCAGCAGAATTTTCTAGAGTAATGAATCCCAAATCAGTCTTGGCCTGAGGAGTGGAAGAGAGGGCAGTGGGGGAAGACCTGAATCCCTGGGCAAAGGGAAGAGAAAAAGGAGAAGTCTTTGTTCTCTTGCAGAATAGAAGAAATTTTTGCAGGAATGCTGCTGAATCCAGCCAGCACAAGGTGGTGCACTGCAGCTGGTTTCTCTGCCAAAGTTAAATGAAAGCCCTTCATGGCCTTTTTACATATGGAAAAGGCTAACCTGGGAGAAGAGCATAAACCTCTGGCCTAGTATTCATATGCTATTGTCATCAACTGGATTTCAATATTGTCTAATGATCGGCTTGTGATGACACACTGCAGACACTGTGTGCACAGATGATGGGGTGGCTCCACAAAGCTGAGCAGGTACCTACCTCTCAGTAAGTAAGCAGCAGGAGTGGAAACAGAGGGGAAGGAATACCCCAAAGCTGAGAAATAAATAGTCAAATGGAGGCTAGAAGCCAAGACTTGGGATACAATGCTCTGAACTTTAGGCACGAAACTTTGAAGTTGTCTGTCTCTTTTGATTGCCTCTAAAGGAAGCCTCAGCCAGTTTAGATATCTCACAGAGGCATCTGCAGTTAGGTGGAATAAGTCTAGACCCAAGTCTCCAGTTTCCAAGGTCTGCAATTTCTCTAGTACAACMCAGACTACTATACTTGTGGTTTGAATAGAGGCACAACAGATTCAGAGTGAAATACTTGTTTAAAGTTGAAGGCAAGTTAATTTGTGGTTCACATTCAGTGGGCAGAGGCAGGCTTGGTAGATATTTTTGACAATGACAGCCCGTAAACAGATGCAGGAAAGGAGATTCCAAACTTACTAAGAGCCTCCTATCACAATTTATGCATGTCTATAAATATACATAATATATAAATGTATGTATACATATATATATATATTTAAAGAGGTGGAGGAAAATTATCTTTTAGTTATAAAATTGATGTACATATGCCCTGGTACTCTAAAACACAAAGTGAAGAAGCCTTAATACAGTGTGAGGCTGGCAATTCTGCCARTAGTAGACAGAGCATATCCATTTCTTGAGCATTTTCCTAGGAAAAATATGTCCACTTKCTGAATAAAGTCATTCTCTTCTACTCTTTATTGGAAGGAAAACTTCCAATAAGCAGGTCACAGGGCTTCAACTTGCCTGCGCTTAAGCTGCTACCTAATACACACCCTGGGGCACAGGAAAAGCCTTGCTTCTGAGACAAGAGACCCTCTGTACTGAGGATACACAGAGCAATCGTTACTATACAAGAAAAAAAGGAGTGTTGTGAGAGCTGTGACCTCTTACTCAGGACACCAGGGRTAATGACAGCAACAAAAACATGGAGGTGAGGCTCTAACTCATTCTTACAACATCTGGGGTCCCTGTAGGACCCGGTGTGCTGCTCTGATGCAGCATCCTCTCCAGCTTCTTCTGGTCAGGTGCAGGCTATTGAGCCATCACACATCTGAAACACATCTGAAAAAAATACCATCCTGTCCAGTCATGCTTACAGAGGGTCTAATGCCCTTGCCATTTTCATATATGTAGCCCTGTTGGCTTCATGGAGGAATCAAAGGGGTTTCAGTGAAGTATAATTTCTCCTGTCGGTATTAGAAGAGAAAGAAAAAGAACTTTCTGCTCACTGTTTATTCTCCAGAGCAGTAAAAAAGTGTTGGTTTGTTCTGGTTTCATGGAAGTTGTTTTAAGTTTACATCCAACAGGAATTAAACCAGAATCTGTCCCATTGTATGCAATAACTCAATAAGCTACAGGCAGTGTTGACATTTGTAATATTACTTTTTATCATTAATTTCTATATTAATAGCTTACAGGTCAAAGAAACAATTTCTTATTTGAAGAAATTGCCAGAAATTGGTTTTAGTGCCTTTTCCATCTTTTAAACTTTTTTTGCAACACTGATACAAAGTTACTATTTGCATTCTGATATAAAATATTTTTGCTACTTTTGCATAGTGTTAAAAAATTAACAATTTTCTATATATTCTAGTGTAACATACTTAAGCCTTGATGAATTGCATGAATGCCAAAGGAAGCAATGCTTGTCTATTGACCAYATGTACTTGAGGAAGCTTTATTTTAAAGGCTTAATCTGTTTTATTTGAAATAGTTTGGAACTGCAGATTTTAATAGGGGACCTCCTTTGACTTATTGGACACTCCTTAAATTTTAATATACAGTAGTAGGCAATAYGTGCTCTTTTCCCTTAAATGAAATTTTGCCCATTAGGTTCTTTTTCCAAATACAGGAGYTATCTTACTATTAGGAATCACCAATTTATAGCCTAATTAAACATCAAACTTGAATCACTTTAACTGAAAAAAAAAAACAAAACTATATGATGGAAAGTCAACAAAATCTTGGAATCTTGGATCAAAGATCAAAATCTTGGAAAATCACAAACAGCTAAGTGAAAATATCTTAAGAAGTTACCAGAACAGTAACTGGAATTTGCATTTGTAACAACAAAATACACATGGACAATTATTACATCTCAGCTGAAGGGTGGCAACTTTCTAAATCACTTGAATTCAATTGTTGGGACCATCTGACCACTTTGAAACTGGTTTTTTTAGTATAGTAGATAAAAAGAAGAGTTAAGTAAACACTTATTTTGTATTCCCCTGAATGAATATTATTTATGCTTAGCCAAATCCTCTTTCACCCTGTCCCAAGAAAGAAAAAACCCAAATTGCACAAAACTGAAAATCATATTTTAGGTGCTAAATCAATTATTTAGCTCAACCTGAAATATTCTGTTTTCATGTCTTACTTATCTTTAAAAATGCACTTAAAAGCATTTTTAGAACTAAAACATAATTTGTAAAGAAAAGATATTAACAACAATAGTTAAAAAGATCCAGACTCCCTTATTTTTCACTCCAAACCTAACTTCTCATTAAGTAAATTCTGTGTTTGAAAATTTTAGTAGTTCTACTGCTGGGAGATCTTTTATAAAATACTATTTTTTCTATGCAAACACTTTACCTCATTTATAATCAAAGGAACATTGGCCTGAGCTGTCAGTCAAACTTAAAAGGGCCATTTGTGATAATAGTAGAGAGGCCACATGGGAGGATTTTGTCATTCTGGTAACAAAGGCCTTGAAGCATGACTTTGACTTAAGAATGGGCACTTYTAGGATTGAATTTGGGATATACATTCTTTCAGATGCATTTATCAGAAACGCTTTGTTTCAGGTAGAATAATGTTGGTTTCTCTTTCTGTAACTAAACAGAAATTATAAGGGCCTCCAACAGTTTCTGCTATTTGCTTGTCTTCTTTTTAAAAGGTATTTTTGTGGAGCTTTCACTACAGAAAAGCTAAGGAAGATTTTAAAAGCATTTGCACTGAGTACACCTGTCATTATTCCTAAATTGCTTACACAGTTATTTAAGTACTAAATGCCAACTGTCAACATGAAAATTGCCTAAGCAGATTTACATAGCCTCCTTCCTTAGTGTTTACAAACTTCAGTTGCTCCACAACCCCTCTGCCTGTTTTTTGCTGGGACAGTCTTTCAGTCAGAGCATACTGAAGTGGCAGGAAAAAAGAGAGGCTGGAAAGAAGATTAGGAAAGTTTCGGAGACCCATTATCTAGCCTCCATGTTTTATAGGCTGCTTTTTCACAGAAGCTCTGGCAAACCCAGGAATAAGCAGATCAGTCATCACCAGCAGGTAAAGAGCATTTTCCATGGCCAGGAAATGACAACTCCCTTCCTGGGTGTCCATGGGTCTAACAAGGAGGGGTCTTGAAGCCCCTGGAGGAGAGGCAGTCTCTGAGCCTCTGAGTGACATACTCCAAGGGAAAAGCAGAAAATAGTGTTATACTATCTCAGAGGGCTTTTTAGCACACCTGGCAACTTCTCTCAGAACTAAACAAGAAGGTTTGAGAGCTATTTAAATATGATAAAACAATGGGAGAGACCAAAGTTCAGACCACATCTATGGGAGTGAAGGGAAGGGCCTAATCCAGCTCCYATGGACTTCATTGTTGAAACTCCTGTTTGACACCAATGGGAACAACACTGGACTCCAAGGAGAAGAGTGACACAGCATTCAGTGCTTTATGAAAGCATTTTCCCTATCAGCAGTTTCACAGCCCGTTTGCTTTGCCTTTTGGGGTGTTTTTTCCCATCTTCTTCTCTTTCATGTAATTTTTGGAGTTTTTCCTACTTCAGCTGAATGGTATGAAGAGCTGAGGTTGCATTTTTTTTGTTGCTTGCAAAACAGTTTATAATATTGCAGGGTAGGAGCCAATTAGAATAGAGGGGTTATGACAACCAGTCACATGAGAGAGATTCACATATTTTCCATSTCCTTAAAGAAACAGCAAATCCCTGGGCTCCACAGGTCTATTRAAAGTGCTAGAGCACTAGGCTGTCACTGGGAGCTACGCAAATTAAGTAGGGGCTACCTGCAAGAAAACRTAACCAACCTTAATGCCTTTGGTGGTATCATTGTCCCTGAAATAGCTACGGCAATTCCTCTTTAGTGCAATTCTGGTTATTCTTGTTTCTCTATCTTCAGTCTTTGTTTTGCCTAGGAAATCGTACTCAGCTGGACTATGTATCTGACAGCCCCATTACCCAAAGGACATTACATAGCAGTGGCAGCACTGCTACCTTTCAATATCTCCACAGAGCTGAGAAATGAAACATCATTTGAGGTGCTCTTCCATGACAGTTGGCCCTCAAAATTATTCCTTGATTTTCCAAATACACACTAATTTCTTCGTCATCTTGTGTTAACTGCAAAACACATAGTGGAATTGGATAAAAATTTGCAAGGAAAATTTTGGTCATAAAAGATCCATGAAACTCAAAACTTCTCAAGGCAACATGTCAGTGGCAATGAAGGGAAAGACTTCTCAACTCCACAAGGAGACCTTTGGAAGGGTAGACTCCAGAAAAGTCAACAGCCTGGCAGACACCTGAAAAACGAAGGGGCAGCACAGCCAGACAACTCGAGCCCTCCTCACTGAAGGTAGTGGTTCGGTGAGGGAGAGGTTTCAGAGAGGAGTCACTAAGTCCTCTCTCCTTTGCCTTCCTGTTCTGCTTCCAAGTTCCCTCAGCTACATGGGGCAGGAGCTTTTCCTCAGGTGAACTAAGAGCTCAGAGACCATTTAATGACTGTAAATTAACAGACGAGTTGAGAAAAGCCAAAAGACTACCAGGGGGAAAAAAAAGCATAGAGAGAGAGAGGAGAAAAATGTATCTTTTGGAGATGGAGCCAGTTAGGAGASGGCTTGGGACTTTGAGCAAGGATGTAAGTTGCTCAAAACTTCTTGTTATTCCTGCTCTACTAAARGAAAATTGGAAACAGTTTTACAAAATTATGTAACTGTACTTTTAGTGTATAATCTTACTTATTTGYACAATTTCACTGGTGAGAGAACACAACATGAGTCTTCAAATATATTATTGAAGTGTACAACGCAGTCAAGATCTCTTAAAAAACAGGATCCCAAGTATATCTTTACTTTTCCTTACAGTTGTCTTCCTTTTRCACAGCTCTTTAGGACATCTATTGTTAGTTTTTTCTACTAAATGTTTGTACTGAAGTAATACAAAAGAACATATTTGTGCCAAGTACTGTACAAACATGCCATGAAAACAATCTTCCCTTAGAAAAGGATTTAAAAGCTCATATATAGCCTAAAATTAGACTGCCCTTTGAATGGGAGATTTTGGGAACCATATGGCCTCCAAAACAATCATGAACACTTTAACTGGAGACACCTGAGGCCACAAAACCTGTGCCCGTTTCCAAAGCAGTGTTATCGCCTGCCTACTTCCATGGGTGAGGGACCCCATACTGGGCTGGCACTGCTGGGTTCTTTCCGTATATTAAGCTTGGAAATAACATTGACCTCCATCTTGCTCTGCAGAAAGTGTGTTTTTACCTCTCTGTTGGGCTGGTTTGTGCCTCAACCCCTGAGGAAGCGCGTGAGATAGCTGGTAGCTATCTCTCTATACTCCCCATCAGAGCCAACTCAGTGTACCTCAGCAATGTGAGCAGAACCAGATTTTGCCACYGCAATCACAAGAGGCAAAGATGCTATTTTTTTCTCGCAGACACTGATGGCAAAACACGGCTCTGGGGCTAGGGTGGAGCAGATCTGCTTGGAGCAAGTCCATCTCCCGGTGTCAGTATGGGAGRTTCCTGGGGTTGCTCTCGGGAGTGTCTTCCCAGGTAAGCCAAATCGGCTGGCACAGGGCCTTGGGGGGCAGTGGGACTTGGTTACTTTACATAAGCTCAGAAGCCAGTCCTTCATATTAAAAGCTACATGTCAGCACACAGCTCAAAATTGTTGTGAACGACGTGCTCTTCAATACACGCCTGTAAGGCTGCACTACTCTTCACTATGTGGGCTTTTCTTCATTTCTTCGTATCTTTTTTTTATTTTGGTCCCTACATGGCTTTTTATCCTCCCTCTTATTATTTCTTTTTACCTTTCACTTCTCTTTGCCCCCTCCTTCAATCATTACTTCTGTSTTCCAGGACTTCTGTACAGTTCTAAGTTTTGCCTACGCATAGTCTGTTTAAACAGTATTTTTAAAGTGCTAAAAATCATTTGAGTTCATTATTAGAAAAGTAAGGAAAAATAAGCAAGAGAAGTTTACCAGCTGCTCATGCTTCTGGCTCTTCAAAATAATTTCTAGTTAAAATAAATAAATACAGTTGGCAGGGATTTTTTCTTTAAAAAGTCTAATGGCATTTGGTAGTTTGAAAGCAKCTTTCTACAGCAAGTAAAGAACAAATGCACATATGCAATACAAATATTTTTCGTATTTTTGTAACTGTTATTTTTGTACTGAAGTAGCTATTTACATGACAGATTCTGTGGGTCTGAAGCCACTAATAAGGCACACTTATTAAGCTTGTATTTTTGGGCATGTGTGGGGCATATTTACAAATACATGCAAAATTAGGGATAGAGTGGAGCTTCCTTATAATGACATTGTAAGAAGGTSTGTGTGGGTTTTTATCCACTTACATGAAATGTGTCATTAAAAAAGTATTTTCAARACTGTCATTAAAAATCCTGTCTCCRTTTAAGTCACTGGCAGTTGAACTGWGTCAAAGTTTTTCCCTAGATGTGTTCAGTGTGGGGAAGAGGACAGATCATAAGACAAGGACCCAGGGGCTCTGCACTGTCTGGCTCAATGATTTGGAGCAAGTCATTTCACCTCATTTTCCCTACATTTAATATAAGTGACATACACCCTTTTATGATCTACTGGTGACAACTWTTCTTCTGATTGCTATTAGAGAAARCAATCTCAATAAATCTCCCCCACCCTCTGAAGTTTTGGCCCCCACACTGAATATACAATGCTATGACAAGTAGAATTCACACCCAGCCTGATCTTTTCCCACAGAGTCAATAGCAGAARACTCTTATCTCTCATATTGCAAGGCAGCTCTTTTCATCTGAATTAAGATTTGCACTTGGTGTGTGTTGGTACAYGCCCTGCTCCTTCCCCTACTGTTGTGCACGTAGCCACACTGCTTCAGCCGCTCTTCTTTGGGACAAAGCTGTGGGGTTTCCCTGCAGCCTCCAACCTAGRCGATGGATTTTCTTCATCTTTGATTCCCTCAGTTATACCTTCTTGGACAGTAGCTGYTGGCTGGCATGAGTGCCTAAATCACCTTGTATCTGCTTACCAGGCTTCGTAACCTCCATGGCCTGCCCAAAGGCTGGATGCTGTTGCATCTTCAAGCCCAGCTGGGAGGGCCAGGCAGCTAAGGGCAGGCTTTGTCCCTCTGGGGCTGGGAGCTATAAAAATAAGAACTCCTCATCTTTGAAATGCATTTCTGCTTATGATGAGACCCAGAGCAGTGCTTGCAGTGGAACATTGGCACATGTGAAGAAATTGCCATCAGAGAGGTTGTATTTATGCTGTCTGGCACAGTATCGCCTCTCCTAACTAAGTATGTTTTAGTAATGTTTGATGAAGCGCAGAGGACTTTTTAAGCATAAGGATCACAAATTTGCATTATGGTAGAAGTCAGTAAAACCAGACTTGCTGTGTACACAAGTCAAACACACCCATGCTCATTTTACACATTGCTTAGCTTCTGTTTTGAGGGTTCCACTGGCACACAAGCTCTCTTTTGGCTGTTGGCACAGAGGTGATTTCCATCTTGGCGTAGAGTTTCTTTACTGATGCAATGACTTGCTGTGAAAACCCAAATGCATGGAACCCATCCAGTCAAAAAGCAGAAGGGCAAAWTTAACAGCATGCAAGCAGGCACATCCCCCCAGAATGCTACATGTTTAGAGAGAAGCCTATGCCTCTTGGACACATAGCAAGCACCACATCAAAGGCAGAGAAAAGGTGGGACAAAAGATGTACTAAGAAAGCACTGCTGCTTCTACTAATTTTGCTGCTTGAGAGAGCAGGAGGGAGGCAATGGTTTCCAAAATTAGCTGAAAAGAGTCCAGGGAATGAGATGAGGGTCTGAAGGCAGAGGAGAGGGAGGAAAGGGAAGAACAAGTGAGTAGGAAGATCATTCCATACTCTAGTGTCCATCACCCTCGCCCCTCGGGTCTCCACCTTGCAAGAGCAAACCTGGAGTTAGCACAAGGTTTGTTTTGCCTCTGTACAAATTTATTTCACTTCTTCTACTCTTATTTTGCARAGGGACCTGCTTCACACATACTAAGAATACCCTCCCTGTATTGCAGGCTTCTTGCAGTGTTTTTTGGTTCAGTATAAGCCCATTTTTAGTAAAGCCCACAATCCCAATCCTTCAGTCTCTGCACAGGAAAAACACCTGCTGATCCTTCTAAGATCAGGCTGCAAAACTAATACTTTCAGGTGCATTCATGATAAGAATAGAAAACCCAAACCTTTGAGGCCATATGAGATCCCTTATTGACCCAAATACATGATGAACAAACCCTCCCATTCATTTAGACTTTGCGTGGTGCAGGTAAATACAATTGGCACTGGCTAGGTGTCCAAAATAACTCCTTAATGGCTCTGAAAAGGTCACCTTTTTCACTTGTGCTTTTTAGTTCATTATGGCCCCAGTACTACCAAGACTTAAGCAGGTGCATTATTTTAATTCATTTGACCTCAGTGAGACTATTCACATATGTAAAGTTATGCAAAAGCTTAAATCTGTGCAGAATCAGGATTTCTGGGCTTAATCTAAATCCTGTTGAAGATTTCAGGCAGTTTTCTCTCTTTCTCTGCTTATAAAAGGGAGGCATTTCTAGCAAAGCATATCACACATGATATAGGGGTCTGGCCAGGGACTCTGCTAACCTGGAGTCATCTCCTTTTGAGGGACCTCAGATAAGTCAGCTTGGGAATGCTTGCACTACAAAGTGGGGCATAGTAAGAAAGGCCTGGAGCTAACAGAGAGCATGGACTTACCAGCTGAGGTCTATTAGCATTGCATTGCTGTGGCCATCTTCATTCCTGCCTGGTTCTCGCCAGTGAGCCCTGGAGCTGGTTCCTCCATTTTTCCCATGGGGAAGCTTATGTCTGTCTGTATGCTCCAACGCAGAGGTATCTTGAGCATCTTCCAGAAAAATGAGGATGATATTACTTTTCCTTTCAGGGAAATTAAACACATTAAAACCATTAATGACTGCAACAGGCATAGGCCAGAGAGTGAACTGGGGCAGAAGGGGGCAGTCAAATAGCACCATCACGATACCTAGTTTGGAATTAGTGTTTGTAGGAACGTCCAAGGCTATTCCTTTGCCTGAACACTTCAACAAGGCTATGCACATGCGTACAGATTAGGGGCAGAAGAACGAAGTCTTGTGTTTTTAGACTTTGTTCCTTAAAAAAAAAGAATCTGTGACCGCACATAAAATCTGTGGTATGTGAACACAAAAATAACATTATCCAATCCAGTCAGTCACTGCTGAGTTTCATTCTTATACCGTTCAAGTCCTTTCTAACGGATAATTACGTTACCACATCCTTGCACCACCCTTAGCTGCCACATAGCTGTGTATAGTCACAGTAGTAAACTTGCAGTTGTAGGACTTCATGTGCAATTCTACTGGCCACCTATCTGCCCCAAGGCAGCTGTGGAAATCCTCAGAGAGGTGGGATCTGCTGCTCTAGGACCCACTAAGATGATGACCTGATTTAAGCCTACAGGAAAACACTGCCAACAGGATCCTCTCCTTCTAGTCCAAGAGTTGCCATTCTTCCCAACCTCATAAGCTACATATCAAAGAGCTGAGTAAAGGGCAAATTTCAGGAATAGGTAAGAGGTAACAGTGGTTCTCCACAAGAGTCCCAGGACATCTCTGTGGGACAGGGCAACCCTGAGCATGCATCCTCCTCCTAGGGCAATGCACCAGCCTCCATGGGCTTGCATCCTCCCAGGATGAAGAACTACCAGCACCCACTACCCTCATGTCCATGTGGCCCTGTGGCCAGCAATACGGCATAAGTGCAGTKTGGGTCCCATATATGAACTTCTGAAGGGCTTGAGAGCCAGAGAATACCACCATGTCTGCACTAGTCCCACCTCTGCATTTGACACACAGAACCCCAAATCATCATTATTATTTCTCCTCTGCTGTCAGTTAAAGAGCAAAGAACTGCACTGCATCAACAGAGGTGACTCAATGCAAAAGCATATCCAGCTAAAGTAGATTTCTTAAAAGTTATCTGTGATTCTCTTCAGAGGTACAATGGAAAATTTTCCTTAACCTGCAAAGTCCTCATTGATTTCAGTGAGAAATCTACAAAAATAAGTTATGTTTAGACAGTAAGCGTTTAGGATGCAATTTAAATACTCTGGAAGTCAATGAAAGGTCTCCAATTTAGGAAAGACAGGCCAGGAAGGCGAGGTGGTGGAGTTGCTCTTTGTGTGAGAGAGCAACTGGAATGTATCGAGCTCTGCCTAGGGRTGGATGAAGAGCCAGTCAAGAGCTTATGGGTAAGGATTAAAGGGCAGGCTAACATGGGAGACTTGTGAGTGTCTACTACAGGCCACATGATCAGGAAGWGGAAGTCAATGAGGTCTTCTACAGACAGCTGGAAGTAGCCTCATGATCTGGTTCTCATGGGGGACTTCAGTCACCCTGATAGCGACTAGAAAGACAACACAGCTAGGTGCACACAGTCCAGGAGATTCCTGCAGAGCACTGATGATCACTTTTTAACGCAGGTGGTGGAGGAGCCAATGAGGAGAGGTGTGCTGCTGGACCCTGTACTAACCAACAAAGAAGGACTGGTTGGAGGTGTGAAGGTTAGGGGCAGCCTTGGCTGCAGAGACCATGAGATAATGGAGTTAGAATCCTGTGAGGAGGAAGCAGGGCAATAAGCTGGATTGCAGCCCTGGWYTTCAGGAGAGCTGACTTTGGGCTCTTCAKCGACCTACTTGGTGGAATCCCATGAGTTAAGGCCCTAGAAGGAAGAGGGGTCCAGGAGAGCTGGCTAGTATTCAAGCATCACTTCCTCCAAGCTCAAGAGCAGAGCATCCCAAGGAGAAAGAAGTCCAGAACAGAGGGCAGGAGACCTGCATGGATGAGCAAGGAGCTCCTGACAAAACTCAGACAGAAGAACAAAGTACACAGAATGTGGAAGAGGGGATAGGCCACTTGGGAGGATTATAAGAACAYTGTCAGAGTATGCAGSGATGTGATGAGGAAGGCTAAGGCACAGTTGGAATTAAATCTGGCAAGGGATGTCAAGGAGAAAAAGAAGAGCTTCTTCAAATACATCAGCAGCAAGAGRAAGACKAGGGAAAATGTGGGCCYGCTGCTAAATGGGGTGGGACTCTGGTGACAAAGGCTACAGAAAAGGCAGAGTTACYGAATGCCTTCTTGGCTTCAGTCTTCACTGCTAAGGTAGGCCTCAGGAATCCCAGAGCCTGGAGRCAAGGGAGAAAGTCTGGAGAAGGGAAGACTTTCCTTTAGTTGAGGAGGATGGGGTTAGARATCTAGGCAAACTTAACATCCACAAATCCATAGGCCCTGATGGGATGCATCCACGAGTACTGAGGGAGCTGGCAGATGTTGTTACTAGGCCACTCTCCATCATCTTTGAAAGGTCCTGGAGAACTGGAGAGGTGCCTGAGGACTGGAAGAACGCCAGTGTCACTCCAGTCTTCAAGAAGGGCAAGAAGGAGAACCCAGGCAACTATAGGCCGGTCAACCTCACCTCCATCCCTGGAAACGTGATGGAACTGCTCCTTCTGGATGTCATCTCCAGGCRTATGGAGGAAAAGAAGGTGATCAGGAGTAGTCAGCATGGATTCACCAAGGGGAAATCATGTTTAACTAATATGATCGTCTTCTATGCTGGCATGACTGGCTGGGTAGATGAGGGSAGAGCAGTGGATGTTGTCTACCTTGACTTCAGCAAGGCTTTCAACACCGTCTCCCATAACATCCTCCTAGGCAAGCTCAGGAAGCGCAGGCTAAATGAGTGGACAGTGAGCTGAATTGAAAACTGGCTGAAAGGCAGAGCTCAGAGGATTGTGCTCAGTRGTGCAGAATCTAGTTGGAGGTCTGTAGCTAGTGGAGTCCCCCAGGGCTCGGAACTGGGTCCAGTCTTGTTCAACTTCATCAGTGACCTGGATGAGGGGACAGAGTGCCTCCTCAGCAAGTTTGCCGACGACACCAAGCTAGGAGGAGTGGCTGATATTTCAGAAGGCCATGCTGCCATTCAAAGAGATCTGGGGAGGCTGGAGAGTTGGACAGAGAGGAACCTCATGAGGTTCAACAAGAGCGAGTGCAGGGTYCTGCACCTCRGTAGGAATAACTCCATGCCCACCAGTACAAGCTGAGGGCTGRCCTGCTGGAGAGCAGCTCTGCAGAGAAGGACCTGGGAGTGCTGGTGGGCGACAGYTGACCATGAGCCAGCAGTGTGCCCTTGTGGCCAACAAGGCCAATGGTATCCTGGAGTGCATTGGGAAGAGTGTTGCCAGCAGGTTGAGGGWGGTGATTCTGCCCCTCTACTCAGCCCCAGTGAGGCCTCATCTGCAGTACTGCATCCAGTTCTGGGCTGCCCAGTACAAGAGAGACATGGAACTACTGSAGAGAGTCCAGCATAGGGCTACAAAGATRATCAGAGGGCTGGAGCATCTGCCCTATGAGGAACAGCTGTGAGGCTAAGTCTGTTTAGCCTGAGGAAGAGAAGACTGAGRGGGGATCTTATCAATGTCTATAAGTACCTGAAGGGAGGGTGTCAAGAGGATGGGGCTGAACTCTTTTCAGTGGTGCCAAGCAACAGCACAAGAGGCAAYGGGCACAAACTGAACCACAGGAAGTTCTGCCTGAATGTAAGGAGGAATTTCTTCACTGTGAGAGTGACGGAGCACTGGAMCAGGTTGCCCAGAGAGGTTGTGGAGTCTCCTTCTCTGGAGATCTTCAAGGCCCGCCTGGATGCAGGCCTAACATGCTCTAGGTGACCCTGCTTGAGCAGGAGGATTGGACTAGATGATCTCCAGAGGTCCCTTCCAACCTTACCCATCYTGTGATTCTGTGACTTATTTKAATAGATTTGTATCAGACCATAAATACCACACAGTCAGATCCTCTAAGAGGAAGCGTAGAATGTGTAGGGGAGATTTGACCTTAGGATATTTAGGAGGGTATTCACATCTTTTCAGGAATTCTTTATGTTCCCCATAAGGCATCCTGACTTTCACTGCAGTGAAGACAATAAAGACACAGAGTGCTTTCTATAAGACCTAATGTTTTCAAATGCTAAAATCTTTATGGAAAAAAAGATGTTTTACAGCAAAACATTACAGGTATGATCCTTACCTACAGCTGAATTTTGAGTTGTTTTTAGAGAAACATCACTGCATTGTTAAATGCTCATGTATGAACTATCTATTTTTTCCCACCTGCAAAATCCAGTCCTGAAAGACTAGCATTCCTGAGATCATAGAGGAGATAAAAATTCTATTTTGAAACAGACAGATCTACAGTATTTTTCACTTACTAATTGAAACTCATGAAGGGGCTAGCATTATAGAAAAGATATGCACACAGAAGCATACACAGCTGGCACAAGGAATCTCATGCATTTATATTAAAACACTTCAATAACATTAAGCACTTTGTACAAATCTAAATTTTGATTGCGTGAGTTCTTCAAAAGGGACTATTGTCCACAAAATAAATTGTTGACCTATAWGAAGGTCTTTATGGCTGCTGGATCACTTAGACCAAGCTATCTTTAAAGAGTCTCCACTGTCTAATCCCATTAGTTAAAGACTTGACATCTCATTTCCTTAAGTGTCTTCATGCTTTAACTCCTTTTAAGCATTGTGAAAAAAATCCATCTGCTTATTAAAGCAACAACTTAAAATGAATAGTTAAGCTGAAAACAGGAGAAAATGTGGACTGCTGGCTCCACTAGCACTATTTGTTTTACAAACYATTTATTAAGAACAGGGAAGATCAGTTTGAATAGAGTCTTTTCTATTCCAGGTGATAGGAAAAGCCGTCCTTTCCTACCTGGGTTCCTCTCTTGCATTTGTGTTATTCAAAACAAACAAACAAACAAACAAGAAACTAGAGGAAACTGCCCAATCTTGTCTTAAAAGAAGACCAACTTGATTGCCTGCTAGGGAGGCGCACACCACTCTCCCTCCCTCCCCATAGCTTTGCATCCAAAGTCAACTTACCCTATAGTCATTCTACRTGTAATTTTGCCAACTTCAAATGTACAAATATTTATTCATTGGATACTCAGAATTCCTGGAAGTAGTTTACCAGTGATGATGTAAAACAAAGGAAGGGAAAAAAGTTAGATTTGTGTTCTTTACCTTCTAATTGCTGAAAGTTTTGGCTTTACTTTTCATTATGTACTAGAGTTTTGACGTTGGCAAGGGACAAAATTTACCATGAGCACCTCTGTGATTTAGGAGCCAAAAATTTCAGCAGCTTTTGATTAGCCCTAGGTTCTAGGCATTTTTAAAAAATAGACACAAGTCCAATGCCAAGTCACTGAGGGGCACTCCTGATTTTTTTTTCTTTTYCTTATAGAAGTTACGGAAAGTACATGAGAAAGTGCARTCCTATAACTCCCACATACATTAGAGCTGGATTTTAATGATGGGGTTGTATTCGCAGCTTACCACAATACATGCGCTATGAAGACATTTTAGAAGCAGTGTAATTAGTCTCACCCACTAAAGCTATGCTTAATTGCTTAAGGATTGCTTAATCTTTTGTCTTCTCCCCTGAAAAGGTACACAGAAGACAAAAAAAATTCTACTGGGCTTGTCTGCTTTTCTCGGCTTCCTTGCTGGCATTAACTGTTCAACTCCACCCACATTAAAATACACAATATGCACATTCCCTTCATCAGCTCTCCTAATGCTTTTGCAATACAACTTTTCCACAACTCTGGTTGTCTGAACAGGATCACACAGGAGTGGCTACATGCATGTGTTGAACTGGGGCCAGAGCAGAAAGGAAACAAAATAGGAGGTCAGTCCTGCAGCTTTGGAACAACTGTTTTGCTACCTACTTTTGGACTAACAAACAGATTTATATTCAGCAATTCCCTGAGCAAACAACCTATTTAACTCTATAACAGCCATGAGGATCAAAAATCATCAAAACATGCCTCAGCAACAATCTCCATCCCCATCAATTCGCTGGGGACTGGTCAGAGGGTCCCCAACACTTGCAGCAGACTCCTAGTTTCTGTACAAACTTAAATCTTTTATGGACTGATCAGAAAAGGGCACTCGTAGCACACATTCTTCAGTGGGATGTGTGCAGTTTTGGAAGTTAATGCAATGAGCAGTTTACTCAGCAGAACATATGCAATTGCCCAGGGCCCCAGCGTGTCACTCTGATRCATGGCGCCAGAACAACATGAAGAATATTTTAGTTACTCTCTGCAGGGCAGGAAAATCATTGTGCAAACATTAAAGGAATGCGCACAGCCTGCATCGCATGCAGTTACACCATGCTTTTCCGAAACCCCGCATTTTTTGTCACGGTACATTGCCTGATGGCTGTTTTCCTGATAAATGTATATCCTCCTTTTGAATTCTTCAATATCCTCTGAAAAGTTTGTAGTGCCAGCTCTAACAGCAGTTTCAAAGTATTATTCTCATAGAGTAAAGCAGGCATTAAACTTAAGCCTATTTTACTATACCTATGCAAATAATTGTCATTTTTGTTCATTGACTGAGCTTAAGAACAGACAGAGAGGGTTTCAGGTTGATATGAAATATTTTTGATTGATGGATTGATTTTTTTTCCAGGGGAAATGGAAAAACTGCATATGGTGATCAACGGAAAGCTTCTGTCCAAACTTTGTAGTTTTCAGTTTTTAAAATTATATGTAAGTGTCAAAACATTTAGAATGTGTCAAAACAAAAACATTTGGGCTTTTTAAAATGATCTCTCTCTTTTTTTTAATGAAGCAATTTAATAAATTCAGCACTAGTCCATGGATTAGTGAAATGTGTCAGCAGGAGTTGTTTCTCTGCTGTCATGTTTAGGTGGTGGGCAGAGTCCATAGTCTCAAAGTTCAGCATATGTTTGCACACTTTATTGAATAATACTTTTACTTTGGTCACTGCATTTCAGGAAATACCTTTTCCAGATTAGTTACAACCTTTAACACTTTCTGCTCTTCATAGCTGCCAAAATTTTGTCACAGGTAACCTTAATTTTTMTCTGCTCACTTGTGTCACTTCACTTTACTTACCTTACTTGAGAAGGAGCCAAATAGAGCATCCTCCACCTCTGCTCGGAGGAATACAGCCACAGTGCTGTAAGTACATAACCTCCTGCAGTATGTGTAAAACCTTCTTAATGACTAACCAAACTCTAAATTTGGCAAGAGCCCTGCAAGGTGCAGTATAGGTATGGAGGAAGAAAAGTATACAGTGACCACTAGATGGCTTTCTCTGGTAAACCTAGCTTTGCAGCATAGGATGACATTTTTTTCACCTTTAYGTTTCTTCCTCCCTGCTTATGATTTTGGTCTTAATGTGGAAAAAGTAGCAAAATCAGTTTAAGTGCGCTATCTCTAGAAAACATTGCCCCAAAGTYTCATGGTGTCCTGCTCATTGCTGTCTTCCTCTAGTAAAGTGCATGCAAGTGAAAGCTTCCCAGGCATTTCCTTCAGAAAATCCCTCCTGTTGGCCTCAAAACACCTTTTGCACTCTCCCGACAGCCAAACTGATGTAGTGACAACCTGGATATTAAAATGGGGCATACTGCAATGGCATTCAATACTTCCTATCCTAAACCACTTTTTCAGCTCTGCCTCCCCTCTACGCAATCAGACTGCAAGACTAGACTAGATAAATTACAGATATGTGGCTACAATTATTATCAGACCTCAGTATAAGAAATAMGATAGGGATTTCATAAGAGATTTTGGTTAGTTTCCAAATCAGGCAATTGTTCACCTTGTGTTGTAAAAAACTCTGCAGGAAAGGCAGAGAAGAAAACCTGCTATTCCTAGAGCAGCTTTGCGGCAACTGAGCTTCGTGCTGCAGCTCCTGCCAATGGACAAAACATTTGCCTACTCCATGGTTGCCTTTTGCCTTGATTAATACCATTTTGTTTATTCTGATGTCTGTTCTGATTTGCTTTTGGCTCAACCAAATGGCAGTTGTCAGCGCTGCAATCCTCTCAGGTCCACAGGAAAAGGCAGGAAAAAAAGATAGCTCACTGTATCAACATTTCACTGGTGTTAGTGTTGGCAGTGATCAATCTAAAGTATTTCTCACCATGCAACATTTTTCGTACAAGTTCCTCTATTCCACAGATTATGCTTACTACTTTATGTTAGGTGACGTGACTGATTGAGGTGGTTTTGGGTGACTCAACCTTCCTGCTGAAGTCAGCAGGAGTAGCTGGACACAGTAAGCTCTACTTTCTACAGATAGATACCAGGCTGCATACACTGGCTATTAAATGTGTATTATAACAGTAAGAAAGAATGACCCAAAGTGGAGTGGGAAATCATAGAAGATAAATTTCATGCCTCTCTGACTGTTTCTTTGCATCAGTCTTATCACAAGGAATTTTCTATACTTTTATGCTCCACTCCATCGTGTAATTTCAGCTGTTTTAGTGGAGATATGCCAGTTCATACCAGCTAAGATATGGCCTACTAGGATTATTGCCAAAGTAGATGGAGCAAGTCTAAGGGATTAGGCTATGTTGATATTAAATAAGTGGATGGTGAACAACTTGAGTAACTCCCAGACAATAAATCACCACCATCGGATGGCATTTGTCCAAGTATTTTCAGTGCACTAAACCCCAAAGTTATCTGAAGGTACTAGCAGAGATCAGAGCCTCTCAGGCCTTAACCTTGCAGGTTGCTCCTATGAGAAATTAGCTAAACTTATGCAATGGTGTGGAACAGTTTATAGGCCTTTTTATGATACTGAAGAGTCACTGCTGCTGCAGTGATGTGGTGAGTATCACAGAAGAAGAAAAACCTCCAAAATCATAAATAAGAACGGACAAATTTATCTTGGCTCTGGGTATAGACCATGGCTCTGCATACTTCTCTGTCAGTGGTATTGGCTTAAGTTGCCCCATTTCTGCTCTTGGGCCTTTGTCTTCAGTTGTGGAAGTAGATCCATCCACATTGAAACAATTCAAGGAACTGCTCCTACAAAAAGAGGGCTGAGTTTTTTGGTAGGTTATTTTCAACTTGTATCAGTTCCCTGATCCAGGGCATTTCACAGCTTGACAGACCTTTTGGGTGACAAAGCTGAAAGCACAATGGAAGGGCAGAAAGGAGCTGCTTGTATGCAGGGAGATAGTAGTGTTTGTTAACCAGCTCTTGAGCTTTCTTTGGAAAAAAATGTTAATTGGTAAAGGAGACACAAGTGAGAAAACTTACAAAAATTCTTACAAATGGCTTTTGAAAGGCTGTTCAATAGCATCTATCAGATCCACATTTGCTATCTGTAGGTAAAGACATAAAATGATTCAAATGACAGAAGTGATAAAAAGATACRTAACAAACAAACAAACCAAAAAGGTTTATCCCACCATCTGCTAAGAGATCACAGTGTTTCCTCCAAGCACTTGCTATGTCTGTTTCCTAAGATGTACTCCTTTGCTACCAAAGGACTAAAGCACAAAAATCTCTGGTTTCCAACAGCATATTTAACATTTTCTGCTTACTATCCTGATTTTTAAGAAGGCTGTTTCTAGCTTGTACTTCCCAGCATTCCCTGGTCTCTCTTATTCTTGCAGCCGCTGCACAGAAAGCCTGAACAGCCTCAAGTAGGTACCCAAGCTTCATCCAGCCGTCAGCATTGCTGGCATCTGCTCTGTAACGTGCAGCTTTTCAATATGATAATAAGCAATTAGCTAGGCATTTATGAACATGAAGAACAGAAGATTGTACATAGTTAGTGCAAGATTTTCTGCTGAATGCACCAACAGATACTATAGGGATAATAACAAGCCAGGTACCAGAAACTCCAAATGTTTCAGACTGCAGCAAAAGGGAGAGGCCACTGATTTAACTAAATTATCTGCCACCATGTGATTGCTCAGTAGATAACATGGAGCGCAATGGTGTTTATTCACTTGTCCAGATTTATGTAAACTTCAATAGCCTTGAACTAATTTCCTTTCATGTCTCAAATGGGAAACCTATTCAAGCATAAGAACTTCGCTAAGGTTTGTTTAAATAATAATAATAAAAAAAAAGCAGCAAACCAAAGACATTATTCTGTTAGATATGCCCATCCAAACAACACATTCTTTAATCAGAGCTGAGCAGAGCCAGCCAAGCCTGTTTCATGAGGTTTCTGGTTTTGGACAGTGCAGTTCCTCTCCAGTCTGAAACCACATCTCTCCCCCAACTTTGACAATTTACACAGAAGGGAATGGAACCATGAGGCTCCTTAGAGCTCAGAAGTCTCTGAATTTAGGGTAATCTGCATCAGACATTTGTTTCCCAATATTTTCCTTTTGCATATGTTCTTATACACTGCAATGCAGCCACATCATTGTAGCATGCTGGGCCCACAAAGATGCGCTCTTCCTTTAGAGAATGTCAGGGACAAGCAGCATATCTCCCAGGGACTTTGGACTCACATTTAGTCCTGGGCAGAGACACTAGCATAGGTGCTGGGAGCAGAGGGCTCCTGCTTCAGGCTGATGAGCTCTACAGGCACCACAAGGAACAGAATGATACCTAGGATGCAGACTGGCATTCTTTGTCCCCCATCATCTGAGGACTCCCTCTGTCACCATGTCTTGTTCAGYATAGACATGGCTGGAAGTTCTCAAGAAAAAGCATTTGACTTTGCCTCCAAAACAACTTTTGTGAGTCTTTTCAGTGCCATCTCCACTCTTCTAGTGTACTTCTGAGATGCAGAGACAACTACATGCAGAATTCATACTGCTCCCGCTGACACAGCACAGAGAGTTTCAGCACCCTGGCTCCTGCTTTCCCCTGCTAGGACTGTAAGGCTTTCCCCCACCCTCTGCAACATCACCCTAGATGCTGGAGTTGATACATTTCCATTTACTCCTCCCTAGAGTTTTTTCCCTAAAGAACAGGAGTGATCCCCATCCCTGGGTCTTTGGTATTCAACACTGTATTTGCCTTGGGTAAAAAAAATGCAGTTTTTAAAATGAGTCCTTCCTACACAGTGACCCAGATGAATCCAAGCACTCTCTAGATTGCTTTATGCTGTTCCAGTCTTTTGCCATATGCAAATTTTACTGGAAGGCATTTTACACTTTCTTTGAGGTCATTAGTAAAAAATGAACAAATGTATCATTGCGCTATTGCCAGTCACTGCAGAGCATCACTGCAAGAAATGATTCCCCAATGACAAGCACCTTTTGAGCTCTCTCAACCAGCCTATTCTCAACTCATTTGTCCCCCCAAAATAGCACTGTACAAAACTAAGCATATTAGATCAGATTACTTCTATTAATAATCAAATTTGTAATCAGATCAAAGGATGACATGAGATTTTTTTAGATGAGCTGGGTTTGACATAAAATTGGGTTTACTGGCAATAACTATATTCATAACCATAAAATGATATTCTGCATAAATTGAATGCCTGTTTTCAATTATTTTTCCTGGAATTCACATCACCCTAACAAGCCTATAGCCTTGCTTGTTTCTGTATTTATTTGAAGTTCTAGCATGCTATTAATCTTCCACTGTTCTGGAGTTTCTTTGGTGCTCAAAATGCATGAAAAATTAACACCCAGGTGTATCTTTTCAGAACTCCTGGCAAAAGCTATTCAGGTGAGCAAAACTGATAGCATTTACTGCTGCACAGATGTTCCTCATTCTGCTCCCTTACCAGCAAACTGAAAAATACTCCAGCACTTGTCATCTGACCTCAGTACTTCAGCCTTGCTTTCCAAAGATTAAAAAAAAAAACAAAAAAAAAAACAAAAAAAACCACATATCTATTGAACAATTCTGTCTTTTCTGTCTTACTATGGATTATTTTACTCCAGCTACTAAGAGGTCAATACCACCACTGGAACTTATTCTTCCTCCAAACAAAATCGCTACAGCACAAGAACTGTTAATGTAATTTTACTCCCAATGCTTTTATATCAGTGTTCCTTATCCCTACACAGAGGTAGCCTACTTTCTTACATCTGAAAGGACACAGAGACTCCTATAAAACTGCTGAGATTAATGGAAAAACCCTAGTTTATTCCAGCTGAATTGAGGAAATGTAGCTGCAGGCCTGCTTGTTCTTGGAGTTTCTCAATGACATTGACCAGAGCATCAACCAGCATAAGCGGCAGGGGGCCTTTTGCTGTCCATTAGAGCATGGGTGATTTTTATAGTACTAGAGATTTTATACACACACACACACAAACTAGTTACTTCTAATGATAGGCTGGACCTAGTTGTGTCAGGCACTGTTCCTGGTTCTAGTGAAACAGTTGTTGTAAGACCTTATGAAATGCTCCATTACCATGCCTGTAGCCAACCACACATTTAATAGGCAAAATTTCAAATTTCTTGAAGTAAAGCACATGCTTAAGCAGATCTAGGATCCCAGATCTGGGAATGTAACAGCAGTAGCATAAGGCCATATTAGAAGATTTAAATATTACACCAGTAAACATAAAACCTTCTGTTGCAGAAATCCAATTAAGGGAACAATTATTATTTGTAAAAGGATGTTACTGTACAACAAAATGGAATGACCACCCAAAGGCAACACTGAGAAGGTAGCTCTGCCTGGTTCTGCATAACAGAACCTTGCTTGCTCTACAAGCAAAGAAGAAAGTACCCTGAAGTCCTAGACGGTGGTACCTGCAAGAATATTTTTATATAATTGAATTGTAGCAAACACAAGAAAAGTAAATAACTGTTTTGCAATAGCGGAAAAGCAGGGAGTTGCTGGGTAAGAGGTCAATGTTATAAATTTATTTGGCGAGACTAAGGGGCTTGGTGTGTGATCATCTACCAAATAGTTTAGTAAGGTAGAGAGCCCAGTGACTAGATGTCATCAAACTCAGAGCAGAGCTGCTGGTTGGTGGAAAGARTCCACCAGTCACTGAATTACTATTAAAAGCAATGTGAATATTTTGTAACTGTGGTTAAATGCAAATGTTTCGCATCTGTTTTTGGAAACAAAGCTGTTTTCATTTCTCCCAACTGAAGTTATTTCAATTTAGTGTGTATTTATAATGAATGTAGCTGCTAACGTGAACAAATCTCTCATCTTTAAAGACAGCTTTGTACTGTTGTTTTATTTAAGTGATTTTGACATTGCTGTGGAGCCTTATGAAGCTAATAGATTAAGGTACTTTGGAGAAATATGCTCATGGACAACCAGCTTCTTTTCTCTCTTTAGGTCATATCACAGTATTGATTTTAAACTAGAAATCAATTGAGAGCTTAGCTTAAAAAAAAGTTTAAAAAAATCGGTGCTACAATATGATTTGTGAACTGCTATCTTTCCAATGTCTTCTCAGTGAGTCAGTGCACAATTTAGAGGCTATAAACTCACTCTCTTTCCAGGGATTTCACGGTATTAACAAATAAATTAACAAGATAACAAATTAAACGCAGAATCCTGCTCCATTTCTTCCAAGGTTGCTCCATGAGGGCTCATAAGTCTACTCAGCTTTTGCCTTTTTATCAAGGGATTTCCTCACCCACTTCCCACCAATATGGAGCAGAAACCAAGTCCATCACCAGAAGCTCCCAACCACCCCCAACAGCAGCAATGCTTGTTAACAGAGTGCAGTATCTTAGGCCACCATTGCTAATCTGCTAAATGGCTATGACATCTTTTAAGGAAAAAAGCTGACTTCTTGGTGGAAAAAAGAATACYGGAGTTAGGACTTTATTCTAAGAGYGAACCACATTATCAAGTACGTCCTAAGGTTAAACATTAAATGCAAAAGTGCYGTGGATTTTCACACATAAAAGTTTACTCTAGTATGTAATTTTATTAGAGTTATGAATTGAGCATTGTAACTTACTAGTTTTGAGGTGTTTCCCTCTCCAGCCCGTATAGCCCTAGCTGCTGGAATTATATGATCAGGAAAGATTCTCAGCTTCCACTTACTGGCTTAAATTCACATMTTCCTATACTATTGTGTTGGTACAGGAAAACTTGAAAACATAAGCTCTAAAGGCTTAAAACACTGAGAATAAAAGGAAGCATTAAAAAAAGCATGATCTTTAMGCTAACCATTTAATTTTGAGTGTCTGTAAAATATTGTTTGTTTCTGATTTAAGAGTACTACATACAAGACTGGAAAAACATCATAGGTACCCCATTTCCTCTTAGTTTACTGAGCGTGATATAGCAAAATAATTATTTGCTGCTTATGCAGTGTTTTGAGCTACTTTGGGCAATAGGAATGCAATATTTAGTTTAGGCCAGCCCTTCTCGTAGGTAACTCATTTATTCTAGGGATGCTCTTATATCATTCTGTTAATTTACCAAGATCTTAGAGCAATTATAAGTGCAAGTTATTCTCACTTTAATGCCTGGACACCCATCGAGTGTAAATCCCCCCTTACTCCTCCATCACACCCCTCTGAACAGAGCTTGAGAGTAAATGTGAAGAACTCCATAGATGCCAACAGCTCAAGCTAGAAGTTTGTTTCAAAGAAAAAACTCAAAGTGATCGTTTAAACATAAAGTCCTATGTAGATTGTGACCTGTTTGCTGGGAAAACTAGCCTTTATACTTCYTGCCGTCCCAGCTGAACCTACTGTTGCAAGAACAGGGCTTGGGTCGGGCTTGTCACAGTACACTACTTTTGGCCCAGTAGGAAGGCTTGTCTCAGAGGCAGCCTTGATTTAAGAATTTGGGGTAAAGTCACACTCTTTAAATAGAGCCACTGYGTGAATTATGCTTCCCAAGCATGTACACATAGCATGTTTTAAGAAGCTGCAACAGCGATCATAGTGTTTCAGTAACTTTACTGTGTGCTTATATAGGACATATTTAAGAACTTCAGCACGAGCTGATACCATGAGTATGCACTCAGGGTCCACACTGGATTTTTATTTCCCTTCTAAGTCCATGTCTTTGTCACTTTTGCCAACTGAGCTAGCCAGCTGAAAGCCAGTCTATTTATGGCTACCCATGGCCATACGCCATATCCATGGCATAGCAATCCCTTTTACCTCTGCCTAAGTGTGCCCTGATCCCTTTACAATTATAAATACTAGCCAAAATAATTGCTACATATTAGAATTAGCTGCAGAAATGCTCACCAGTCATCTCCAGCTCCTGTATGGCAGCACATAATGCAGGTCTGTGCATTAGGCATGGCTACCCTGATTCACTAAAGGCAGCTCCTAGTAAAATACAGATATAGCTCATGAATACATCTCAGGTGTCTAGTGTGTCAGGAGCAAGAATCAAGTAGAGGTGGTTTAGTAAGTCATCTATGTGAGCTCTGAACAGCAATCATAATCGGCCTGTTTTGAATAATGTTCTGAAGTGACAGGGATGTTACAGGAGGAAGATTCATGTACAGAAATGCTTTATGTAATGACTTTTTTCTTTGGCTAACRGGATGCTCTAGGATGTGAAAAGGGGAGTCATTAAGGCTTGCTGGATGTTTAAGAAGAGRTACCTCTAGCTTTCCACTCCGAGCATCAGTGTAACTGTGCTGCCTCTTTCAATRCAGTGAGCTCAGCTCAAGCTGTTCAGTCCTTCTCTGATCTGGAAGCCAGGGAGGGGATTCAGAGCTCCTCTGTCTCCAGCAGCTTAACTTAATTCCACTGATGTCTCACAGCTGATAAACTACTACCTCTGATCTGATCACCTGTATGAGCAATCAGAGCAGAGTCATCTAATTTATACGAAAAGTGGGAACAAAGCAAGAGGGAGAGGCCAAGTTCTTACGGCACAGAAGCTATTTTGCTAGCATAAAGAAGAACTCCACAATGATTTAGATACAGGGTCACTTGGGTTCATGATCGGACTCAACTTTACATTCACCTTTTTTAATTTAAAAAAAAAAAAAAAAAAAAAAGAAATCTACCATTTTTACAAGAGCTGGCAGTAGCTGCTGTTGCACAAGTTTAGCAGCTAGGAGTAGTAACCATTGTTATCAAGCAAGTTTCACTCAAAGGGAAACCTGGAACTTTAAAAACTCCGACGTTCAAAAGCTCCCATGTTCACAAAGAKTCAAGCTGAAACACCTCACAAACCCCCGTTACTTCCCCCATCACACTGGATTTGATCTAACATGGATTATTAGCAGTTTTCTCATCTAATAATTTGTGAAGATTATGCTTGTGGCTTGCAACAGCATTTYAGAAGGGAGCCCAGCCCAGGGCTGAACAAAGCACCAGTCTGACACATGATCAGGATTCTTGTGAGAGAGTGTTATTGCAGCTGACCTGCTGGAAAGCAGCTCTGCAGAAAAGCACCTGGAAGTTCTGGTGGACAAGTTGACCACGAGCCAGCAAYGTGCTGCTGTAGGCAAAAAGGCCAATGGTATCCTGGGGTGCATTAGGAAGAGTGTTGCCACTAGGTCGAGGGAGTTGATTCWGCTGCTCAACTCAGCCCTGGTGAGGCCACATCTGGAGTACTGTGTCCAATTCTGGGCTCCTCAGTACAAGAGAGATGTGCAACTGCATGTCCATGGAGACACGGAGAGAATCTGGCCTAGGGCTACAAAGATGATGAGAGTACTGGAGCATTTCCCCTGTAAGGAAAGGCTGCAAGAGCTGGGTSCATTTAGCCTCGAGAAGAAAAGACTGAGAAGGGATCTTATCTATGTCTACAAATATCTTAAGTGAGGGTGTCAAGAGGATGCGGTTGAACTCTTTTCAGTGGTGCCAAGCAACAGGACAAGAGGCAACAGGCACAAACTGAAACACAGGAAGTTCCGCCTGAATATGAAGCGGAATTTCTTCACTGTGAGAGTGACGGARCACTGGAACAAGTTGCCCAKAGAGGTTGTGGAGTCTCCTTCTCTGGAGATCTTCAAGGCCCATCTGCATTGCATCCATGTTTAACATGCTCTAGGTAACCCTGCTTGAGCAGAGTGTTGGACTAGATGATCTCCAGAGGTCCCTTCCAACCTTACCCATTCTGTGATCTGTGTGGTTCTGTGATCAAGCAGGAGTTGGGAGGGGCCTGAGAAGAGGTATGGAATGGCCTGAAAAGAAAAGATAAGATTGGAGAGTCAGGACAGAGTTTGTATTTCAGGACACTTCTCTGAACTGAAACCCATTCTTCTCACTAAGCTTATGTGAATTTCAAATCAATATTGTTTTTCATTTTTGTAATGAGTTTTGCAAAAATTTARCAAAAGCTGAAAGTTGTTGTATCCTCCCCTGCATTTTCCAGGCCAGGAGAAAAACACGTCATCCCGAACCTTCAAACTTGTGCTACACAAAATGTCTACAAGAYAGCTAAATACCCATCTGTTTACTGCTTCTTTAAATCTGTATCTAGAGGCTGCAGAAATGAGAAGCTTGGGAAAATTCAAATGAGAGAGAACAATACAACAGAAACATTGTATTTTTCCTAGACCAGTAAGTCTTTCTTCAGGCCTAGAAGTAGATTCCTTACCATCAAAARCCAATATAAAAACAACTGACTTGACAGTTGTGGCAGAACTGCAGATAGAAAAAGGCATGCAAAATTGCAAGTAAAGAATATATGACTTGTTCAGCCAATGCTTCTTCATACAGAAGGACCACCCCTCTGCCTAGAGAAAGAGATCACCCAACTTTTATGCCATCAGGGTGTGGGATTGATAGGGGATCCTGCACCAGAATGAGAACAGGATAAGCTGAAAAATTCTGGGTAGGGCTAGGAGAGATGGCAGGTTGGTCGTTCCAGGCAAGGTGGATGGAATGGGGGCTGGTGAGGACACTTTCCATTCATTTTATGTTGAAAAAAAGAAAAGAAAAAGCAAAACAAAAAAACACCACACACTCACAACATACCACCACCATTCTTTTCCCCTTTGGCCATTGCTCATTTGTTTAGGTCACTTTTTCCCTTTGGATAGCTGAAAAAATGATTTCTTCAGCACAGTGAACTTCCTAGAGGGCCCCAATTTCAAACACCTGTGCTACCATAACCATTTATAATATTATTATATTCATACTACACCTGTTGCAAGGGTCCATGTCCTAAACTAGATTGAAATTCCTAAATTCATTTGATGCATGTCACCAGGAATACATCACACTGTGACACTTACCAGTTATTGCCATCCTAGGCAGCTGTTGCCAGCCAAACACCATTGGCTTCACGTCCTGCTATTCTAGGCACCTAATGCTAACATACCACCTTTTTCATGCACTAAATATCTATGCAACTCCTTTCCTGTAAATAGAAGTTAATTTATATGTTCTGGTGATCTTCCCTACTCCTGGCTTTCATCAACTAATTGCTACCCAACCTTATAGGTCAAGCACCAGCCCCTTTAACATCAATGACAGGACTCCTGTTTGCTCCACTAAGGAATGGGATTTCACCTTCTCCCTTTGACTTCAACAAAACATCCAGTTTGCCAATAAAAATGACTTTTACTGGCAGCAATAGTACCTCAGAAGTAATTGCTAGCATGCCTCATGCCTCTCCCCTCCTCCCCCAGTATTTTGATGCTGTGCACATTTGCCCTTGTATGTGTCAGTACTGTGTTTTGGAAGAGCAAAACAGAAGTTAGAATAAACAGCTTTCTGCTTCTTTCACCCTCCTGCTCTCCTTTCCTTTCTGAGGCTCTAGGAGTTGCTTGCACTAATCACCATAGAAATCTGTTGGTTTGTACAACCTTATTTTAAGATTCAGGCTTTTGGAGGTCGTTTGACTCATTTATACATCCACAGGGATGGCCAGATTTGCTCTGCTCAGCTTCACAGCTTTCACTTACAGCAGGGCTGCGTAATCGGCTTTGATGAGCTCATGAAAAGAGACAAAGCAAAAACGTACAACATTCCAGTTATACAGAGAGAGAAGTTTCTGCTGGAATGAATCAGAAAGAGCTGACTGCTGCCTGCAGTTCTTGTTCTGGCTTTATTATGATTTAATGTCCCAAAGAATTTTTTYGTTGTTGTTTCTTTTCAAGGCCACTGCCACCTTATGGCCACAGGAAGCTGTTTCAGTGCAGAAAATACATGTACTGCCTCACCTTAATATTTAGGGAGCTGACAGTGTACTAGACAGCCCATTTTCCAGAGTACCTAAACCCTTCAMTCTCAGAAACATCTTGATTGCAAATACTGTGGAAAGCACTGAAAACAGGTTTCAAACAACCTTTAAAACTGGCCAGTGCAGATGGCTGAGCCTGTATTTGTGCAATAATCACATCATCATTAGCAGTCAAGTGAAATTGATTAAACTAAGAAAGTTCTTAGTGAAAAAATTCTTTTATACAATTTTCCAACCAARGAGAGAGGGATACACACAGAAAGGTGAAAAAACATTTTTTTTATTTTGAGAAACATGACCATGACACTTGTTATATTTTAAAAGAAAGCAAAGCTAGAGGTAGGCAGGAACCACATTTCATTTTATGTCAGAGTTAACGGTATACCTGCAGCTACAGGTTAAGTGTCAACCTTGAAAGTATTCATTTTTTCTCTTTCAGATGGTAAATTCCCCATTTTTATACCAACAGAGGCCTTAACAATTTTAACATGTTCACCCACTGCACACCTCAGTGATGTGAAAGAGATGTTATTTCTATTTTCCAAAYGAGGAACACAGGCACAAAGGCAAAATCCTGTTCAGTATTGCCAAAGTTAATGAGTAAGGTATTGCCTTTCCCAGCCAGTTATCATTTTGGATATTGGAAGATTCAGAAAGTTGAAACCAAGATGATGACAAGAGGCCAGATGAGGTGATAACGCAGGGAGCTACCTGAATCCCGTATGAACTTTTGAAGCATTTTTCCCAACTAAGCATCAGATAGGTCTTGGGTCCAGCACTACTTTTGTAGGTTGTATGACAATTTTATTAGTTCTCATTGACCACTTTCTGTGCCACCCTTCTGCTGCATATTGCACACCTCCAGGAGGTGGGCAACAGCCCCCTATTTCAAAACTCAGTCTGGCAACATGCCTGGTGGAGCCTGGGACGAGCTTGGGACGTACAGTTCACTGCTATACCATTCAAAGCATTTTGATTTTAGATCATTCTGACTTGAAGATTCTGTTCATTCTCTCAAAACATTCCAAATGTTGTGGAAGGAGATGAAAAGCAGCATAAAGCCATTCATGCCCCCTTCTACACAGAGGGACTAAAATCTATTTCAGGCAAAGGTGGCTGAATCCAAACTAGCAAATTTTAATGAAGTACCATGTTGCTGACTCAGTGAACTCTAGCAGAAATGGAGTTCCACCTTAAAATATAGTATCAGTCAAACACAAAAGAAGGCTTGGTGATGGTGTTTAACACTTCAGATGTTTCACATAAATCACGTGCATAATTTTCAGTTTTGCACTATTTTGCTTGTCCTAATTCCATATCAAGCTAAGAAGAGAAATGGGAGCAGATTTATTGTGCCACTACTGACACTAGAGGTAGAAAGGATCACATGTTCTCAGATTTCTGAAGCAGCTTAGGTACTCCAAATATCCCTGCAGTTTGGAGACTCTTATGGTAGACTCTACATGTCTACGTAGCCTATTTGACACATACAATTAAAAGCTAGCAAGCAAAAATAGAGACACCTCACATATACATTTACAAGGATCTAAAAATTGCTTTGCGGATATGGTCACTTTGTCAGCAATCAGTTGCATTTAGCATAGATTTCTCAGATCAGCTGTGTGCTTATTGCATTTGTTTATCACCTATTAATCCTTTACAAGCAGTCAGTCAGTAGAATCTTAACTGAAGTCTTACTTCAGAGACAATCCATGGCCATCCATTATCCTGGCAGCTGTTCCAGGTAGCCAACACCACTGTTAATAAGCAATGGCAATCAAGGGCTAGCTTTTAGTCTGGCTAGCACCATACCCAGCTGTCCCCCATTCTTCACATTCCTCAGTGAATAAACAAGAGATAGCTTTTGGCACAAGACAGAAGGAAGATTCCAATACAGTTCTGGATTCAGAACAAAAACACAAAGTCACTCTGCCTTCATACTTAATAAAACCAGTATGACAGCACTTGTTTCAGCACACACTAATTTATCCTTTAATATTTTTCAGGTGAGAATTTCCCTTCTTGGTTGATTTTCCCTGCTGGACAATACTATCAGTGGAGTGCCCATTAGTCAGAATCCTGCGTGGGCACTTAAGTGACCAGATTTTCAAAATAACTTTGGATTTTCAGTGTTGAACTGTTTTGCAAGTCTAGCCCTACACATCAAAGTGAGTATGTAGAGTATTACAATAAAATTTGATAAACCTTCTTCATCAAAAGCTGATTCTCTATTCTGATTACTTTATTAAATACAGCAGTATAATACTGATGCATCATAGTAAGGAGTTATATCTGTCACAAACTCATGATCACCTATGGTCAGAGCAGTTCTAAAGACAGGTTTTGAATATGAGTAACTACACTAGTGTGTGATTTCTTTTACAAGATACTGTTACATTGGTACAATCACTGTTGTGCACTTAATTAAAGTAGTGGTAAGGCAATTTAAATCACTGTACCTTTTATTCCTTTTCTTTCCTGTATGGGAACAAACAATAGTTACTCCTATAACATAGCATTTACACTGCTATACCTGTATCACCAACAGAAGATTTGTAGGCAATCTTGGGATAGGAATTACCTTGCTGTTTAGTTGTTTAGAGGTCGCAGACAGAGGTCTTCTGCATACAGCTACAGCAAAATAAGATTCCCTCACTCCAGCCCAAAGCTAGCACATTCCCTAATCTCCTAAGAGAGTAGGTTTTGCAAGTGCTTCCTAATTTGCTCCAAGCAAAACTCACCTGGATCAGCCTAAACAGTTTAACCTGGTCTGAGTTACCAGTGAAATTCTGCTTGGAGCATTAGAGACAGCTGAGTCCAGAAGAGGACTCCACCTCACTAACAAGAGTCCCTACCTACAGCTGCTCAGCTAAYAGCTCAGTGTTTTGCTAAACCAATACGGAGAAGCAGCAATCCTGTCTTGTGGCTGTGAATGGTCTCTTATAAACATGGAGAGCTGCATAAGCCTTTGCTAYGTGTCCAGTGTTAGACAAAAGCAGCGTGGGATCACCGCAACAGCAACTTCACAGCACTTCTGACAGAGAGAACATTACCGTTGGTGGAGTGAACCTCTGAAACTGAAACACTGGACTGCTTTTTCCCTGTCATCTGAATGGATTATTTCAGAAAACTGTCAAAAAGTGCCTTTTCCTCCACCAAAGAAAGTATGTTCTTGTAGTAGGAAAGTTGACACAGATAATTTCTGAAAATGGTTTATAATCTCACAACCAAGAAGTCCAAAGAAGTTTCTAAAGGAAAAAGACTGCTAAACTACAAGAGATATTCCACTTAYCGTGTTAATCACTGGGCCAATACAAACCTCACACAATCTTTACTTTCACTTGTRTTATCGAACTCAATGGAATCTCTATTTATTACCTGAGCTTTAAATWAAAATTATGAGCTCTTAAAGAGGTGGCAGATCGCTTCACAACTTCCTGTTTCGTGAACATACAGGAATGAACTTCCTGMCAGTTCTATTTTCCTGTTTGTGCTGTAGTCATTGCATTATATCCTCCTGTTAGAAACTGTCATCATGGTAATTTTAAATCAGTTATGCATCTGATTTTGAAACCTGTCAAGGATTTAAAGGTTTCTAAAATTCCTGTTAGGAAGGACAAGAAAACACCTGTGGAGGTGTTTGCCGAACATGCATGCCTCAATGGGTTTGGCAAGGCTCCAGGCTTCTGCCTCCCTTGCCTGGCTGTGATGCCGTTCTGGCCCCTGCTATCATGGTATCGATTTAGCCACCTCCCACACACATAGRCCTCACTGAAAACACAGTGACAGGCATGGCTTTTATTCAGAAACACAGCCAGGATATACTGAGATCACCTTCCTAGTCTAATTACCACCACTGAAAACTAAGAATTGCCAACAGAAAAGTACACTGTATGTGAAAAGCCCAAGTAGAGTTTGCTATTCTGAACTGAGATCTACCKTTCTGGTCTTCTACAAGAGCACCCATCAATTCTGTTGGTGTTCATTCTCTCTCACTCCCCAGAGATTTGTTTTCTTTTTTTCTGTGCCAGGCAAATTGGAACAGTTGCAGCAGGAAAGCTGCTTCTACCTCAGACTAGTCATCGACTTAAGGGCCAGGCACTCTGCAGAGGTTGGGAATCAAACCCTCACTTACAGTAGGAAGGGTTAATGCCACTGGTCTAAAACAGAGGCGTCTTTCCTCGAGTTTTGGTAGGCAGGGTGGGATTTCAAAAGCAGCCCTGACCTCAGCATGTCGTTGTTCTTGCCTTGAGTGGGCATATGGGCCCTTCCTAGATGCCAGTTCTTCCACAGACACCATAGAGAACAGTACCAGTTGTACACACRCATATAAATATAAGTGTATATATGCATACATACACATATATACTTTTATATACATACATATATATGTATTTATATCTATGTACTCTCCCTACAGCTAGAGTGCCTAACTCAGTATAGGGACCTTACTCTGGAAGCCTGTTGCATAAAAGTTAGGCATTATAATGCAGAGATGATTACAGAAAAGGCCTGTAGTAGARCAGAAAGGGAATCCCAGAGCTCAAGAGACCTGGGCAAAAATCCCGACTGGTGGAGCACCCTATTCCTCTGAATTGGCCTGACTAACTGATAATCTGRAAGACTAGACTTCCTACCCTGCGACGCAGGAGGTCATGATGAGAAGAGTGAGCTATTTATGGTACGTCTGAACTGTTTGGTTTCTCCAATTCAGGAAAATTAAGAAGACAAACAACAAGCTCAAGAAATGCCAAGTGTCCAAGGGAGAAAAAGGAAAGAGCTGTAAGAAGGAAATTCTACCTTAGTTTCCTAGAGAATATATTTGTTCTGTCCTGGGTATAACCTGTCTTTAAATAATCTATTGCATGACGAGTTGTCAGAAACTGCTCCCGCGAGCGTTCTCGCCCTTTGGAGGACAGCAAGTTCAGTTGCCAAAGACAGTACAAAGACTAGAGCATTACAAGAGACTTAGCAGCCAGAAGCAAGGCCCATCCATCCATTTTGCTGACTAACCTGTCATCGTCAGGATGTGTTGCTTGAGAGGGAGAGAGAAAGGCAGCTCTGAGAAGAATAGTAGAGGAACCAAAGCACAAGAACTGCTAGCAGGAAGGAAAGATTTATGATCTGCAAGAGGTGGCTTCAAAATCTACACCTTTGGGCCAAAGGCTTTTCCATCTCCAGTTTAAAGACCCAGAAGATTGCTGCATGCAGGCAGGAGAAGGGTCTTTCAAAACCAAAATAAGACCCATGCTAAGGAAGGTAATCAAGGAGACAAGAGTTCCATGCAATGGTTAGGAAAGATGAACAGAATTTCTCAGCATTGAATAAGTATGATATAAACTAAGCACAAGGTAGGTAGCACTTTGGTGTTGAGAGCACTTGTAGGTCTTTGTGGCTTGCTAATGGGGCAAGACTCCCTGAGASATGCAAGATTATACATCCACAGAGCAAAAGGAGAATTCCTTTACCCTTAGCAGCTGGTRTTCACATTTTTAAAATTGTCTATGTAGTACTACTCTGTGTTTGTTCCTTACTAAAATCTATTTTTTGCTCATTTTGCTGTCAGTGCTTCAAATTTATTATTACCCCATTTCACTGTTTCTTGTCAACATTTGCCTGTGAATGAAGTAAAAGCAAGTTTGGATTGATTACAACTATCTTTAAGTGAACTGGAAATACATAGTTATGCAAATTGCCCTGCGTGGTAGCCAAATAACACCACAAATTTGAAAGATAAGAATGAAATGTGCTATCTAAATGATCAGTGGTATTATTTGCTGTTAATTATGTATTGCTTTTTAACAGCTGTTTGGCTTGCAGCACCTATTGTTTTAATGTTGCTAGAATAAAGGCTCTTTTAGCTGTTACAATACCATTGCTTTGCCCCAGTTACTGTTATTAACAAGGACCAGGAGTTGACCCCGGCTATATGGCATGGCAATGCAAAGAAACACCTTTGGACTAATGGTGTTTCCATTACTCCTAATATTTTTCCAGGATGCATCCTTTTTTATTTGCATCATAAAGACTGTAAAGTACTTTTACATGACACCTCTAAATCCTTTATAATGCATGATGTCAAACAGCCCATTTAGTAGCGACTCTGTGGTATAAAGTACCACACTACACTGAAGTTGCTATGCTGAATTGTGTCAAAAGACCTACTTTTCTAATTCCCTCATAATCTTATGGATGGAAATAGCACATTGTAGCAGTTCAGAAGCTGTTCCAGTGTGACATATCAAGTGTTACTGCAGCACTATTTTGATGGTGAGTCATCATACAAGACAATGTATTGATACAAATATTGATGTACCACAAAGTGATTTTTTTTCCCTCTCTCAAATCACCATTGTGGAGGAAGGAAATAAAGTGAATGGGAGCAAAATGCAAAGTACTGTTCTGAAACATCTGACCTATCATTAACAAAACTAAAAAAAGTTATGGTCATCTTAAAGCTCTGACTTGCATCAACTAACAAAGAACAGTTCTCACAAAGAATCCCTCTTATCTCATCCCATTGTTCCAAAAYATTGCACTTATATATCTTTGACTACAACACGAGGGGAATAAGCTGAAAGTCATAGGACATCTTTAATTCAGAATTTCCTCACCACTCAAGTCAAGCCAGACCYTCAAGTTTGCTTTGAAATAATCTTTGCACATGATAATATGGCTTGGCTGAAGAGGCAGGACAGGTTTTGGATTAAGGCCCTGAACTGGGATTCAGAAGCTCAGGCTTAGCTCCCAGTTCTGTCACTAAAATTGAGGTGTTCCAAGCTATTGACCAGATTGGAAGCATGCTTTTATTTGGTATGTAGGAAAACTGCARAAGAGCAGAAACATAGCACTCCATCAAAGAGCATAAAGGGACAATAAACTGAATGYAATGTATCTAGACAGCAACCTCATTACCTGCAGAAAAGATTCAGGATAAAATCTTTGCTCTCTTCACAGAAAATTCACAATTTCTTTTATGTAGCTTGTTACAGTTCAAATAATTGGTTATGTAACCGGCAAACAAATCCACATGTTAAGACCCAATTCATATGT
The DNA here is from genome assembly GCF_003343005.1 of Rhea americana. Lineage (NCBI taxonomy): Eukaryota > Metazoa > Chordata > Aves > Rheiformes > Rheidae > Rhea > Rhea americana. Next base: position 3,083,872 of record NW_028187100.1, read on the forward strand.
AGGTGCAAAAATAGAGCTGGCTTATTAAACTCACTTATTCTAGAAGTGTATCGTTTATGCAGATTTCAGTGTTTTGTATGCAACTCCTAGCAGCAAAGRGAATAAACTGATGTCCTGAATCTTATCTAGTTTAAATGGAAGTGAAACTACCCTAGTTTACCCTATATAGCTAATAAAGAGACTTGTGTTTTAGGCTAAACCCAAGCTAGTYATATAACTATCTACAAAGGAAAAGTAGAAAAACAGGAGTGACTACAACATGCACATTATACCATTAACTAATGTTTCTCTTCCAGAGTTTCTGTTCTGCTTCTCTGCCCTCCTTTTCTTCAGCAGAGGGTGATCATTGCCTGTCTGTAGCTAGTACAGTCAGATCTGTGCCAAGTGAAACCAATCTAATTATATTTGTTGGCATGCAAATGCAGCCTACTATTTCTTAAGCAGTTTTCAAAGATATAGTCATGCTAGTAATTAATATATGCTACGATGCGAGATAAAAGCCACRCCACAGAGAACACTGCACTTATTACATGTCATACGCATTCCTGGCACAAAGATCTGAATCYTGCTGTCCACAGCCAGATTTCTATATGCCTTTCAGAGGTAAATGACCAGCTACTGAATCCACTTTCAACAAGGAAAGAGGGTTAAATTAAACTGGAATACATTAGCAGTATGCTCACATGGTAAGCATGTGCACACGGTAAGCGACTATGACTCAGCTACGTGCTGTGATTTATTGTGCTGCAATAACTTGCTTGTGCATTGAAAGTGAAGACAATGTAAAGCTCACTGAAAATACAAGCCTGTACCTGATTTGGGATCAAAACTCTTTTAACAAGAGCTTCTACCGGGATAAGGATGGGAAGAGGTGGCCTGCTGTCTTTTTTACTGGATGGCAAAGAATGGGGGAGTGACACATACTTGCTACTGTGTGAATGTTGATAGGGTGCCATCATGGCTGGCTGGTGGAATGGTACTTGTGCTCCTGATCTAGGGACTTAGAGAACCCAGATTTAAGCAACAAATGGAAGACCTGAATGTAAGGTCCTCTTTCACCACACGGCACCTCTCCTCTCATTCCAGCTCTGCACTTCCCTAAGTAGTTGCCCTTCTACAGCATTTGCAGGTGCTGTGGACTTCAGAGCAGCGTGTTTGTCTTCACCAGTGACCAAAATGCTGTTGGCTCAAGGTAAGCTACACTGCTGCACARTGATGACAGCTGATGATGTCGTCCATCATTATGTATCATATGCTAGCACTGACATAATCTTTACATATGGCATCCACATCTCACTTAATTACACTGCACCATCTGACACAAGTTAAATTTTTTCAGGTCATCCAAAACATGCTTCACAATGAAACAGTGTGGGGAGCACAAAGTAAGGTTTTTGTAGGAGCGCTTTTTACCCTCCAAGGCTATGAGCTACCCTCAGTGTTTTCATGCCACTTCTTGCAAAAGCCACTTGCCTGGTTGGAGGATTGCACTCCTGACAGCTGACAGCTTCTACTGTCCACACAAGGGTTATAAATGCCTATTATATGAATACAATAAATGTCACCTTGTGGTTTCTGTTTATATGTGAAACTTGTTTCCATACTAATAAGCAACTATTAATATTGCTGCATCTCTAAGATATCTTCTTTTCAGTTTAGCATTGAATTTTTTTCTGAGATAAATAGAGGATTGTGCTGTCAATTCACCACTAAAGTCAATTCTGGAACACAGCTGTTCTATGTTTTTCTTTTTGTTCTCAGTGGTTACTTTATCATGTACTGGTGTCATGTCTTAAACTTCTTTCTAGGTGCATTTTCTAGCAATTTCTCTGTCCTTTTTCACCTGAGAAGTTTTTACCATGACAAGCTGCACATCCAAAGTGCAAGTGGGCTTTGTATTCATTAGAAAAAAAGTTGATGAAAATGGATGATCAAAACATGGGGAAAAAAATGCCCAAATCTATAAAATATGAATCAAACAGCTGTAAACTATGGATCTCCATTTTCTTCTCAATAAWCCTACCTGATGAAATCTCTGGCCAATTCAGTCAAATCGATTTACCTGACTTCAGATGGTTGTGGATTGTGAGTATGGAACATGTTTCCTTTTCTCCCAAAATAAATCATGTGACTCCTTAAAATCAAATGATCTTTCATAGAATCCACACTTTTGAGTCTAATTGCCTCAATAGCTGATCTTAATCTCTTTGCAATATCCTTGTTAATATTGTATTCACAGTATGCAGTAAAGAGACTGGTCTCCAGTCTGATATGTCTTCTTTTTCTCCTCTCCTGTAAATCAATGCGATTAGCTCTTCTTGGCTCATCGATCCTGTCAGCTTGCTTTTCCACCATGTGCTGTTATAAACTTCCAGCAGCTTCTTCCCCCAAATGTCCCCCAAATTCTAATAAAAATCCCTAGGAAGCCCATCACTGTGCCATTCTTTGCCAGTTTTAAGGCACGTTAGAGGCTTAGATGCTGTTTTCTACAGGCCAGATTGTAATCATCTCACTTGCACTGAATAACATCTATGTTATGAGTAATTCCCACTGAGCCCAATGGGGCTATTTGTGATATACAGCATTATTCAAGATGAGCAACATTTTGGTCCCTTCACCAGTCTTGGTTCCACTAAATGCAATGGCAGAACCTCTATTTGTTTCACTGGATGCAAGAGCAGGACTCAGGTATCCTAACAGAGATTATCTGTAGGCCTAGTTCACTCGGTGGAAATACTCACTTGTACCAAGTTTCTCACATACAAAAAGTTTTCTAAAATATGGCATTATTTTATATTGAGTGCTAACTACTGAAACTGCATTTTTTTCTCACTCAATTTTTTTCCTTTCTTCAAAGTATTGACATTTTTACCCTAATTTCAGTTACTCTTTTCAATTCATCTGTAACCACAGGTTTTGCCTCATAGAGACAGACAGCTCTTTGCACTGCTGAAATCAATGGCAAAATTATTGTTGGCTTCAGTAGCATCAGATAAAGTTTTTGAAGTACTGTCTTGTTTCTAAAAAGGACAATTTGATTTGATTCTCCAAAGTTCTGATTCTTGCCAAGTGTTCTGCATCAGATTTTTAAATGTTCAGCTGTTTCTTTCAGTCACTCTGTTTTTATTGCTGTCTTCTGCTTTCATTCCCATATGTATCAATAGCTTCTATTGGCTTTTGGGAGCATGGACGATATATTAGCTTCTTTAGATGTGAGAGGATGTACCTCTGAGGAGATGCTCACAGAGGAAATGAGGTTAAAGGAAAAAAAGGGCAAAGGGGATTTTAAAAGATTAGAAATCACTATGGCCTGTCAGAAGTGAGTCAATTAAAGGAAATTAAGTGCAAATGGAGCCCCTTTAGGAGGATCATGAGGAATACTTAGGAGAGAGGACACTAGTTTTATCCTTGTTTGTTCACACTGGGAAGAGTTGAAACATGGGAATTTCTCTTTGGACATTCCAGTCCAAGTTTTGCTGGACCAAGATTAAATTCTCTCACGGAGGATCTCCCTGTGCCCTATTTTAAATAGACATCCTTTTGAACATATCAAAGGTATTTTCATATTTAGTTCTGCACTGCCATGGCAAACAGTAGTTTGCCAGTAGTAGGCAAACAGGTTGCCTACTTTTTTTTAATTTGTATCTTCTCTTCAGTAAACAGTCACTTTCTAAAACTGAGAACATTTTCCCCCTGGTCTTTTGCTCCTTTCACACTGCAAAGAGTAGGTTACCTCTCTTTTTTTTTTTCTCCTTTTATCCTTCAGACCCAGTCATTCAAGTTGGGGTTAGTCTATCGGTGGGACATCACACAAGGGACATCAACATCTTCATCCATGCTGTGCCTGTTCTCTAGTTAAACAGGGATCTTCAGTCTCCAAGCCTGTCAATGTGGCTCCTTTTGTGATCACTAAATTCACACACACAAAAATGAAAGACAAGTAGAAAATCCAGCTTGTCTCAGTGGGAGGGAATTTAGTTCCATAAAAAGACACGAAAGCCATGCAGAGTGAGAGCCACAGTGCTTTGGATGCAAAACGGGTGAAAAAACGAATCCCTGGCTGAGGGAGGGTGGCATATTCCTGCTTCTGATCTGGAGGCAGAGCAGAGCCTCCGTGTTGCCCTCCTTTGAGACTTTTATATGCCCTGCGGGGAAAAGGAGCCTCCTGGGATGGCTCTTAGCCTTAGAGGAGTAAATACAGATTATCAGCTAATCACCATAAACCTCAAGGATTAATGAATGATCTAATTCGATGTGRAAATGCCATCAGCACCTGAAGCCTGGAGTGTGTATATCCTTCCTGAAGTTTGGCTCCAGTGTAGYACAATAAATTATTATTGTTTTTTTAAGTAGGTCTGCAATACAGCAATAATGCTTCCATTTTAAATGGTCATCACAGCACCAAGTAAATATTTCATCAGTGTTTTACAAAACAGACTCTGAAATGGTGCATGTTAACAGTGTTAGCAGTAGAATTATTAATTTTTCATACACTCCTAAAGTGTAATTAATAACAGCTTCTCCTCCATCCACAGCAGTCACCGCTTCATGCTTTTGAACAAGTGACTTGCAGCAGAAGGGAAGTGCCACTGCCACAGAGCCTGTGGCATGGCTGGTGGAGACCACCAAAATGAGGCCTTCTGGTAACTCTGGGGCTGTAAATTTGGTGCTAAGGTAGGCTGATCTCCCTGCCTTGAGAAAGAAGGTGCTTGTGTGAGTGTGGGTGTGTGTAAAGGGTCCTGATCTCCACGCTGCAGAGCAATCAGAGGTGCTGTGTGCCACTGGTGTCAGTAAAGCTGGAGGAACTTTGAAACATCTTCCTCAYTCAGGGCTGCTCCATGTTCCTGCATTTTGCTGGAGGTAGAGCAAAGGTCAGGTGCAAGCCTGCAGATTGAAAACCACCTATACAGTCACTGTCCTGGGTGAAATCCAAAGCCAGAAGAGGCTGCCGTGCTAAATGTGTTTGCAAATGTTGATGCTGACAGAGCCATGTTTCACTTCTTGAGCACTCAGCATCTGCTGGAGCATTGGGTGGCCCATAAGCCTACACCAGGTGGCCTGTGAAGCAGATGCTGTGTGGAAAACTGGAAAGATTAAAAAAAAATTTTTTTTATGTTAAAGTAACATTTTATAGATAAAGCCTTTCCTAACACTTTCCCTTGTCTTTTAAAAAGAGATGGAGGGAAAAAAGAGAGATCATGAGAGGATGACAGGGAGAGAGAGAGAGAGAGAGAGAGAATGAGAATGCAAATAAAATCAAAATCAGAATTAAAACCAGGCCATCAAACAAAACACAGACTGGGAAAAAAGATCATCTAAACTCAAAACAAAACTGAACCATTAGTTGAAACTTTTTGTTGACACCGGATTGGAAGGAACCAGAACATAGATGACACTAAACACAGTCTATATGAAAAAATGTAAATTCCAACATTTACACAGAGGTTTTCAGAACCACCAAAACAAAACAGGCTACATGAGGGAAATCTACTGAATTTCCAAATAATATGAAAATACTATAAAAGAGCTAGGTACTGTGCTAAGTTGGGTGATAGTCTTCTATTAATCTAAAAAATACCAATGGAAGATAGATATRTAAGACTATCTGAACATCTGAACCCAAATCACAACGTTCTTCAGAGAATATTTAATTTATCTATATATGTGTGTTCTGTTTGTCCTGAATGTAATTGGTCAACGATCTTTATCAAAAAAACAAATAAACAACCCTCACTGTTTGCTTTTTTCTAACATTTATTTCCTCTTGTCAGAAAATTAAAGTTTTGACTGACAACTGAAAAATGGTAATTGTAGCAATTGTCAGCTTTAGATATTTTTGTCAAAAATTGCTAGTAGCTATTTTCCATGCAAAATTAAATCCCTTTTTTGATCAAGTCTGCTCCTGATTTCTGTACCAATGTCTTCCTAGTGAGCATTGGCAATACCCTACAGCTCTCTGACCCTCTCTTCATCTACCTCTAAAACCAATAATAATGCTAATAATATTTACCTCCATCACTCAAGTTTAGTGAAGCTTCATTAAGGAATATTTTAAAGCACTTTGAGACTCTTAAATGAAGGCTGCTCAGACAGTATAAAATTCAATTACACTAGAAACTAAAAAGCCATGATTTAATCCTTAGCACCTAGGTAAAACACAATCTAAAAAACATATATTACAACTGGAGACGAGAAACAAAACATACAATACAAGAGGTGGAGCTGTCAGCACAGTTAATATGATAACTGCTTTCATATAATTTAGCTCAAATAAATTAGTTATGGCTTGTCAAACTGAATCCGTGGCTAAACCTGTGGATAACAACAGAGAAGCATGCTGCTAACTTGGATGATTACAAATTGAGCTGCTTTACTCAGCTCAAGAACTTGAGCCTTGCAATCCACCAACCTGGAATGTGTGATGGAAGGGTAGGGAGCAAGAACATAAATTTGTATCTAGGCAACATCAAGAAACCTGTATTTGGAAAAAAAAGTCTTTGTTTCTTTAAGGTTACTAAGTGCATTAGTAAGGGCATGTCATTTTAGGTATAATTGGCTAAGAGGTGATAAAACCTTCTTATCTCAATTTAAAATGGGACTTATAGATGATCATCAAATTAGTAACAGGTGAGAAGATGAAAAAAAAAATGTTAAACTATTTCCAAAGAGGTTATTGTCTACTTAATGTTTGAAGTTTGTTGTTTTCCTATGTATTTTTTTCTATAGCTCTCCRAGAAAAGTATGTGGTTGCAACACATAAACTATTCAGTGTGAAGATTTATACCACGATCCTGTCACTTGAGTGACAGTCTAGGGGTGCATGGCCCCATTTCAATAATTGACTGTGATCTGGCTTTGGTTTTCTACCAGTAATCAAAAATGCCCTGGCCACTTGACACAGAATGATGCTGGTCTAGTAACAACTCAACCTGCTGCTTCACAACATCCTGCTTCACACTCATCCTGCTACTTTTCCAGCAGGRTTTAGGAAGGATCAAAGATCTTTGCAACGGAGCAGCAGGGGTAGCTTTCCATTTGCTGGAGAGACCTAGGTTTGCTTTAAAAATGATGTAGACAGAGGTACACTGATCTGCTAGATAGACCATAAAGTACATCTAGGATACATACACAGCTATTTGTCAAATGCCTGAGTAGAGTACAATTCAGCCCTGTCAAATTTCAGTCAGTGTTATGCCTTGGGTGACAATCATTTCAGCTCTAGAATAAATTCAGCTCAAATCAGAATTTTTCCTTGATATGCTTGCTTTATATTTCTCTGATTTTTCAGACCTTGCTAATATTTCTTGGGTCTACAAAGTGTAGAGAAGAGAATTTTTAAATGTGTATTACCARTTCCTAAGGGACCTGAATAATTTCTACTTTGAATCACTTTTCCTTTGAGCCTCATCTAGGATACAGAAACAGGAGTGTTGTGTAGGGAGCAGACTACAGCCAGGCAAAGGGACTAAAGGCTATGCAGTCCTGTAATCCCAGATCACAAGATAGTCAGTCCAGTTTTACTGCACTCCAGACTCCTGGACAGACGTCTGTCCCTCAAGCCCATGTGGATGGGATCCTCCCCATTTCCCAGCTTTTCTTCTCTTCAGTGTAGAGTTATATTTGTATKGCTTTACTGAACTTTTTGTAAGCTAGTGACTTTTTTTGCTATGGTACCACACACATTTATTTCAGAGGACTGTTGTGCACTACATGGATTTTCATAAAAAGGAGCTCTTAAGTCATTTCTGGGTGTCCTGTCCTTTAAGAATGTGAGTTTTAAAGGAGCACATCAATAAGAATGCTCAAGACTTCCRATGCAATCTTAACTTTTCCTTAGCAAAATGCTTACATTACAGCCTGCAAGGTAAGCAAATCATCCTGTGTACATGTGATATTTATGCCTTTTTTTGGTGAAGGTAATATGAGATTCTCCTATTTCTGTGTAGGTTATTTACATGGCAGAAGCCTGCACAACTGTTTTTATTTAACCTTGAAATGGGAAGACCCAAGGGCATCATTATGATCATACCTACATACAGAAAAAAAATATCAAGTTCCTCTTTTAGACAGAAAAACACACTCATGAAATCTTTTCCTTCACAGTATCCAGATAGAGAGTAGGAAGACAGTTCTTCCTCCCAGCTATAATGTTGTACAATTGTCTAAATGTATTACTACTTGTTTGTGGTTTTTTGGTTTTGCTTTTTTTCTGCAAATCCTTGTGGACCACAAGACAAAACTAAAGATATCAGGCATGAAGTTGATGATGTGTTCTTAATTCAAGAACAATAATTAACTTACAAAAAATCATAGTGGAACTGGACTCCAATTTTCCATATATTTCAATGCTAAGATGGATTTCTTGTATTTTACCAGTGGGATGTGATAATGGAGGTGATAATGTCATGTAGTAAAACACCTGCCCCAAAACTAATCCCCTCCACACATATATCAAAACTCATGTTGTTAATAGAAGACCAACTCCTGCTACAAGCTCAGTAGGACCTTCTTAAGGAAGGAGGAGAAATGAGTATAAGATTAAGACTATAGCAAATAAAAAATTCATTGTCTAAGGGGCATAATGAATAGATTTTACTATGTGGCAATTCTTACAGATAAATAAGAAACATTGTCAATAGAGATGTGTAAAATGTACCTAATGAAGCTTGAAGACAGGCAGCTAGTCTGTTTTCTGTTCTATTTGAATAGAATATCTTCTGTTGTGCTCTACTCTGTTTCATTTCTCTTCTATTACCTGCTTGAATCTTAGATGCTCAAGTTTGCTGTAAGGATTGTCAACATCTACAAACCTTTCCTGTGACCCTTGTCTTCTGGTCTGCCATCCTTCCCTTCCAGGCCTCCTGGAAACCTATCCCAAACTCAGATGTTTCAGATTTTGCCTGACATTATGGAAGAATTTGATTGTTTCCACTTGAGTTTTCAGGTTATTTGAGCTGATCTTCCACAGTGTCAAGACAATGCTAAGAGCTTACCAAGCTCTTTATCCAACATAAAGGATATATAATCATATATTATGAATTTATCCATTGTAACAATTCAACAAGAATGATATACTAATAATATGACCTTGCCCTGCTCTTATTTCAGTCTATAGTAAAGATAGACTATAATCTCTATTCTCATATATAATTTCAAGATTTCATTAAAAACAAGAAAATCCCAAGAGTATAATTTTCCAGTTCTCGGCAACCAGAAATTGAAAAGATTGTGGTTTTCAGTTGAAAAGGTGAAGGGCTTTGGATTTTCTTGAAAAGTAGTCCCAATTATTTGCCTATATAGGTAATTCATAAGGCATAAACTTAACCCTTCGTCCAAAACAAAAACATTCCACAGTATGTCTTTTTGAGAAGCCCATCTCACTAGAGACTTTCTTACTGAGTTTAAAGGAAAAAAGTTTGTACCACAGCTCTTATATGATATGCTTGAGATGCCTCTTAACAAAAGYGTTTATGGAAATGTGTTGTCCCAGCAGCAGAGAGTTTCTTCCTTATTTTGTCAGTGCTTGATGGAAGAAGTGCTCTGTTAGGGCTCTTGGCAAGCAACAGTGTGCTCCCACCGCCAAGTAGCTGGGGAAAAGGGGTGGGAAGCAGGGATGTGAGGCTCCTCCCTCTCATTTCTCCACTTAGCTGTGCACAGTGGGAAGGGAAGAGTCAGCCCTACCCAGTTTGTTTTTTGCCAAAAGAGGTAATGATGCTGGAGGGAAATGAGAGTTAGAAACAGCAGGGTTCCCCACACACACCCAGGAAACATTGGTGAGAATGAAAACAAGTGCTTCCTCAATATTTTTCATGAAAATTTTTGACTTTTCTCTGAAATATCAATGCCTCAAAATTCTGATTTGAAAAATCAGAGGCATCTATTACCAGCTTTCCTCTGTCTTCTGTGATCGAGGAGTAGATACCCTGTATAAAGTAGAAACATTACCTATAGCAAATTAGACCACATAGGGCAGCATGAAGGAGTAAAGAAAGGCCTGTTACCTTGTTGCTGTGATGCCTGAAATTTCCTCAGTTGGGACTAGTGAAAGCAGCTGAGTCCATGTCATTCAGAGCCACTCAGACGCAACCACAACACTTGCAGATCCAAGCTGCTTCATGCAGGCCTAATTTAAGTGCCTTTGCTCTTGAGGCACAGTTAATCTAAATATAGCCATCTTACAGCAGGACTCAACTGAGTTTTGGAAATGCTGCAATAGTGAATCATGGGAATTATACTTCAAGCATTCCCATATTGTTGTTTTGCTCTGTGGACCAGACTTTACACCCCAGAGTGCAACATGGCCAAAGAATCCCGTGATGACCATTAGTAAGTAGGTCAACAGGAAAAATACCTCTCCCCCGCCCCCCCGCAAAGCTTGTTTTACCAAAGATATTGTACAGTGCTAAACTGAACTCATAATTGGATTGGGGTAAACTCAATCTTCTACAGAAAAAACATGGGTGATTTTTTTTTTGTCTAGTCATGAGTGAGAAGAGCATTTTGCTCCTAAAAATACCCATTCAAGATCATAGGAAAGTATCAGTGATTAAACATTTACAGTGTAATTAGCAAGTACTCAGACACAGTATAAAAACACACGGTCTGATGGGGACCTAGATAAAACAGATGCAAAGAAGTGCCTAGTTTTTCATATGACCCCATCTAGGGCTCTCAGAACCAGTTTGGTTCTCTAGAGCCTGCCCTCAGCTTTGCGTCAGTTTTTGATTTTTAACCTTCAGGTGTTTAAATCATTGTAAAATGTACCAAGGAAGTCCAGTCCTTCCCATTCAAGGGCTGGAAGACCCTTTATGGCAGCTGATACATTTTGAAATTTACACATTTCACACACCTCTCAGGTTGCCTGAAGAGGCTGTAGAGTCTCCATCCTTGGAGATATTCAAAATCCATCTGGAGAGGGTCCTGGCAACCTGTTTTAGGTGACCCTGCTTGAGCAGGGGGTTGGATTAGATGATCTCCAGAGGCCCCTTCCAAACTCAACTGTTCTGTGATTATGTGATTTACCTAATAAACTTAATTTTTGCTTGCAGATCATCTGCTCACTTTCAGATGTCATTGATCTCTCAGAGAATGCTGGTCCACAAACCCAAAATGAACTTTCAAATCAATACATCTTTTTATCCTAAATGATGGCATGTAGCCCAGCTATCAATTTTTTTTTGTCTGAGATTGCCATTTCCACTTCAACAGAAGCTTTGCTGTTGTAAAAGCAGTTGGCATAAATGAGATCTTGCATTTTCTATTTGTGTAATTTGTAATACAGTAAGATTACTTGCTATAAGATAAAGCACTAAAGATAGACTTATCATTTAACATTAGGTTTGGATATTTTTGGTCACACAGACAAATGGATGAGATCAAACTCAACACTCACTAAATATATATCTTGCCTTGAATATTTAAGTCTAAAATTAAATTAAATCTTGCAGATATAAAATAGAAGTGGAATTTGTAAGCTGAAGCTTTTCTTTTCTTAGAGTAATGAAATGGTTAAGGATTTTTTCAAAGAACTTTAGAGGCACAATGGAGAAGCACAGAAGCATAAATCTGAAGGTTAAATTTGTATTGGCTTTGCTCCTCCTTCCCATAGGAGCACAGATGGTAAAAACCTTAAAGCTACCGCTGCTATTATGGAATAAATGAATTATCAGGTTTCTCCCTCACAATGCTAACTATGGAAGGTGTCTTCCTACTCACATCATGATCAAGATTATTTAAATGAAGAACTGCTGTTTGTTTGATTTTAAAAAGGAGGAGTGGAAAAAAATCTCTGAAGGACCTGGATCACCCTTTGGACTTAGAGCAATATCTTCTACACAGTTGCCTAAAGCTGCAAAGCCAGCAAAGTCCACTGGATTTCTAAAATAATGCTAGTATCTCTCTCCCCTCAGCTTCTGCTTCAAAGAATGGCTGTTTGCTTGTTGTAGTGGTTGCAAGAGAAGTATACCTGAGAAGTGGCATTCCTAGAGGGAAGGCAAAGAAAAAAAGAAATCTGTGTTGCATATTGCTTCCTGGGAAGAGAGCTAGTCAATGTGAGGGATAATGAAAACAAGGCAATACAAAGCACTAAGAAATATACTGGAGGGATGTATTCTCTCTGATGCTATGATCAAAATTATCATTTGGAAAAGATGAACTCCACTCCACTCATGCTTCTGCAAGTGCTAAAGCACAACTTAAGACCACTTTAACTAACATTAAGACCCTGATAGACTTCAGGAAAGCATCTCTTTTCACAGAGCGTATAAGCAATTGAAGTAGATGAAACTAAGATTTCAGCTGATGTTAAAATATGGATGAAACAAGATCAGGATCTAAACCCCTGAGCCAATATTTCTGCTCAAATTCAGTGAGAAAAGTAGCAGACTGCGTGAACTCAGTGGCATAGGTTTTACCTAAATGAAATTATCATTTGAACCCTGAAGGTTAAAGTGAGCGTAAATTCTTATGTGTACTACCTAAAATTACTTAGTAGTTTAGATCATCTCTTCTGAACCCTCTGTACAGTGAGATTAAAAAAAAAAGAAAAAAAAAAGAAAAAGAATTTCCTTGTTTATTTTTGAGCTCTGGACTTCTAGGGATTGTATATTCAAGCTATTTTTTCMCAACAAAAAAGCTAACCAACCCAAGCTAAAGTTTTTATGCAGTCGCCTTATTCCAAAAGCAGTGGTTTCAAGAATGACTTAAAGAATCACAGCTAAATAGCAGGAAGAAGCAACAATGAAAACTCGCATATATGTTTCTCTCTATAGGGTCTTTGAAGGTGACCTTACTGTGAATACTAAACTTGGTATTAAGAGTAACAAAGAGTAAGAGATCATTTCTCTTCAACATTGCTACAGTGTACGTCTGCAGACTATTGCTGCTTTATGTGGATCGTGTGGATAAGATGGTTCCCGCTTTCTGGGTAGAACTGTGCCCTGATATTCACTAATGTATGACATTAATAGGGTTCTGCTGGGTAGGTGAGTTACAGTTTGAGATGTCAATGAGACAAGAGCTTAAAGAAATGCAAGTTTACTTTAAAAGGAGGACTTTTTAATCTAAAAAGGATTTGTTTTTCTTCAGTCAAATGTAGGTCCCTTTTTCCTTTAATTGCCACAGTCTATAATTTGGAAAATATTAGTCATGCTTCTTTCAAAAATACAAGTAGGGAAATTACACGGGCACTGAAGCATTCAGATGAAAGTGATATCATTAAAAAATAGCAGAAATACAGTAAGGAGAAAATTAATAGTTAGTTGTTCTCTTCAAAAAAAGTTCAGTAAAATTATGAAATACTTCCTCTGAGTTATAAATGTAGTCATTTGTGCTGCATTATTTGTACAGATAAAAGTAAGTTATTGCATGACTGAATAACACAATTAGATTTTTAATGTTGAACTCTGCCAAGCCATTTTACACCCACTGTCTGCAGCACAGCAACAGTTCCAACCAAATAGGTTTTCTGGGGATCGATATCAGAAAGTACACCCAACCAACAGCAGGACTGGAAGGACATCATCTGCTGATGACCAACACAGGTGACCTGAAAAAAGGAAGCTGATTAATTTTCCTACAACAGATACTATCTTTTTCATCAAAATTTTGAGGAATAGGTATGTTTTTCTGCACTATTATTCTTCCCTACAGATGTTTGCATGGCTGGCATAAGGTTTGGCCAAGGCCTATGAGCCAGCTCCTTCTGCATGCCCACTACCTTCATTATTCAGCACCAAGGCTTCTCTGGCTCATTGAAACAGTATCTCTGTTAAGTCCAAAAAGGAGAGAAGCCCTAAGCAGCAATGAAGACTTGAATCGCTGTTGTGCAGACTCCTCTGTCCTGAGACGAATGCTTTAATACCACTGGGCTTCATGGAGACCAGAAATACTCTCAAAAGTAATGATTCTTCTGGTTGTACTTCTTATTTACACCTATCTTTCTGCAACTGAATTTGCAGCAAGCTCCCAGTCATATCCTTACATTCTGCAGCCTTTAAGGCTAGAAGAGCAGAAGTTCTCCCCTCACATTCAGTTCCCTGGGGCTAAACGCTACTGCTTTCTGGGAAACATGACCTGCTGGCTGGCAAACTGCTACTACAGTGCTACTGGCACTACATCACTTAATAGCATTTGTAGGCAGAGTTGCCAAAAAAACAAAAAAACCAACCCCCCCCAAAAAAAAGAAACACCGGAAGCTTGTCAGAAAGAAAGCAATAAATAATAAGAGGAAGATAGCAGCAGCTTGGGGAACACCATTTAACCCTATCGGATGAAAAGTTGTTAATGGCTAAAAAATAATATTACATCTCTATCAAAGTGGAATTTGAAGAATGGATCCACAAGGGGGATGGCAGAACAGCAGCAACATGGAGGGGACAGAGGAGGGGTAGCAAGTGAGGGGAATAAGAGGGAGTGAATACACAGTCAGACTGTCAGACTATCCGGGGTCATACAGGACAGCATCTTAGATTCTCACCTCCACATCCCAGTCTGAACTCTGCTGTAATAGCTCACACACAGGCAAAACTCAGCCACAAATGGCCAAGCACGTGATCTGGATGAACAACAGGTAACTACTGAGCAGCGAAGCAGAGCATGGAAGAAGGAAGTGCACTTGTCCAATATAAATCAAAGACAATGTGAAGTGTATGTATGTATATATTTTCATAGTCCTTAGAATAAACTTGCTTGGGACAGCTTTAAGCTAGTATAATCAGATATAAAAAGGAAGAAAAGTCACAGGTTCAACCTGAGGACTACTGTATTCTGTATGAAAGCACTTCATTATATTGAGCTGGGGGAAGAGTAGGCTAATCCCCAAAATAGCGATAATCTATCTTGAGCAGGACAGCATGTTTAAGGAAGGTGGTGAAGGTTTTATTCTTCCTTTTTTTTTTTTTTTTGAATACTATAAATAAAAAGTAATAATCATAATAATGGCTTCTGGACAGAATTCCAGCTAAATGCCTTCAAAATAGTTGCACTGTGAAACAAGCCAAATGGAAAAGGTTACATAAAAAAATAAAACAAAAGTTTGCATTTGCATTGGTCAAGTAAGAAGAGAAAAAAGGATTCATAGCATATCAAATTTCACGGAACACATGAAATTATTTTCCCTGAATATAATTCATTGAAAGACAGAGTAGGTTCAGTACTCTAATATTCACTCACCATTACATTTGTCAAGTGCTATTTGCCTGGCTCTTTGTTTCATTGTGATGTCTTGTCCTGTTTGATTTCATGCTCTTTATTTAATTCACTTTCTGTGATAAAAGCCCGAAAAAGTGTTTGTGGAGTGTTTCATGCAAACATTTTTCACCTTCCTCACCTATAGGGTTTGCTCTATTTGGGTCTCTTGATTGATATCGTTTACCTTTTGGTATTCACTGACGTATTTTCTGGCATCCACAGTGTCACAGAACCCTAAAAAGGGTGTGAATAGCATTGTCAGAGCAGCATAACAGCACCATAACCTTCATGAAAATCCAGATCTTTGTATTTCCATTGTTTCCCCATTTTTTTTTAATGTAATGTCTAGAGTAGGAGGAGAATGCTCTACTGCAGGGCAATTTTTGTTGCACTCCCTACTGGGTTTTGTTGGGCTGTATTTATAAAATAACCTATCCCCTGGTGGACTGCATGCAGGTCTCTTCCCTCTTCCCCCCACTAATTTTTTTTCCCTCAAAAAATTAGGATGCAGTTATAGTAGCTTCTGGGGAGGGGAGTGGGGGAGAGCATGGCAGCTACTATATATGAAATTATTTTAAATAGTTATCTTTCTCATAGAGGAAAGATTTGATCTAAAGGTATGAGCACTAAACTAGGAACTCTGATTTCTCAACAAAGCACTAATATAAAATTCCTCTTTAGCCTTGAGCCAGTCATTTCATTGCTCTCCTTCAAGATCCCCATTTGTAAAACATAAATGATATTTACTTACCTCATTGAGGTGTTGTAAACTGCATTCCCACTTCACATCATCATGCTCACTTACTCCTCCAGTTCAATAGCTACAGTTTTTAAAAGATAATGCTCTTATTTAAAGAGGAAAGGGATTTCAGATTAATAGAATTGATATTTCTTCGAGTTTGAAAGCAGACCTTCTTTTAGCTCCTAGCAGTGCTGATTTACCCTGGCAGATTTTAGGCTTTACCTGCAACAAAAAAAGAGATGCAGAAACTATTACAAATTATTTTCCTGACAGATCTTGGGGCAAATTCCAACCCTGGCTAGTGAATGTCACCCACTAGAGTCTCCTGAGCTCATAAAAAAAGAAAAATGTTTCGAGAATGTCCTCATTCCTCCCAATTGCTTATTGCCAGCCAGCAATTGAAAAGGCAGTGGAAGTTGGTGGAGTTTTGAACAACCTTACCCAGAAGGTTATGTATGTGCACATATAAGCTGGAGCCCCAGGGGTACTCCCACATCAACAAGAACCATGCTCCAATGCATGAACTTGCACATGTCTTCAGGAGTTACGGCCTTCTGATTTCTCAGGTCAAAACATTTCCAGACAAAACATTTCAAATCCTGCTGTTCTTCTTTAGTCCGAGGTTGTAGTCAACAAAATGCAATTGGGCATTCAAATAGGAAGACTCTGTCCTCACATACGTTGGATTGAACAATTCATTGGAACAAGGAGAACTGAACTTCCTGCTCCTCTTCCCCTTCCATGTGCAGTTACTTCACTTCCACACCAATCAAAGGTCCACTGTAATAGATCATCAAGAGATATTTGTCATTAGCAATTCATTACTGGGATTCCCCTTCGATAGGTACATTGAAAAATCACTTTGCCACCTCCTCTTACAATCAATTTGATATGCATCTATGGTTTAGCAGGATGTCAGCCTCATTGGCCTGGTACATGAGAAGTAAGGTCACAGCAATTATTTAACCATTAGTTAAGCATGTTACTTTTCTGATTCTTCCTCCCCTTTCTCCCTAAGTCTCAGAGCATGTACAACACCTGAAAGTGCTTAATAGTTGTCATCCATATATTATTTCTTTTTCTGCCTAGTATTAAATCCTTTGACTTCATCTTTATTTCTGTCAATAGATCTTGATTTCAGTCTCCAGAGAAATTTGTGTATGCTAATTATGATCACCTTCATCATGACGGACACCTTGTTATGACACACTGAAATGCCGGCTTCCAAAGRGAAGAGTAAAACTGTGCCCATGCAGACATGGGGTTCCCTTTTGAAAACATATGGTATGAATTTTCTGCAGATGAAAGGCAGCCCTCAATGGAGACATTTGCCTGGAAAAACAAATCAACCCTTAAGGCTGTCAGCTGTGAGACCCACTTCCACAGGCTGCAGCTGCTAAGATACTACTTGCAAATAGCAGCTGACATAGGAAAACATGATGCTCTGCTAAAACCCTCATACTTTCTGCTGTGAAGTTGCTGGAGTCCCACAGCATTCCTTGCTTTGAGGGGAAGGAGGACAGGATGTTAACCAAAAGCAGACTGGGTATAGGGTGGACCAGGGCTGTATTTTCACACTCCAGCTGTTTATCCTGCTATTCACGTCATGACAGTCCTGAGGATGAAAGACTGGGCAGCATAGACAGCAAGAAAAGAAAGTACCTCAGGCTGCTGAGCAGAGCCAAGGGACGAGGTAGAGGCAGAGTGGGAACTTCAGGCTGCCACAACAGCAGAGGAGCAAACTGTAATCAAAAAACAGAAATGAGAGAGATTCAACTGTTTGGGCAAGGACACCAAACCAAGGAGCTGAGTGGGATACTTGGATGCAACACAGATGTGTGTGTGCTCTCACTGTCCTGCAGACACTTGTCAGTTCAAGGTGAATCCACTGGCCTGGCAGGACACCAAGCTAACCACATTCACCCAGATTTAGGCAGGCTTGCAGTACAGGCAAAATTCAAAAGTTCAGTAGCATCTGCTTACAAAAGCCCACACAGACATATGCTAACATCACCCACTGATGTCTATACATGTGTTACTTGTCCATGCAGCAAAATTTAGACCTACAGAGATATCTGAGGGAGCTCTGAGAAAACTTGCCTGATAGCTGGACAGACTGAGGACCTCTATTAGCACTGCTGCGTTACATGGTACTTGCACAAGCTCATTTATGTCTCACAGAATCACAGAATGGGTAAGTTTGGAAGGGACCTCTGGAGATCATCTAGTCCAACCCCCCTGCTCAAGCAGGGTCACCTACAGCATGTAAGACAGGATCACATCCAGGCAGGTTCTGAGTATCTCCAGAGAAGGAGATTCCACAACTTCTCTGGGCAACCTGGTCCAGTGCTCTGTCACTCTCACAGTGAAGAAATTCCTCCTCATATAAACTTGCTGTGTTTGTGCCCATTGCCTCTTGTCCTGTTGCTTGGCACCACTGAAGAGTTCAGACCCTCCCTTGACACCCTCCCTTCAGATACTTATAGACATTGATAAGATCCCCCCTCAGTCTTCTCTTCTCCAGGCTAAACAGACTTAGCTCACAGCTGTTCCTCATATGGCAGATGCTCCAGTCCTCTGATCATCTTTGTAGCCCTATGCTGGACTCTCTCCAGTAGCTCCATGTCTCTCTTGTACTGGGCAGCCCAGAACTGGATGCAGTACTGCAGATGAGGCCTCACCAGGGCTGAGKAGAGGGGCAGGATCACCTCCCTCAACCTGCTGGCAACCCTCTTCCTAATGCACCCCAGGATACCATTGGCCTTCCTGGCCACAAGGGCACATTGCTGGCTCACGGTCAACTTGTCATCCACCAGCACTCCCAGGTCCTTCTCAGCAGAGCTGCTCTCCAGCAGGTCAGCCCCCATCTTGTACTGGTGCATGGAGTTATTCCTACCGAGGTGCAGGACCCTGCACTTGCCCTTGTTGAACCTCATGTGGTTTTTCTCCGCCCAACTCTCCAGCCTCCCCAGATCTCTCTGAATGGCAGCACAGCCCTCTGGTGCATCTCCTCCCAGCCTGGTATCATTGGCAAACTTGCTGAGGAGGCACTCTGTCCCCTCATCCAGATCACTGATGAAAAAGTTGGACTGGACCCAGTTCCGAGCCCTGAGGGATGCCACTGGCTACAGGCCTCCAACCAGACTCTGCACTACGGAGCACAACCCTCAGAGTTCTGCCTTTCAGCCAGTTCTCAGTCCACCTCACAGTCTACTTGTCTAACTCACACTTCCTGAGCTTGCCTAGGAGGATGTTATGGGAGACAGTGTCAAAAGCCTTGCTGAAGTCAAGCTAGACAACATCCACTGCTCTCCCCTTATCTACCCAGCCAGTCATGCCAGCATAGAAGGCTGTCAGATTAGCTAAGCATGATTTCCCCTTGGTGAATCCACACTGACTACTCCTGATCACTTTCTTTTCCTCCATATGCCTGGAGATGACATCCAGAAGGAGCTGTTCCATCACCTTTCTGGGGATGGAGGTGAAGCTGACTGGCCTATAGTTGCCTGGTTCCTCCTTCTTGCCCTTCTTGAAGACTGGAGTGACACTGGCTTTCTTCCAGTCCTCAGGCACCTCTTCAGTTCTCCGGGACCTTTCAAAGATGATGGAGAGCGGCTTGGCAATAACATCTGCCAGCTCCCTCAGTACCCGTGGGTGCATCTCATCAGGGCCCATTTAGGTGTACATCTGGAGTTGAACCCTGCAGAGATGAGCTTTAGGTTATTCCCAAAGAATAGAGACAGAATCTACTCCCTCATGGCAGAAGTCAGATCCTTTAAACCATAAACATTTCATTCCCATTGCTAAATCTCCCATCTGAAAACAACACAGCTTCCTATTTCTATAAGAAATGAGATGGAGGTCCTACAAAAAAAAAAAAAAAAAAAAAAAGCCTTCCGCATTATAAAACCTTGATTATTCCACTGATTACATCCAGTGTTGACAGGGTCCCATGGAAAAATTAATACCTGAACTTTTAATTAAAGATTATGTTCTACTAAATATACAGGAAGGGCAGTCTTAATTTTGGCATTGCACACTGTTTATATGCTTTACATTCTCAATGTCATTATTGTAATTATAGTTGTTTGTAATATCAGAAAAGATGGCAAGTATCTTTTATTTACATGAAAAGTACCTCTCAGCTTAGAAACACCTGTTCTTTTCCCCCAAAATACTATTTCTAGGAACTGACAATGAGAGATAAGTGGCAGGCAGAGCTTTTCAGGATTCCCAGGACTAGCGCCAAACCAGTGAAATCACACTGGGCCTGTTACAGCGCTAACCCCTCCCCTGTCCCATGGGCAAAGCTGCTTGGGTGGCATGGACAGGAGAAGCGTGGGAAGCCTTGGGAAAACTGAGCTCACAAGCTGGGGATTAAGGGGAAGGCAGGGGACAAATATACCTGTGAAAACTTCCATGTGGCTCTCACTCTAGCGCTGTGGTACTTCTACTGAGAGGTTAAGGTGCCCTTACCTTTTGCAGTGTACCAGCGGATATGTAGATAGTAACTATGGAGCTGCTGCTGTATAATTACTCTTAACTTTCACTGGTTGGTGTGTGTTCATATCCTTGGGCAGAATGATGGTATTTGTAAACAACCACACAAGGCCACAACTACTTCTACTGAGTTTTAGAGTTTGCGCGTGCCCAGATGCAAAAGCATATAATAAGAGCTGTGTGAGAAATGTTCCATTGACAAATTTGATCAGAGTGTCTGATGTCCTACAGCCTAGCAAAGAATGAAGCCAAAGATGCTGGTTCAAATAAGAGACATTTACCCATAAGAACTTTTGCCCCCATCTGTCTTAATTATACYGAATTAAATCATTTCTTTGAAGAAAGGAATTAGTGTTCCTTGTCCCTCTACATAGTGAGTCTCTTCCTCAGGTCCAGCCCCATGACAGTATGGGGTCACATGCATGATGATCTTCAGCATTTATTACAGGAATTACACCTTCTGAATAGATGTACATAAACTCATTTGGACAAATAAAAGAAAACCTCTCTCTGGGCAATCCAGTTATTGTTGTGTTTGACTAAGAAACGGCATTTTGTACTAAATTGTTGGTTGTATTTTTCTCTATTCACATGCAGCTTTTGCTGGAGCATAACCAGCATTTCCAGGTTGTAGAAAAAAGCCTTTATGAAAGGCCTATACACGCTGTTTCTTCCTGCCTGATGTCTGCTAGGTAGTAAAGGCTCACTGGCAAAAGGTTGTTTGGACATGCATAGTGACTGAGAATAAAACTGATAATTAGAGATGCCTGGCTACTGAAATAAATGCTACTCATTTCTACCTACAGGCACTAAATAATAACTTGCAATTGGTGGGCTACCTAGCCTTACTCATGAACTGAAAAAATTCTGGGGGGTCATCCACTGAACCACTTAGTAATTAAACTAAAACTGAGCTAGGCTTATAGCAAAGGAACAAGAAATTGAGAAAAAAAACTAATTATGGCAAATTTAACTTTGTATAACTCAGCTTGTTACTGGATTCCATCTGCTGTGGCTTTTTTTAGAAAAAATATAAAAGGAAAAGGTTATGTATCATATTGACAGGGTAAGAAATGAAGTTATCATCACAGGTAGAACTATGGTTTGAACCCTATTTTCTTTGCCATTGAAACTTAATCTTACAATGGCAATGCTGGGCCTTCTTCATTCTGAGACCTGGAGGATGCCAAGAAGCAACTGGGTCTGAAGGATGGAGCTGCTGACTCCAGCTGAAAATGAAACTGCAGATATTGCCCCTGCCAAACCACCGTCACTCCATCACATTATGGTTCAGGAAAGCTTGTTCCTGATGCTGAGGACAGCCTGATCCTGCATGTTTTGTCATCAGTCCTGCAGCATGTATTTTACTGTTTCAGGGACTATCTATGGAACCAGGTGAGCAGCAGACCTTCCCTCCCTCTCAACCGAGGCTAGAGCTTAAGCTTTGTGGCAGCTCTAAAAAAAAAAAAAAAAAAGCAGAGCCAGGCTGTCCCTAAGGTTTCCCACAAGACAGGGTCCATCTCTTCCTCCCTTTGATAGCAGGTAGTCAACAAAACAGCTCAGGTACCTCCTCTGAAGACAAATCCTCCCCAAGTCCTCTGGCTCATTTGCCCCTAGACAACACAGACACCTCCTCAGCAATTCCCCCAAACTTCACCACCAGCTGTAGGAGATTTCTGCTGGAATAAGGAGAGAGCCCTGTGTTACCTGGTGAAGATCCCCTTTGGATCCATCAGTGGATGAAGCATTGCAAGCGACATATCCACATTCAAGGGAAGGTTTCTTAGCTTTAGAGTTTGAGTGGATTTTTTGTTTCTGTTTAATACGTAACTCCTCTAAAAGCCATGTAAAACAGCTATAAATACTGAAAAATTTGGTTTCTCACAACCCTTCATTCGTGATTTTCTAGAATACATAAAGGAAAACAAGAAGGGGAAAGTAGTGAGGCATTAAGAGCTAGAGAAAAAGGGAAATAGAAACAGACTTGAAAAAATGGCCTCAAAGCCTATTTTCCACACAAGCTGTGACACAATCCTTAGCCTGGAGATGTTGTGGGTATACCACCTACCTGCGTGACCGATGTGTCCTAGCAGCGTGCACTGCTTTTCCAGGCTGCAGATACTTGCATGCTCACACACCCAGTCATATTTTATGGCCTGGAAACAATAGTAATCATGATAAGAGAAATGCCTATAACACGGCAAATTAATATTGCTAGTAAACTGTTCGATATTATCTTTTTCTGCAATGTTATAGAGATAGGAGAGAGCCCTAACAAAGTATGTGTGGAGTATAAAAATAATAAATTAAATTACAAGTGAACAGCAATTCAATATTTTGCATGAAAAAATCAATTTTTGCTTTCATCTCTGTTATACAGCAGGCAAAAGAAAGAACCAGCATATTAGCTCCTCACACTCCAAAACTGCCGAAGCAGAGACCTGACTGTTATTTTTCTAAGCCATTAAAGTTTCTTCCTTTTGTATTGGTTTTTATTTTGGGCTTCTCTTTTCACCCTCCACCRACTCTGTGATGTGGTAACTGTATAGGTGAAGTTGATAGCATTGTCTAATTTTATGTCAGTCAATATTTTGTATTGCAAGGCCTGTTTCTATGCTTAGAACTTTGCCAAACTTTAAGCATTCTGGGTGAAATTCAGCATTCCAGTTATCAGGCTCAGACAGGCTGCAGGGTATTTGTATTTGTTTAATTTCATTTAAGTCAAAGCAAATCCACTCTTTCCCTAAGCAAAACTATAGAAAAATATGTGTCTCTCCTTGGTAAAAATAAACGAACAAGCTTAGCGCTCCTTACTTGAGATTTGTATCCTGAAATTCATGGGAGATTGTGCACTCTATGAAGGAAGAGCAGTTTGTGGGGAACATGAATTTTTGGCAAAATTTGTCCAAGTTACAAGACCATTACCAAAATCAACTTGTACACACTCAAAAGACATTTTTCATGCTTCACAGCTTATTTCTTTAACTATTTTATCCTCATGAAGCTTGATGCAGGTGAGATTAAGCAGAACATTCCCTGCAACTCTAAGGCTGGTTAAAGATCTCAGGAAAGGTGTTTAGAAGTGGCAGCCAGGAGCACACTTATCCAGAATGGCTGGAAACACATGTGGGGGAGGAAACTGGCTAAAGAACCAGTAATGGAAGCTGAGGCTCAGAAAAAGCCAGAGATTGGGATGAGGAGCGTAGAAAATAAGACATGAGTACTAGTACTGGCTGGAAAATGAAAATTAGGTTGAGTTGCCTAAGAGACAACAAMTAGATCAGCCAGATGATCTGGAACCATGAACAGGAAAGGAAAAATGGATGACACTTGTCTTCTTGCATGGGAGGGGACTGAAGGGAGCTCATCTCCCTTAAAAACTAGCCAGGGAAAGTGGCTCTAGAAGTTTCATCCCAGTTTATGATCACACTAAGTGTCAACACAATGCCAAGAAATGGATTTTTTGTTTTAATTTACCTCTAATTTAACATTACACAATTTCATATATGCATTAAAAGGACATTATTAAGGCTGAAAGATCTAACCCTAAGAAGTCAGGAAAATGTTCTTGAGTATACACAGCGATACAGAATTATTCTGCCCTCATTTTACCATTTATATTTGACTTTATAACCCTAAGCATGCTCTTTAACACAGTGTGTGTGTTTGTGTGTACGCATGCAAACATTCAGAGATATTCACCAGTGCAGATTTTATGTGGGTGGGCGCAGAAATATCCTCTGTCTGTCAGTGGAGATGGGAAGCAGACTGAGCCTAAAACTCTACCACTGGGCTTGTGCAGGTTGAAGATAAAAAAAATAAAAGCGCAGCAGGTAAAACATCTCCCACACAACTGGCCTCTTCAGAGCTTGATCCAAAATCCAATTAAGTCTTTGCAAAGACTTCATTTCCTAGCCCTTTCACTAGGAATCATTTCAATTAGCTTTGGATCAGGTCATTAGCAATTTTTTACCTAGCCAGGTGGTATGTTTTACCAATGCAGATTTCACATGGAGAATATCAGAAAGCCATTGAATAGCCATTGAGCAGGCTGTACAGGAAAAAGGGCCATGCTGTAAATCAAAACTTACTTAAAAACTATTTTTCTATAGATCTTTCACATTCCTGCTGAAGCTTTCATCTCATCTCAAAGAGTGCCATGCTCCCCATTTTTCTCTTGAAAGTCAGGAATAAGTTTACTGGTGTGGTCTTGACAGGTTTTATTTTCAGAGCAGCTAATAAATCATGGCTGCAGTTCAAGTCAGTATGCAGCTGTATGTGTACATTGCTGCTACTAGTTTTGGTAAGCTGCCTTTTCAGCATCACATAAACATGTGCTTAGTAGACATACATGCATCTGTCGTACTGAAGTAAGCCCTATGGTATGCCACTATGGCATACTCTATACATGGTACAATATTATTAGAAATACTTCTTACCCACTTCCTTACCTTGGTAAAAATTTGCAAGCTACAAAAAGCTCTGCTGATGCCCCTGGAAGATGGACCATACCCACCTCACCCCAGCTGCAAAATCTGAAAGAAAAGGATGCTTGTAGGATGCCTTTACCCTCCTTGTACAGCAGGTAGGTGCTGCCCCACAACAGCAAAGTAATGGCACATCCATGTGCTGCATTGCCATCTGGCCCATGTACAGAGACGAAGAGAGCACATCAATTCTAGCTATGAGGCGATTGACAATTCAGACTTTCAGCCTGTGGTCAAAAGATCCCTGCAGTCTAAGAACAACTTCTAGGGGGTCCGTGAAAGGTCAGGCAGGAAAGCTGACCTGTTGTGCATAGACTTAAATTCACTAGATAACAGGCTGCACCACCACTAGAAAATATTTAGAGGTCTGCAATTGGCAAAGGTGGAAAAATCAGTGATTAGGATGTATCAGGTAATACCTCCACTTCTATGCCAAAATTTAAACAACGAAAGTGCTGTGAAAGAGGACAGGGATGCACTCACCATGATCAAAACTGTCTGTCAGGACAGATGATGTCAAATGAGCCACTTCTGTGTGGGCCCCAGAAAATATGGCCTATTTTCTCTAGCCCCTTGGTCTATCACACCTTAAAGCTCCTTCGGTGTTACTTCTCATTTAATGAAACAGCTGGACAGCATCTTTCCCCTCCTCATGTTTTGTACATTTTTAATGAGAGCCATGTGGGCAATCTGATTCCTTAGGAAACTTGCATTTGACAAGTACAGATTTCTGGCCCCATTTCTATTAACATGCTCTTTGCAGAGGCAGGTCCATGACTCCAAGGCTGCTGTAACAGCAGGTTAGGCTGTTACGTGCTTCAGGCTTTGGAAGAAATCCAAGTTGCTAGCCACTTCAAAACACCCTGGGGTGGCAACAAATGCATTGCAATAAAAGCACCGTGACCTATTTACATAGGTCCTGGTTGTAGTCTTTGCCATCAAACTTGGGGCCACCCGTCTATTCCTGGCTTCTGCCAACTAATAATAGCCTGCCGCAAGGCTGCAAGAAGAAGGTGTGAGATGATCAGGGACATCAAAGGGGGAGCTGCACCTCAGGTTGAGAGGTTGTACCTCCCAAGTGAGAAGGTCGAGCTTAACAGATGTGGCTTTTATAGCTCATTCAGTATTTGCAGTTTGACTGGCTCTGTCACAGTCCTAGCCAATTCTGAACCAAGAGTAGCGCATCTTGTGCTTGATACTAGAAGTAAGGGGGGCAGCAGTTGGGAGACTGGCATCACAGCTGTGCTACCATAGCAGGTACAAAGATAGCACATACATCTCTGCAGTTGATGTAAAGCTTTCTGGTGAAGATTTCCCAGGTGCTAGCATTTCCAGACACTCCTTCAGCAAAACCATCACTCGTCAATACTGCACTCAGCAAGAGAGACTAGGAAAATGTCTCACTTTCGTTTCAAAACACTTGCAGGCTTGGGGCAACCCAGCTAGTGATTCACATCCACTTYTTCTACTTAAAAAAAGTTAATCACACTTTTCCAAAAGTGGCATTTTTATAAATATCCAAGACAGATGCTTCATCTGTTCTGTAGCAGTGTCATCTAGTTTATGTAAGTGGGCAGATTTGTCAGCATGAGAAATTTCTGAATGATGGTGCTTGGGGCCAATTATCACTTGCATTCCCCCCTACTCCAGTCTATATGGATTTTGGTTCTGCTACATTTTTGGGTTTACTTTCATTGAAATGGGAAGCGATGTGAATTGTTTGCAGTGATATGCCTAGGTCTCTGTTTTGAAAGGGGCAAAGTGATCATTTGGGCAATACACAGGGAACAGTAGGAGCAAACAGCTTATTGTCACAATTAAGTGGCCCTTTCCACAGGAGAGAGAAAAATCATTTCTACCACTCAAAGCAGCCAGCTAAGGCTTAATGAATACTCACAAGCCAGAATAAACTTAATAAGCCTGAACTGATGAAGATTATCACAGAAGAGAAAGGCTCTGCTCCTGCAATTGGATCAGCCCAGCTGGGACCAGCACATCTCTYTGACTTTTGCTTTCTTCTCTTTGTCTTGTTGGACTCCTACCAGGTTTCCTTATCTCCTTATGTCCTTTTATCCTCCTGGCAGGTAGGAGAAGTCATGGTGCTGCTGAGAAGGATCTCCCTAGGCACTCGTGGGCACAACATCTGYGGGAGAAAGTTGACAAATCTTTGGCACCGGATGGAGACTCTTATGGGGAAGCAAACAGTGGTTTGTTACAGTCTTAGGGCTGAATTTTCCTTGAATGCTTGGATTGAATAASCTCCTGTTTCCTCACTCCAGGTGAACAGTGATGTTTTCATCACTACAACATAGTAGTTATTCTAGAGGTCAACATTTTATCTTGTCCGATATAAACCCTCCTACAAAACATAGATTTTACAAGTTTTTATGTATGATTCCTTCACTTCGGACTTTTTCCTTTCATAGCCAAAGCCAAATACATTTCTAATTTTCCTTAGGGAGGAAAACTTATTCTCTCTCTTTCAACTCACACCAAAAATATAGCTGACCCAGTTACCACTCTAGAGCTGCTCAGTCAGGAATCAGCTGGGAAGAGCAGGATGAATAAATGACATCCTGGATCAAATACATAATTAAAGGGTACTAAATACAGCTGGTCATAATTTTTCAAAGGAAAGGGTTTTTTTATAGTTTTATGTAAATCAACATTTTTCAATGCTTTTCACATTATCATTTTTTTTTTTACTGTCTCACATATTTTAAATATAGTTATGTCCACCAAAATAGCTGTCAACTATTAAACAAAGACTGAAGATGTTTTTTTATAAGAAATTAGATTTAATTTTTGTGTGAACTGCAACTATTGCCCCCCAAAATGACAATTTTATGAAAAAGTTTTCCATTTTATTCTGAAAGCTTTTTACTAAAAGATTATTGTCTTTTTTTCCTCTTTTTTTCYCCCTTTCATGAAAAAAATCTGTAAAATATCTGTGAAAATACCTATTCTGTGATTAGGTCACTCTTCAGTGAGTAACCTGACTTTTTCTTGAAAAGATGTTATTTACAATTTTGAATTGGTTATCAGCACTTTTTTTTTTTAAACCAAAAACTCTACATTAGAATCCTTTAATTGCTATTCAATGACTACTTTTATAAAGATGTGAAAGGAAGCTTCTCTATTTCTCCACCCYCTGAATATAAAAATACATTTTTTGAATCCTGCAAAATGTAAGAATTTTAAGATTAAAAGGATAATATGAATATTTTTCTCTTTCAGGTTCTAGTAATGAAGAAAATATATAGAACCTATTTTTCAAGGAAACCAAGCATTGTTACTTCCTTCTGTCAGTTTAAACCAATTCAGAACAACTGTATATGCGCTTACATTGCTGCTTATTACATCATTTTTATTTGAGCACATAGTAGCTTTTCCTTCTCAAAGGCTTAACAGYTTCCAATAGTAATCAGGAACAAGTMACCTCAGAACTTTCTCAGAGCATCTCACATCCCATTTTTTCTCCACCTCTGACTTTCCTCTGAGCCTCCTCCCTCCAGAAATAGAGGAAGGGTGTGAGTGGCATTAATTAATTTATCTGTTATACACATTGGTGGAAAGTGTGTCCTCTGAGCTGTTCCTTTAAGAATAAGTGCCTCATCAATCTTAAGCTGATCACCTCACATACACAATTTCAGCCCAACAGAATAATGACTACTGTTATTTGAGGACACACGATATTACCTCCAAAGAAGACCTTCAACCAGTGCTTGTTCCACCTAAGTCTGCACACCTCCTTACTTCCTCAGAGGAGTCTTTAGGGAGATAAATTTTCTCTAGCATATCAGCAACAGCTTTGGCCTATTTCCACCACTGTTGCCTTGTTGGGGGAAAACGGATCCCAATGAAGGCAGGAATCAGGGAAACAAGGATCAGATGGGCACGGCTCTGATGRAAGGTTTTAGGAAAAGCCTTCTGGCCTCTCCTGGGTAAAGGGTCATGGGAGGGCTATAAGCTTCTGCAATGWGGTTTCAGAGTAACTAGTAACACAGGTGGCTTTGCAATGAAGCGTAATCTAATGCAGACCTTGCACACAGTGCCTGCTCACATACTGTAGTAACAGGAGAGCAACAGTGACAAGTACGAAGGTGAAAGTAGAGGGGTAAGCCAATTTACTGTGTGCTTTTTAGCCTTTCCCTGGGTGAAAGAGCCAAACTTAGAAGTTCTCCTTTACCTTGGGGTGTTATTTGGGTTTCCTTTTCTGTGTTCAGATCTCTCCAGGTCATATTTTGTGATTTAGTTGAGACTTTAACAGAGCAAGCTATTTTGACTAACTCTTTCGTTCAAGAAACAAAAGTACATACTGACTGAAGCACTGATTACAGTTTCCTTAATTATTTTAGTTGGAACAAATTCCTAATTTTAAAAATTAATGTAATTTAGAACTGCTTTGCTTTTTTGTTGGAAATAAAAGTTAATTATAAAAACATAAAGYAACCTCATGCTTTGCTTTGTTTTGAATTAAATATCTTTTTTTAATGTGAAGAGGGTTAGTGCCATTTTGACATTAACGTAATTTTGGTTTTCATACTCTGAAATACTCTTTCTCATGGCTTCCTGGCAGTTCAAGAAGGAAACAAGTTATTGGCAGAGCTAGCTGTAGCCTTTTTAGTGTATGTGTGTTACTTCCCTAATGTTCGTGAAAACTTGATCTTGGCTCAAATCATAAAAAATGCACGTTCCCTTCTACATGGCAACTGCAATAATTATGTTCTTGCTAAATTTTAGATTCATTTGAATGTGAAAGTCATCTTCATCATTATATATTATTACAATATAGGGAAACAATGCCCTGTTCCATCTTAGAGAGGCTGATGTTTAGATCTAAACCTTGTAAATAACTTTCATGTAGTAGGGTGAAGGGTCTTAAATACTCAATTATCTTTATTTGTTTTTAWGAGCTTCCACTATACCTTTTTCTAAGTTCATACAAAATAAAGCTAAGTAAAGCTTGCATCTGATGCTCCTTAATGACTCAGGAAAAGGAGGTTCTCCAACCCTTGAATAGAGACAAACCAGACAGATTATAACCAAGGCATGTACCATACATCTCCTCTTCAATTTTTTGGGGGTAAGGTACATGGGCCAGAAAAATGGTGAAGCTTGTGCTTTGTAGAAACCATAATTAGGATTTTTCCCTCTGGAGGGCAGGGGTTTAATGTTAGTTGTCTCTATCTGATCTAGTTGTCCATTGTGGACCCYTTATGGACAGTGGAGAGAAACAGACCCTTGCAAAGCAAAATGTATTTTAGAGAACATCAACCTTATTACAAAAGTCACTGTACTATAGTGATGCTGCTTTCTTACTGTTGACTAAACAGGGAACCCCAATACATAGATGTCTAAATATGGACTGATGAATCCCATTCCAAATGCCTGCACTGCACAGCAGAGAGGTTCTAATTCAAACAACTAGACTTAAGCAGGAATTAAGTTTGTAGTCCTCATTATTTACCTTAACAGCTGAATATAACCTGCAGATTTTGCTGTCAAGAATTCTGACTTCTAGGCAAACTGTACAAGG
The DNA here is from genome assembly GCF_003343005.1 of Rhea americana. Taxonomy (NCBI): domain Eukaryota; kingdom Metazoa; phylum Chordata; class Aves; order Rheiformes; family Rheidae; genus Rhea; species Rhea americana. Next base: position 3,114,329 of record NW_028187100.1, read on the forward strand.
CCAGTGTTAATGCGACCCATGCTGAGAATTAGTAAGTGGGACTTGCAGTCTGTGGTAAATTAGGCTAAAATTGTATAAGCCTGATATTCAGACTAAACTTTTTCAGAAGATTTCAAAAATTCCACCCAACTCTCTTTTCTCTTCTCTTGGGCATCAAATATGCAACCAAAGCCTTCCGCAACTGAAACAACAAAGAATCTGTTCAGAGAGACCTTTAGTGTATATATAAGGACACTGATTACATAGCAGCATAGTCTTAYGGAAACAAAAGCTTCTTCTGGCATTGCAAGATGGATTGAAATGGAATTTTGGAAACTGAGCATTTGGAAATGGAACAAGAGAACTAGGCAGACTAAAAGAAATGAAGTTATCAAAACATGACAATAAAGTAACATGAGAGATATATGTTAAGCTGATGAAAAGTAATACAGAAATAGGAATGAAAGCTGTTTGTCAAATTTAACTAATCAGTAAGCAAGCATTTGGGTGGAGGTTCTCTAAACAGCAAGYATCTATCTGTTGAAAGAGTATTTGAACTTCACAGCATCACTGAAATCCCTTTGCATTAGCTGAGATGCTTTGGCCCTCTTAGCTGTAATAGAGGCACAGAGACTGCAGGATTGTCAGTTATCTCTAAATTTACCAGCTTTTGTGAGTTCCATTATTTTATCACTGTGATTTTTTTCTTTCTCCATGAGTACATGCAGATTATGATTCTACTCACAGTGCTGCAGCAAGTGAAGAGAAAACTGGCTGCCTGGGCAATATCCCCCAATATACTTCATGCAGCCACTGATTGCATTCATGTTTTTCCCACAGTAGCCCCGGCATGCAATGAGGAAAACACATAGGCAGTAGGAAAAACACTGTCAGAGCAACAAGCTTTGACTAGCCTGTCTATTGCCTGTGAATATATGTGAAGTGAGGAGAGATTGCAGTGATCTAACTATGATTGCTGTTTGTGAGTGAATACAAATTTCATGTCTGGGTGACCATCTCCTAATTGCTGCTGCATTTTTTTTTCCAGTGGAGCTTACATTTGAAGCTGGTTATTCCTGAGCAATCTGCACGGAGACTACAACTGTTAAAAGGCAATTAATAGGAATGAGACAAGGTGCCTCTCCTGACTGCCCTCCACAGGAGCCAGTGAGCAGCCCGCCATGCACCCTCTCCCTCTGTGACAACTAGGAAGCCTTGTCTGACAAAGACACAGAGTGCTACTAAGCTCCTACTTGTCATACGTTTGCGACTTGCTAACCAAGAGCAAGATTTTGGTCTGTGCACTGGTTTATTTAAAGATGAGTTTTTCTCCTAGCTACCATCTCTGCATAATGGACAGAAGCACTTCAGCTTTTAGCCTTGTCTTTGCTGATCAGTACTGATTTTAAATGTAGTTATAATAATTACATATTTAGCATCTTTGGGAGATGGAGTTGAAAAAGCAATGATTTATACATACTTTGGTTCTAGTTAATGCAAGTTAATCATGGAATAAACAGATTTATCGTATCAGTAATTCTGAGATGAATTGTTAAGGTGAACCAAATGATTTAATATTTTAGAAGCATCACCACCTGTGTTCAGCATTAACATCTCATGCTTATACTATCATTACCCAATTACGAAGTACCCTACAAGGCAGATAAGCATGGATGGAGAAATTGTGGCAAAGCAAGATGCAGCAACTTGCAAAGCCGTTCATCATATGAGTAAGAAAACTAGGAATGAAAACCAAGTTTCCCAAGTTATTACCACTACCCTATAGTAACACTGTCTCTCATTATGCACTCTTCACTTTCATATTGTGCTTTTTGTCTGATGGATCCAGTGTCAACATACACAGAAATGGTTCAACCAGCAAAACCCCTCAACTCTAATGCAAGAACTGGAGAACACCCTATTGCTGAAGAGTTAAACTTCATAAAGTGGGTAAGGTCTTGAAGAGAGGGATTAAATTTATTCTATGTATTTATGCAGTGCCTTGCAACTATGATTGAGGTCTCCAAGGCTAACACTAACAAATGCAAGAGATTCTCCAATTAATACGTTGACTCTCGCATCTGATTCTTCAGAAAGTTTCTGAATGGAAACTGATGATCCCACCCACAAAGCAAATATTTCAAGGAAATATATTAACTTCGACATGACATCTTGTGTCTTGCTTTGCATATGTGGTTCCTAAAGATAGATATCAATTCATATTCTTAGAAAAACTAGACTTGTAGGGAGGGGGCTGCCACAGGAATTAYATGAAAAGTGGTCTTAAATGGCAGGTGGTACAAAGTAATGCATGGGTTAATCATACAGAGTTCAAGGCTGTTGACAAGTCTTAGCAATAAACCAGGATAAAGGAAGGCATTTTGAATACTAACACTGTACAGGTGAGCTAGAACAGAGTTTCAGGCAAACCGATGGCAAGAAGAGCAGAGAAATCTCAGGCTTCCTTGTAAATCAGAGGAAAAACACAGCAGGTGAAGTGCAAGCCCTCTCAGTCCCTTGTGCATGCACCAGGCTAGATTTGTCCCCACCACCACAGCACTGTCGTTCTGCACCCCAAGCACACGTGCTGGCTGTGCCAAATCATGGCTGCTGACAAAACAGAAACAAGAATTAGAATTTACACAAGAACTACCTTAACTCTGACCACAAGCTTTCAGTACATAGAATTTCATACAGCACACAGAATTGGATGATGTGGCAGGTATTTCTCTGTTCTTACCCTTAATCCCTATTTGTATTTATGCTATAGAATAGAGCTGCATTAAAGTAGTGGATATATCAGAAACCACTGGTACAGTAGAACGATATTCCCACACACCATAATTGAGACTGCAAGAAAAACGGCAGGCATCCTTCATAAATATTTTAAAATGAACGTGTAGAAAAGTCTGACTTACACTCATTTTATGAACTTTAAAGATGACTATTTCTATTGCTACACCTACATACGTTCCCACACAAAAAGAACGGTACTAATTTAAAATAAAAGAACACAGATGATTATATCCTGACTGAGAATCATACCTTGAAACATAATAGTAATATTCAGAGATGTAGAAAGGGCAGAGTAAAAAAGGAGAATCCTACGGGAGGAATAAATATACAAGATCTAACAAATATTGGTGCTGTGAGGCGAGTTTCAGTTCTGTTGTAGAAAGGACAATGGGCAAAGAGGAGTCATGCCCTACGATAAGACCAAAGTTTGGACAATGTAAATCAGAATTAATACTGAGATGCAAGGATAGTTTTCAAATCTAGACTTATATCTGATGAATTGATTAAATATTATGTGAAATCTAGAAAAGTGGGTTCATAAAGATTAAGTAGAATTTTTCTATACTTTCACAGTTGTTGTTGCTGTTGTTGTTGTCTAGGAACAGATAACAGCATCCATTGCTCCAGATTGGTTACTTTTGGTTATCATTTGCCTCCTTATCTTTTTGGAGAGTAAAACCCCAATTTAGCATGATGTCCAGGCACAAATAAGACTTCATGCAAATTACTTCTCTAGGATGTCCATGTTTATATCCTGAGCTGCACAAGTAAAACCAGTAAAGAAGTCAGTTAAACAAGATTCTGCCCTTACACCTTTCTGCCAAAAAAAAAAACATGCAGGGACATTGTAGCTTGATCTTCTCCCTTTCCCTGCTCCTTGGGTTTTACTTCTATTTTTCCCAGCTTTGCCGCATACAAACTGGAAGACTTGATGGAAGTCACCTCACTGGGTTATTTTCCCATTTCCCCGTTTATAAAACACAAATAACAGCACTTTCCTTGTGTGCTGCAATTCAAGAATGAAAAGCACAGTTTAAAAAAAAAAAAAAAAAAAAAAAAAAGCTATTATAAACAGAAGAGATTTCCCATGCCCAGCAGTTGGCTAAAAGAACCCACAGAAATTTTACCTGCCCAGATGCTCTGCTCCCATTTAGGGCCATCAATATTCATCCTATTAATGTTATGTTAGTTCTGGTAAAACTGTTTGAGGAAACGGTTTTGGGCCTCTACCACAAGATGAAAAACACCACAGTCACACGARTTAAAACAGTGACCCAGTACAGCTTCACTTTGCCAGTTCAAATATGTTCAGAATTCTCTCCAGTTCCTACTGAACAGTTTTTAGACTTGGGCAGCTCAGCTGCTTCAGGTTGATTTTTTTTTWWAAAAAAAAGCCTGCAAATAAATAATGCAAATATCCAGGTTTCCCATGTCTAGCGTGGTTTCTAAACTATGATATTTTATTAGCATTATTTATCAGCATTAGCAGAGAGTGGCAGTCCCCTGGCCGCTTCTGCTAGTTTCCAAATTTCCGTGTAGCCATCTAGTGGAAGCCGACTGAAATTAAAAAAGACGGAGGATTATTTCCAGCATTTGCAAGAACTTAAGAGTAAGTGCCTGGTAAATCAAAAGAGACAAGTACCTTGCTGAAAGTCTTACTAAAATATAATACACAGCTAAACAGCAGCAGTTTTATTAGGCAACCTCCTGTCTTAAGAAAACATAATAAAGGATCCTCAAATGTAACGGGTTGGTTTATCCTATCAGCTTTGTTCTATTTTGATGCATCTCTGTTCTGAATCAGATGAGTTTATTTCTGATTACATAAAGGTAAATGAGATGGGAATTGGGCCTATTAAATGTATATTTAGCTGCTTCCCTAAGCAATCTAYTGCTTATTTAAGCCTGATACAAACAACTAATAGAAAAACTAACTCACTGCCTAAAAGAAACACATTTTGGTTCCTACTGTTCAGTATAGCCGTAGGTGACTCCAAAGGACTGAAGTTTCACTGAAACTGTAAACAGGTGTATACTGATTGATTCTGTAATACCTTTTAGGGGAAAATATCCTCTCTTATAAGTGGGAAGCAAATGCATGAAACTCTATACAAACCTAATAAGGAACCATGATGGACAAATAGGACTTTCTTCAGCTACTGTAGCAACTGCCTGAAGAAACAAAATACAATCAGGCTGCAGTCTGACACAAATCTCCCTGCGTTTCCATTAAATAATAACAAGAGAACTGTGTTCATTTCTCCTTGTTCTGAGTGTCACTCAGAAACTTAATTTTAATTGAGTTAGGGTCACAAAAAAAACCCAATTACTCAGAAAGATTGTGATACATATTAGTTAAGGGCAGAAGTGRTAACTGAACCTTAATTCTGGTTCTTTTACTCACTTTCTGCATTAGAGCAATTTACAGCCATATTCCTGCCTCAGTTTCTCCATTTGTAAAACAAGAGAAATAGCACTATCAAAAACACAGGAAGTTCTTTCACTGCAACATGAATCTAGTCAAACAAATTTCAATATTAACAGCAGTATAGTAGCCAGATAAAATAGTTTCTCCATAAAATAAATTCTTATGTATTCACCTTTTCAATTCAAATATTCACCTTTCCCTGTTTTTACCTAACATTCAAGTTTTGTGAACACTAATAGTTTCACAGCAAGTTCTGGGTTATGTTGATGCATTGATGTAAATGACATGAGAATCTGGTTTAGTACTTGCAAAGTATTTTGAGGATAAAAGGCACCAATAAACTGTAATCTGAGTATTACTGGATCTATATAGAGGTAAACTGGAAAGTTGAGATTACTAGCATTGCCAATATTTCCAGTCAGACTGGGAAGGAGCATACTGAGCTAGCCTGCTTTATTTTAAGTTCCACTTTACTCTAAAAAAAGGTTGACATAACTGACAACTTAGGTTGTCTGAAGGGCAAGCCACTACTAAGGCAGGACTAGAATTTGTCTTTACCTGGCTGAGTTTTATTTAGAAAATCAGCTGCTTTTTGCCTCCAAGATAGTCCCCAAAATAGAAACAAACAATTAGAGATTGTGTGTTATTCTAGGCTTTTGGTTGCATTTTTCCTAGAAACCCAGAGGTCTAATTTTTTATTTTTCTGAATTCCCAGGGTTTACTTGCACAATTCCCATTAATATTGATGGGAGTCAGACATCTTTAAAATCCCAATGCACACAAAAAAGGATAGACTCCTAAGTGAATGTCTATTATAAAAGGACAAAGAACYGCAGTCTTTGCAAAAGCCTGCAAAGAGTATTCTTCTGTTTAATGCTCTAATAAGTGTCCTATTATCCATTTAGTTCAATTACATGAATGAGTCTAGTTTTTCCAAAGCCTTTCGTTTTGTCACACAGAGTACAGGGAGGCTGACAAGAAAGATGAACCACTGCTAGCTCTTGGGTAGCTATACTGATCTCTCACTATACCTCAGTAAGAAACAGGACCTACTTGTTAGCAGAAAGGAAACAAGCATCACAATGGCTCCCAGTAGAGCCCTCCAGGTAAAAATCTGACAATGATCCCATTGTAAACCTCCTATCATCAAAATGTTTTTATTCTCCTCCATTATCAAATCTTTAGGGTCTCAGACTTAGCAAACAAGGAGGAAATAGCTCCCTTCTGAACTGCTCTGAAGAATATAAGACCACACTGAACAATTTAAGCAAGAGCTACATATTTTTATATGCTTTTTATTCTCAGAAATTGATTTTGTTGTTTTTACACAACAGTGACTTTTAATAGACATCCAGTTTCTTTTTAGGAGAAGCCCCTCTCAATGCCACATAATGAGAGATGCAAATACACAGTACTTAGCAAGGGGGGAAAGTATACCAAGACATTTCAAGAGTCAGGGACTCAATAATGAGTTGTTTAACCTAATCTATCAGAAGAGTCAGCATCTGAAAAAAATGGATGGAAAATCATCACAGACTTCAAGGACATTTCACAGTATTGGCGCACATGCTACATATTTGAAGGTGGAATGTAAACACACAGATGTGTTTTATGTGACCTGGTCTTTTATATCTTATGTTCTATCAATTCATCCAACACTCAATAGCTGCAATTATGGTACACATTGGTAGCCCCTCTGTATAGGGAGCAAAGCACASACTGTCTACAGCCAAGTCTTGTGCTTCCGTGTTTCCTTGTCATGTTAGACTACCTACAGCTCTGAAGATGGTAGTACAATCTTCATACTGGGAAGTATAGGTTTTAGTAATAATGTGACATGCACAGATTTTCAGGAAAGATATAACAGTAAGAATCCTATTTATACCCTATTCTGTAAATAATCCAGTTTCTAAATTTACTGAAACAAGTATTTATGCAATGGAACCTCATTGCCCCTACAGTATACTGGGTAATAGCACTTTTTTAAAATTGATTTTTTTTTCTTAATGAGGTACACTGCAGCAGTTACCTGAGAGCCATTATAGTCTGGTAAACCACAAGGAATTGAAAAATGAATCTTAGCTATATAACTATTTATGTATGTTGATGTGCATATAAGAAACTCAGCCCTGATAAGGTCATTTGAACCTACCATAAAGATTAAAGTGCAAGAAAGAGCACTTTTCTTTAAACCACTCTTGAAGGCCAGTGAAATCATGACTTATTTTTGTTCACTGAAATTCTGTAAGAGGAACAGTACTTGGCATCTTGATCCTTTCTGTCCGTTTTAGTTCCAAGTTCTTCTTCCTAGACACTTGATCCTCCTAAAGGGAAGAAAGCTCCATCAGCCCCAGCACGCAATCACTTTTCTCTCCATTAGCATGCTCAAATCCTAGCACAAGGAACAAACACCAAGGGATGGCGAAAACTCGGTCCTTCATCCTCTGTCATTGCCTATGTAATACAGTTGCTGCTGGGTGATAGGAGTCAGTGCTGACTTTCTATCTCACTGTTTAAACAGAACAATGAAGTTACGTTAACACAGGCCAGTTGTATACTGGCCCAAACATTTCAGTCAGAAGAGTGCTTTCTACCAGTACAATTATAGAGCTATTGTCCCTAGTATTGTCCCAACTGGCTCTTTCCTGCTCCTACTTGTACTTCTCAAAGGAAGCAAGAGGAGCAAAAGTGACAGAAGCCTGATTTCKGTTCTCATCAAATTAAAGATTTTGGTATCTTTACCCCTAGCTGGCCAGGATACTTGACTATATTATGGCAGAAATTGTTTAAATAGATACACATCCAAATCCACTTCTTACAGGTTTTGGTCAGATACTATGGAGCAATCAAATTGATGGATAAAGAGGTCATTTTTGGTGCACTGAAGGAAAAGGCCCAAGGGTGACCATCAGAGTTTTAGAGAGGGTCAGGACTGRAGGCTTCAAAGCCTATTAAACAACAGCTTATTATTTCTAACAATGTGCTCAAAACAAATTCTCTTAGTAGCAGAAAATGTCTTACGGGGTTTAAGGAGGTGGCTTTGTGATATCAGTGCAGTGATAATGTGTATTTCAAATATTTTATAAAGTAGGCAACATCAATCAACATTTGACACTGCATTGAACATCAGAAAGCTTTCTAGAAAAATGTTTTTTCTATTGATGTCAATTTTCATTTCTACTTAGTAGACAACATGCTAACAAAATGAATATGACCAAATCATACTATCTGTGATTAWATAAAACATGTCCCTGTTCAGTAAACTCGAAATGCAATTACATATGGCCTCACTGATCTCAGCTGTTTAAGCATTTTGCCTTTAAATTTATCATTTTAGTATATCTTCAGTGACTCAGACCAGCCTATTGTCTTTCTGCACATAATAATACTCTAACATCTAGATTCTCAGCAACAACAACAACAAAAGTTTACTTTTTTAAGTAAAAGAATTTATCAAGGGCTAAACAACACACTAGAAAAAAAAAAAAAAGAAGAAAAGCAAACTCCTCAAAACCATCAGTAGTATTTCAAATATAATCCCAAGTCTTGAGAGCCATAATATACTCTAATGACAACAGGAAATCTGTCCTGGAAAGAAGTTTCAGCTAGAAGAACATCCTTAAGACTTAGCAATGTGTTGCTCAGAAGATTCAATTTGACGCATATTGAAGTTAATGGAAAGCATACCACTGTTTTTACTGGGTATTGTGTTGATCTGAAAATGAATAGCTGTTTCACTGTTGGCAATTTAAATATTCATTCTTCCCCATCTGCAATGGTCACATCAAACTCCTGATTTTCAGAACGAATATACTTGCCCAGCTTCATGTTCCTTTTTTTTTCAGTCGCTAGTAAAGGGAAAAAATTCCTTTAAACATTGTTATAACATATTCTTCATARTATTTTTAGCTGAATGAAGAAGAAAACTAGAACTTAAACATAGTATATCAATGAAATCAAAAGAATGAAGGCCTACTGCTCTTATCAAATCTGGACAAGCATTATCAAGCAACAACTGACATTGACTAGGACTGAATGCAGGTTTATATGTATTTTGACGGAAATTCAGAATTAGCTTTTCTTTCATCTTCCATGAGTGCATATACTACTGTTTTAYTTATTATCAGCAAGTTGTGAAAAATAGCACAATTATTTTAGGAACATGTGTAGAAATCAGGATTCATGTAGTTCCCTTGAAAGTTCATTTTCTTTCACTTCTCCAGAAAAGTTTCAATAGTACACTCAGAGAGCAAAAATGATGCAACATCTGAGCTGACTTGGGCTTCTTAATACATATTGTAGAAGATAGTCAAGGACGCAGCGGAAATAAGCAACTTTCAAGTGACCCTTGATCTGACATGAATTTGAAAAAAGGAGTCAAACAATTCTGAGTAACAAACAAGTGAAAACACCACTAAGTATTTTTGAACAAACTTCTGAGAGACAAAGGTAAATGATCTGGCAGGAGTATTTTTCAAAGCTCTAGTGAATATGAATTTAGATGCAGGCAAAATTGCTTGTATAAAACTGAAACATATGTTTTCCAGCAGAACTTTAGTAACATCATTATTTACTGAAAGAAATGGAGATCCAGAAACTAACTTCTCGCAATTTGGGYTGAAATTAAAACAAAAAACAAACAGGGGGAAGTTTAAACTTGGGGGAAGTTTATATAAATAGATTTAATGTGTATTTAACACCCCTGATTTTCTATATCAGCTTTTCATGAGGCTTTAGAGGACAGACAGAAATAAAGGCTTACTCATACATAGCCTTTGAACAAATGCAATGCCAGACCCAATTTTCTGTTCCCTAAAGGATGTTTTAAGTAACTGCAAAAGRAAAATTTAACCGTTACACAAGGGATGAATTCAGCTCACACGTTTTCTTTTCTGGAGGCTATGACATCGCCTAATTATTAAAATGTTCCATATTGTCAACATTTGTAAGGAACAAATGACTACATACAATAGTCAACCTGAGTGCCATTTATTGATCTGTTGGCTTCTAAATTGTCTTTGGTAAAAGATCACTTCCAGTTTTTCAGTAGCCAGCTGAACAGTTATTTGGTATACATCTACATACAAGCCTTTCCTGGCTATGTCCATTGAGTATGTAGGTTTCACAACACCTCAAATATATTTTTAATAGGCTTTGGAAGCTTTTATTGGGTGTCTCAGTATTGTATCTAAAATTTCAGTGAATTCAGAGCTTTCACATTGCAACTAAYGATGCTTACCAGCAACATAAAATCCACGTTTCTAGTCTCATGAAGATTTGATGTTCTATTAGTGCATACTTTGAGATGCTATAAAGTCCACAGGCTATAAAAGCATTTCTGACTGAATGGCAGAATTTGGATAGTCTCTAAAAGGTGAGCATTCAGGTTGTTCAACAGAATATAGTACCTAATCCTCTTTTGATCATTTCCATTATTCTAGTGAATGCTGAAAGAAAAAAAGGCAAATTAAATTCTTTCACCTTAAAGGTGTTAATAATATGTGCCCTCTCTTCATCCCTCCGCACACTACCCAATCAGTAACTCCATCATAATACAAATTAATTACATTTTAAATACTGTGAGTGGGAATTCCTCCCAGGCACACCTGCTGCCGTAAGGACATCAAAGAAAATCTACCTGTGCTAGGCTCTGGAAAAGTTGTTGTTGCCATTTGCATTTACTTCTGATTTTTAATTTGCACATGGATGATTCACTCTAATCCAGAAGCACCTAACTGTGTGAGTTGTCACTGTATTTCTCGAAGTGTTACCATCTGTCATTTTGTTATGTAATCCCTCTGATTTTCCCTTTAAAGACACAATAAAATAGGGCTAGTGTAAAAGATGTGACTGTAATATGGGGAAAGACACCATCTCACTCCATGCCTTTGCAGAGGAAGAAAGAGGGCAAAACACTACTGCTRCTCTTATAGTGCAGGCATGCCTGCCTGCCTGAAGATTGTCACCTGTCCTTCAGACAGGGAGAGAAGTAAAAATTTTCATACAGAAGTTTGAAAGGCRTCTCCAGTGTGAAAGGCTGATATGCCACTGCCTGCTCTGCAGGTCTTGAAGATCTGTCCTGTTAGAAATACATAGCATCCACTTCACCRTATCACAGCAAACAACAGCATATAAGATGAATACCTTACCTGGGAGTAAGAGCCCTGTGGTGTCTGGGACAGCACATTTCAGTTTTAACGTCATCCTAAGAATATGACCTTCCTTTCCTCCATTCCACTGAGAAAGATGAAAACTGTCTCCTTCATGCACTGAGAGGTTACTTCTTGAAGGAGATGTTTTAGAAGTGTTTTAGAGATTAGCCCACGTACTTTAAGCTATGGTACAGGAGCTGCCATGTGAAGTACTCATTCCAAAAATGATTATAGCAAATACTTCCACTTAAGTGCTAAGTGCACAGAATTGAGTTGCTCTAAATATCTTATGCATTCTCTGAAGAAAATAGATGCCAAGTTTTGTACTCRTTCTTCCTTAGATGTATCATAATTTTGGGCAGCATAAGTTGAACCTCTCTTTTAATGAAGTAACATGATTATTAGTATGCAGCATTACAGAATAATAATAAGTAATAGAAAAAAAATAGATTATAGTAATAAGAAACATAAATCATTCTTTACATCTGTTCCGAGAGCAATTGTGGGAAAAGTTATTGCAGAAAAAGGATGTTCAGCATAGCAGAGGCTGTGCTGGTGTCTTCTCTAACTAGTGGATTTGCTTTTGCGTGGTTAATTAATGAAATTAAAAGTTTACATGAGAAATTCCTGTGCTGTTTGAGGGGAAATCCTGTTTTACAAGGGCAGCTATAGCATGCTGATACTGAGGAATCTGAAGTGAAGGACTTTGAGCTTTGTAAAATGAATCTATTCGTCTTCCAGACAGTGGAAAATAACATTCCTCAATATAGAAACAATGGAACGTTACCCATAAATCTATACACTTTACCAGCAAAGCATTCAACTGTGAGCTATGCTGTGGATACTTTGTATCAAAGGGGCACCCAAAAAATTGCCTGAAGGAATAATTAAAGATGCAATCCCACCCTAATATATTTAGGCTTCTACACGTAAAGTTAGGGTTGGCAATCCTAACTTGGAAATTCTGGCTTTAAACCTTTCTATACAGGACAAATTCTTTTGTCATGATTATACTTTCACTTAATCTCTGTATAGGTACATAGACTGCTCTCTGATAACATATTTCCAGATAGAAATATGATCACCAGAATTTCAGATGTTGAAATGGCTAGGATCCCAAATAACACCTTGTGCACTGGAAAGATGCTTCTTAAGCTAACCACCAAAAGTATGCAGGAATAGCCACAATATAGTTAGCTACTAAGATAAAAGCCCTAGTCTTTCCACTTACTGTTTTGGCCTTTAAGATGATGGCTGAAGGAATGTGATCAGTTCTTGTGTTCCTGACTTCAGACCAAGTTCTGAGTCCATTTTCTGTAATATGTGAGAAAAAAATAAAAGTTTTTTTTTTTGCCAATCATGTAGCTCCATAGTGGTACAATATGCCATATACATACCCTCCCCCCCAAACCTAGCAACTAACAAAATTTTTCCTGCGTTTGGCCTTCTCCTGGTGAAATCTGCATTCACAGAAAACACTTTCCCTACACTGCTCCCTGTGGCTTTCAAAGCTGATTTTGGACAGATGAGGCACAGTGCTACTGACTTTGATATGTTCATATTTGCTGTAAAAATATAACATTTTCAGTAGTTTATTATGGGATATTTTCTTAAGGGAAAAATGTCATAAACAATATTACAGGAGAAACACCTTGTCCTTAGACAGGATGTTTATCAAAACATAATGAAACTTTTGAGTAATTTTTTTTACTGGCATTCAGCTACATGTAATAGAGTAAGAACTACATTAGTAATTTTGAAGACTATATAAGCTGCAAAGGATAGGAAGTTATTTTTTTAATATCAGTTATTGCGATATTGTATTATACCTGGTAATCAGAATCAGAACTGACATATTCATATGTCAGTTTAATTAATGGCAGGCTGGCTAGGAAGTTGACTTATACTATCCACTGGCTCCAAATAATCAGCCTCCTAGCAAACAGAGTGGAGGATCACTAGAAGACCTTTGCATCTCCCTGAGAAAATGCTGCTTTCAATGTATAACTAAAAACATTTCTCTTCTGCAAATGGTAGCTCTGATTAACAGGTTACCATCCACTTCTGTTCCAGCTCTTGTTTATTCCTCCCAATACCATCTTCACTTGTTTAAGAGGTTAATGCCTATGCAATAGTTTTGAAACTGCAGTCTAAGCCAGGCCTGGACAAATATTTAGCTTAATTACTAGGGAGAAAGTAGTAACTACTGAAATAGGATTGAGCACTGATAGTTAGCTAATATATAATAATCTTCAGCCTCAGACAGATGACAAGCAGTGTTAATGCAATTGTCATCTGTCTGGGAGCAAAGTAATCCAAAAAGAACAGTAATAGTTTAAAAAAAGACTAAAAAGGGGGGGGGGCTAAAATAATCTCCTTAAAGAAATTCGAAAGAAATTCTGTAGAGAATAAAGTGTATTGATTCTACCATAGGATCTGAAGAAGTAAAACTTCTATGACTCAGTAGCACAAAGCAAAGACCTTAGGGCAAGAAAGACAGGCTTGTAGCTCTTTTACTGCCTTAAAAAGCCTTCTGCTTGTGGTCTGCTCTGTTCCAGCTATAAAGATTAAAAATTTTGGTTTGAAGAAACTATCTGGGTACATAAGCACAAATTTTGGAAGTTTCTGATCTGCAGTATGCTGAACCCAGACAGGAGAAGAATCAGAGGACTCTGCTCTTTAATATACAAAGTATCGAGTCTCTTCATTACAGGGATGCATAGAGACAGTAACATTAATTAAAATAAAAGCTTTTGCCTTCAAAATATTCACTATATATTTCAGTTACAGCTACATGCAGGCAACACCACTCCAGAAGTACTAGAACTCCTTCGTTTTAGTATTAAAATTTCTTTTAATCTTCACAAATACATAGCAAATTCAAAGCATGTGCAGTCTGAAGTGCATTGTATACAGTATCTTCAGCAAGGTTGTAACAGTTATCATGCACTTTAAACAGGGATAGCTAACCAAACTGACTGAGGTGACCAAGGTGCATCAGATGTCTAAGATTTCTTCCTTGCTGGGTCACAAAAAAAAAGTGGGACATAGAAAACTTAGCTTTCTGCAGACAGGCATCATTGGTCAGTCAGTCAGTCATATATATAAGCTATATAATGTATAGATTAGCACTCTCCTGAGGAAAAAGCAGCCTGAAGAGTCTTTCAGAAATAAAAATACTAGAGAAACAGTGCAGTTATRTTAATAATGGACAATTCTGCTAAGAAGAAGCTTTTTATTAAAGCTTATTATTTGGTTTAGTGAAAATAATAGCTTAACTGGTATTCAGTCTGTTTCCCCCCCTGAAGAGCATATTATTTCAAGTATTTCTAGATGTGAAATGAGGGCTTTATTATCTTGGATTTTGAACAATAAAATAAAAGATGAGAACAAATGATAATGTTTCCCAACATTTTTTTATGTACTTGAATCACTGAGACTTAAAAAAATCTCGTACAATAGCTTTGAGTACCATTTTCTTGGAAAGCCTGATTCCAACAAAAGAAAATTGCAGTTTCAAGTAATTCACACATTAAATGTATCCCCTTAAATGCTGATCCCCTTAGTGTTCTCATTTTAACATTTCTTTCAAAGTTATTTTCCAAAAATGCTTTTTTTCCCTCCAAGAAATCTGAAGTTTATCGTTTGTTTCCTTGCTGCCACTCATTAACTGAATAAACCTTCAACTAGTTCAGCTAGAAGAAAAGCCTTTCTCCTTTCTTGGGGAGAGGAAAGGGAATTGCATCATATCTGCTATGGAGGAGAAATGGCCTCATTGCTGTGGGTGACAGATAGAGTAAAAGCTGACAGATTTTGCAGCCAACCTTATCTTAATTGCCACCTTTCCAACACAAGCCCAAGGAGAAGGACTTTCCGCTTACTATGCTGTGTGAGCTGTCCACAGCTTCTCCATGTCCTGTAGTTCTTTCACATTTTTGCACTTCATTGCAAAAAAGCCCTCTGTATCTCTGCAGGAGAGGATATAATCCACAGTTTTATAAGAATTCTTTTAAAATTCATATCAAGTCATTCATAATATGGCTCACACATTCAAAAAAAAGAACACAAATGATGCAATAGCTGCAAACTGAGCAAAGCAAAGGCATAGCATAAGACCTTCTGGGTAGTGTTAAATGAGTTCACTGCAGTGGAAAGATCCAGTTAGCCAACGATGTTTTTAAGAAGGATGATAAAGCACATTTTATGAGAATACATGCTATAAATTCTCTCATATTTTATATCTGGCTTAATCAGCACTGATGGTAAGGAAAAAGTTACTGTTAGAATTATAGTAGTTGCCAGTAACAAGGCGTGAGTTAGTATTCTTTTACATAATAATAGTGTGTCAGATTTTCTGTCATCTCTCTTCTATAATGGGAATTTGCAATGGTGTCTCCTCGCTAAGAGAGACAAACAAGCAGAGAACTTAGCAAAGTAGTTTTCAAACAACTTTTACTTGCTAGCATAAGAATCAAAACACATTTACTAAATTCAGCATAAACGTTTTCCCATCCCATAAATATTTTAGATGTCAAATTTCTCCCTATTCTTCAGGAGGGCAAACAGTAGGACTTTTGAGTAAGAGAAAGAGCAGGAGATTGACTTCTAAAGTCAGCTTAATGAAACAAAAAAGGATAAAAAGTGCCCCCTCAAAAGCCGTCACCCAGCCACGCTATTACAAAGTACACTGACCATAGTGATGTGCCAGACAAAACAATATTGTGACTATTTGTTCAATCCTTGGGCTATTATGGAGTATGTCAGATTAATTCACTATTTTAGGTTAATGATTTTAGAAATAAAATGTACTGGTGCACGGGATTATTCCTGCCTAGCTGGAATAATCTTCCCTTAGTTGAACCTCATGAGGTTCCTCTCTGCCCATCTCTCCAACTGTTCAAGGACCCTCTGAATGGCAGCACAGCCTTCAGGAGCCACTCCTCCAGTTGTATAACATCTGTAAACTTGCTGAGGGTGCACATAGTCCCATAATCCAGATCACTGATGAAGAAGGCTTTCAACACTGTCTCCCATAACATCCTCCTAGGCAAGCTCAGGAAGTGTGGGTTAGACGAGTGGATTGTGAAGTGGACTGAGAACTGGCTGAAAGGCAGAGCTCCGAGGGTTGTGCTCAGTGGTGCAGAGTCTAGTTGGAGGCCTGTAGCTACTGTAGCTAGTGGAGTTCCCCAGGGCTCAGTACTGGCTCCAGTCTTATTCAACTTACTCATCAATAACCTGGATGAAGGGACAGAGTGCCTCCTCCGCAAGTTTGCCAATGATACCAAGCTGGGAGGAGTGGCTGATATCCCAGAGGGCTGTGCTGTGTTTCAGAGAGATCTGGGGAGGCTGGAGAGCTGGGTGGAGAGTAACCTCATGAGGTTCAACAAGGGCAAGTGCAGAGTTCTGCACCTCAGTAGGAACAATCCCATGCACCAGTACAAGATGGGGGCTGACCTGCTGGAGAGCAGCTCCGCAGAGAAGGACCTCGGAGTGCTGGTGGATGACAAGTTGACCACGATCAGCAACGTGCCCTTGTGGCCAGGAAGGCCAATGGTATCCTGGGGTGCATTAGTGTTGCCAGCAGGTCAAGGGAGGTGATCCTGCCACTCAACTCGGCCCCAGTGAGGCCTCATCTGCAGTACTGCATCCAGTTCTGRGCTGCCCAGTACAAGAGAGACATGGAACTACTGGAGAGAGTCCAGTACAGGGCTACAAAGATGATCAGAGGGCTAGAGCATTTCCCCTGTGAGGAACAGCTATGAGAGCTGAGTCTGTTTAGCCTGGAGAAGACTGAGGGGGGATCTTATCAATGTCTATAAGTATCTGAAGGGAGGGTGTCAAGGGGATGGGGACAAACTCTTTTCAGTGGTGCCATGCGACAGGACAAGAGGCAACGGGCACAAACTGAAACACAGGAAGTTCCGCCTGAACGTGAGGGGGAATTTCTTCACTGTGAGAGTGACAGAGCACCGGAACAGGTTGCCCAGAGAGGTTGTAGAATTTCCTTCTCTGGAGGTATTCAAAACTCGTCTGGATGCAACCCTGTCTAACATGTTCTAGGTGACCCTGCTTGAGCAGGGGGGTTGGACTAGATGATCTCCAGAGGCCCCTTCCAACCTTACCCATTCTGTGATTCTGTGATTCTGAGATGGACAGGACAGAACCAAGTAAACATGTACATTCAAATCCTCCATTAGGACATGAAGAGATACCAGAATCTCTAAACTATGGACAGATTTGAGGKGAATGAACTGGGAGAGAAGGACTTGTATCTGCCACCCACTTTTCAGAGCATGGCCCTCTATAGCCAAAGGACATGGCCTAGAGAAGTATAACTATGACTGCCACTATAAAGTCCTTCTAGAAGTACATCACAGCCCTCAAACTATAGCGAAAGAAAGAGACTTTCCTTCCTAGAGGCCTTCACAACCCTAATAGGATCAGTTTTCCCATCTTCACTTCTCCAAAGTCCAAGCAATTTCCTTCAGGCCTTCCCTTTATTCCCAATGTACCATGATCACAGAAATTACCTTTGCTGCTGCCAGCAATGGGAACACACAAACTACTTTGCACCTCACACTGAGTGTGGCTCAGACACCTTGAATTTACTCTGTGGCAGAGTTTTTCCTCAAATGCGTGCCATTATGAAGAAAGACGTTTCAAACAGGTAATATAAGAAGCCAGCTGTGAAAAACACTGTCTGCAAACATGCTAGAAGTAGTCAGTATTTACATATAGACTATGAAAGATAATGTTTAAAATCCAAAACAAAGCCAGCAGTTTGCTAAATATAATAATCAGTAAGTGATTATCTGAATAAAATAGACTTCTTAAAACAGAGACAAGGAAGGCCATAAATGTTACTCAAACAGCTAATATATCTGTATTCAGTAGGACTCTTCCTGTAAGGAAGAACAACTCACATGAGTAGGGTATGCAAGATCACTATTCATGYATCAAATAAATAAACACAGAGTTTACCGCAGGAAATACTGTCAGATAGCAACAGTAAGGAAAAATGGGGAAATAGAAGGTTGTGTTGCTTCAGGACTATATTGTCTGGCTACGGGGGAAAAAAAAAAAACAAAAAACATTATATAGGGAAGCTACACCTGCATCAGTGATATAAAAAAGGTAAATGCTCGGGTGCATTTGAAGCTAAAATACATTTAGAACTCAACCAGGGTTGAGCATTGTTATAGTTCATGTTTTCTACTTACAGTACAATGTATGCATATTTCTTGTAGACAAGGCCTGGGGGAAGAGAGAATTCAAATGAGATATGCCATAGTTTGGCTGTCTGAGTCAGTCTGATTATACTTTCATATATTCAGGAAGATTTACAAATGGATTGTGTGATTTTATTGTGAAAACATCCTTGTCTACAGGACAATCAGCAAATCCAAAATTGCTGCTCTTCAAGGATACTTGTCCTGAGCACAGGAAAGTGGAAAAAATATTGATAAAAGAGTTCAAAATCTTTTTAGCTTCCCTAAAGGAGGAAACAAAGGACAGTTTGGAGGCTTTGAAGTATCACAGCTAAATATTAAACATGTATTCTGTTGGGTTTGAAAATGGATTCAGTTACAAATACACAGCCACAACCAGAAATTCACCTTTGTATTTTTTCTGTATTTCACTTGCAATATTGTCTGTATTCAAATATAAAATATAATTCAAAGCCTTTCTTTAGCCTCATATTTTGCATAACTTTGTATCTCCCTCACATCAGCTGCCACTGACAAATTCTAGGATCTTTAGGCCTGCTGTCAAGAGCAACAATGTGGCTACGCATACTGTGGCATACACAGTATATGCAGGTCATGGTTGAAGGAAGGGGGAAAAGGCCCTTGACCAACTGTATTCACTACTGCCTTCTCACATCTTGGGAGTCTGGCATCAGTGAGCATCTTAGGCCTGTGAGCTACTGTATAGTTCCTTTTCCTTTCAAGGCAATAGTTACAGCTCTGTCATCTGCTGATAGCTGAGTTTTAAGCACTGTAATTTGCCCTATGTTGAGCTTTTTCACTGAACTATTTATTCTTGGCCTTATAATTTTTTCAAATCCTACCATAAAATGCATTGACTCTCTTTCACTTTTCTTAATGAAATCATTTGTACTTGCACCTTCTTCTTTTCTAGTTCACATGTTTTTTCACTTGAGATTCTTCAGACTGTGCTTCTTGGTCCCCAAATATTCCAAACATCAGAGTGCCACAGCATTGTCTAATTAGAAGTCTAGCTTCCTTTTCCTGTAATACAAACAAAACTGTAAGAAAAGGATTGCGGGGGATATTACGGTGACATGGAGGGAATTCTAAAGTTCTACATCCAAGGTCTTGCCTTACTTTGTTGCTCTCCACAAATTCAGAAGAAAAAAAATCTGAAATAATGCACACAAACTTTGCGTGTACTGTGAACAATTTCCAGCTTCCTAACTCACTTTCCTACAATATTACTCTCAGTGGCTAGTATGCAGGTCACTTCACAATGCAGATCATCTCCATTTATCCTGTATGATCTTGAGAGTCCTAGCCTCTTATCTTGACCAGATTCACTAACAGCAGTATGCAACTTTGTTGTGCCATGAGTGCCAAAGAATGGCTAAATGGAAGCTGTGGTTACAGTCCTTTTTCTGAAGCGTGATGATGTGGTCACTGGGAATATGTGAAGCAGACTGGTTCACACTAGAGAAGCCTGTACAAATGACACATAGACGTTACTGTGATACCTCCCGAGCACTGAGATCGCTGTGCAATATTGACATGACCTACCCAGTCCAAACCAGGGTGGTTGTGTGCCCTAAGAGCCATGGGATGGTTTTCACTGTATCTGCCAAAGACATTTTAGACATAGCCTACATTATTCATCCAACTGTAACTTGTGGATCCATAAAGTCTCACAGCAGTTAAAGCAATGTTGCCATTAAATGAAAAAAGCTTTGATTTAGAGTTTTATTCTGGTCCTTGTGCTTTTATTCCTTTGAGCTGGCAGAATTGCTTCCACAGCTATGTGGTGAACCTGAATAGAAAATTCGTCTAGGTTAAAACCATTCTGGAAAAGAAATGTAACAGTTAGTGTTAATCCAAACCAGTACTTTGACCTAAGCTGCAGAAAACTTCGCCAACACAGAGGGAAAGAACAGCTTGTATGAGAAATGGATTGAGTAACGCTACTTTTAATTTTTTTCCAGCTGTGCCAGTTCAAGTATTTATAAAACTATAGCCTGTATTATTCAACAAGATATGTAAAGTTAGCTGCAGAAATGCAAGTTTTTAAATGTCTTCTTGTAATAAACTCCCAGAAGAGAATTATATCAAAGAAAGAACAAGGAGGAATGACCTTTTCTCATTATTTTATGATTAACGTTTTGAACTTTATTTTTCTAAATAGAAGGACAACATTTCAGTCTGCTAGCTAATGATCTAAATGAAGCAATGCTGGGCTAAGTTATTACTTGCCTGAGAAGACTCTAGGGAAAACTGATGTTACAGAGGGTAACATCGATAACACATAACCTCTGAATCAGCAACAAACTTCCATTATAAAATCAGTTTTAACCTCCATGCCTCTTTAGTTTGAAAGATTGGCAAGAATAGAAGATTTTCATAGTTGCTGCAAAGACACAGGACAGTGCTTTTGCAAAGTATGTTCCACTAAGAAATTCTAAGCTGTAATTATTTTCTTTCCCATCAATTTAGGGAGGAATAACTCCATGCACCAGTACAAGCTGGGGGCTGACCTGCTGGAGAGCAGCTCTGCAGAGAAGGACCTGGGAGTGCTGGTGGATGACAAGTTGACCACGATCAGCAACGTGCCCTTGTGGCCAGGAAGGCCAATGGTATCCTGGGGTACACTAGGAAGAGTGTAGCCAGCAGCTCAAGGGAGGTGATCCTGCCCCTCTACTCAGCCCTGGTGAGGCCTCATCTGCAGTACTGCATCCAGTTCTGGGCTGCCCAGTACAAGAGAGACATGGAAATACTGGAGAGAGTCCAGTGTAGGGCTACAAAGATGATCAGAGGGCTAGAACATCTGCCCTATGAGGAAAGGCTGTGAGAGCTGGGCCTGTTCAGCTTGGAGAAGAGAAGACTGAGGGGGGATCTTATCAATGTCTATAAGTATCTGAAGGGAGGGTGTCAAGGGGATGGGGACAAACTCTTTTTAGTGGTGCCATGTGACAGGACAAGAGGCAACGGGCACAAACTGAAACACAGGAAGTTCCACCTGAATATGAGGAGGAATTTCTTTCCTGTGAGAGTGACAGAACCCTGGAACAGGTTGCCCAGAGAGGTTGTGGAGGCTCCTTCTCTGGAGGTACTCAAAACTCGTCTGGATGCAACCCTGTCTAACATGTTCTAGGTGACCCTGCTTGAGCAGGGGGGTTGGACTAGATGACCTCCAGAGGCCCCTTCCAACCTTACCCATTCTGTGATTCTGTGAACTTAGAAACATCTTGTTCATGCTCCTTTCAAGTTTCCCCTCACACTATACCAAGTTAATCTGCTTAAAAATCTCACTTGTCAGCTATATTTGAAGATAATGCATTACAGTTAAATAAAACCATTGAGGTATTTTCCTATGGACAATCAGGGACCCAATTCAACTCACACTGATGTCAACGGTTTTCTTCCATCCATTGGTGATTTTATTTAAAGCAGCATCGTGTGTTACTGCAAAGATCCTAAGTGTAAATGAGAAGCATTTGGAACAATGAACATTGAGTGGATGTGGGTACCTGGTCTCAGGTTAGGGAAGATTCACCACTACATGTGTGTAATGCTGCTCTCTTACGTGCAAAACTTTAAACACAAAATTATTTATGTTATGATTAAAGAGAAATCTTCCCTTTCTTAGCAAAGCCTCTTAGTAAAAACCATTTTTTTTCTAAAAACTGTTTTTACAGTCAAACAGGTGGTAAGTTTTCCATTATTTAATATGAAGAGGAAATATTGCAGGGCTGATATGGGTATCCTAAACACATGTATAGGTTTAACAAAAATCCCAAACAGCCAACATGTATCTCCAGTACTGTGACACCTGGAGAGTGTTCTAAAAGTCTAGTATCTATCTCAGGTTAAAATATATTATAATAGCTCTTTCTTTATTAATCTTTTTTGTCCCATATATCTTTGATTTTCTGTCTATTTACAGATACCGCAGTACATCATATTACAAAATGTGGCTGTACCTTGGTAATGCATAGAGGAGCTGGTTTCCCAGGCATAGATGAAAACCTTTAAGAACGTCTTCTGTACCTTGAAAATTATTTTTTGAAACAATGAAATTATTAGAAAATATTTTCTTTATGAATAATAAAATAATAATAAATAACAAATAAATAATAATAAAATTAGTTTGGTTTTCAAAAAACTGAACAAAACATCAGGATCTGATAAAAYAACAGCTTTTTTCCCTACCTTTGGTAATTGAGTGACTTGCCAAAAAAGGACAAAGCTCAAAAGAAATTAGCCATAGCTAGAAACAAACATAGGGAGGTTATACAGTGTGATGCATTCGCATATACAGGAATCTCTGTATTTATACAGGTATATCATAAAACAGGTTAATAATAGAAATCTACATTCTTCAAATGCATGGAGTTCTTTGCAGTCAGATCATGTGCAGATTAAAAAAATACACTTAAATGCATGCACTAGTTTAGCTCCCTCCTCTCATATCTGTGTGAACACTGCAGTTATCTATCACCTCATTTAGAAAAGCACAGTACTTGAAAGCAAGCAAATAAGTATTTAAGGACCTTATAAATCTTAGGCTGCCTACATCATAGAGATACTATTATTTCTGGGTATAAAGAAATGTCTATTTCATCATAACAAAACATCCTTAGCTACAGAAGTCAGAATAAATATGATTCTCTATGTAAACATAGCACAAAAAGCCCTGTAAAAAAGAAATATGAAAGTATGTAATATGAAACATTGTTCAACCTCAAATACAAGACAAGTATATAAATAATTTTACTATAAAACAGAACTGCAGACTGTTCCTTTTGGATTGCAGGTGTAGTATTATTGTCAAGAAACACCAAAAGCAAACACTTTATCACACATTTCTCGACAGTGTTTTTTTTCAACTAAAAGGACATATCCATACCAGCCTGTCTACATGGTGTACTGAATATCTATACAGTAATAGACACTATCACAAAAGCATGTACTTCCCAATGTCCTCCACACCACCTTCAAGTTCACTGCCTTGTAGAAAACACTGCCAGGCATCATAGGACAGCTACTGTGTACTGTAGATATCTGTATTTGTTAGGAAATGCTCTGCTGTTTTCCTTATATTTGAGGCCATCCTAGGCTTACTTCCAAAAGGAACTGACTTCATTCAGCACATAAGATGGATGATACTCTCTTAATATTTTTTTTCTCATTCAGAATCTGGCTGTTTTACTGTATGCTTTTCAAATACTGCACTAAAAATAAAATTATTAATTTTCTCTTTGCTCTTTTTTTCCTTCTTCAGAGTTTTTAGCAAGAAAGTGCCTGGGTGTTTCTTGATTATTATATTATGTGAGAATTTATTCTCACAAATGTCTAGTAGATAAGGAGAGTATTATTGATGGTAGCTGAAGATGTGAGATCAAAGAATCCACTAATTTTAAGTGTCAGTTTAGAGGCATCTAGAACCTGTTTTTTACAGTAATTAATATTTTACAGTACTTCATATGTTTAAGGACAGCAATAATTGATTTAAATTACAGCCATGAGTGCCTGAGACTTCTGCAAAACCAGAACCCATGATCTCATTCTACGGTTGCAAAACTGAGAAACATGCTATTAATGATCACTTGTAAAAAATCTGCATCAAGTCCTTTGTGCAAGATTTTCCAATTTTAAAATGGACTTAAAGCCATAATATTCTTCACATATAAAATTTACAGATGAGTGCTTTAGAGAGTCTTCAGATTGACAGAAACTTCAATTGACCCTACATAACCAAAAGTAATAGGAAGATGCAGGAGGCAGTCTGCCCAGGTCAACATTAGCCATTACAGAACACCTTCTGCAAGCTATACTCCTTGCTAGTGCTGGCCTCTCTTTTGGAAGTAATGCCTCAACTTAGCAAATGGCTTCTCTTCTTCTCTCTTCCAGCTACATGTTTCTTAACTTGCTATCAGAATTGGTTATTAGATAGCACACCTTTGCACAGGGTAGAATAAAACACAGATGATGTAATATCTGTGTAAATCAGGAGGTACAAGCAGTGCAGGATAGTTCCATGAAAATATGATAACATATTGCTTTTAAATGTAAGATATCTCAGAAGCTTGAGTTGCACATCTTCAGGACAAATCCTGAATAATCCTCCCATGGATAAATCAAAAAGTTGATGGTATGCCAATGCAAAGACCATTTCTAAAGTTCTCGAACTCCAAAATCTTTCATTATTTCTTTCAGTGAGATAGATTTTTTTTTTCCAAGAAAAATGTTTAAATTTCTTATCTTCCCTAGCAATGAGTGAATCATAAAAGTATTTGATTTAATTCTAGCTCTGAGGACTGATCCTATTGATAGAACTAAGTTGCTTACTATGAGGAAAACATACATTAGTCTCAGTCCATAGACAGAATATTGACTATTTTGCAGACATTTAGTTTTAAGGGTGAGAGATATCCATAAACACCTTACTAAATGCATGTATTTTATATATATCTATATATAAGTGTGTACATGTATATATATCAAAGTCAAATGAGGACAAAAATAAATATTCCTTTGTAAAAAGGCTAATAGCTCAATATTTTTAATCTTGTTAACTTCTTTTAAGCTATTTACTCTTGCAGTCTTTGCTTTGCAACAGGTTTTCCTCAATAGTGAGTGAACATCCTAAATTCATTTCTGAGMTATCCCATAAGCTCAGAAATTCACTTTCCCTGTATTATCTTCTATCAACAGTTTCTTTTGTAACACATTAAAAACTTTTTAAGCTTATGAAGGAAGCTTGGTCTCTCAAGGTAGAGATTCTTTAGAAAGCCACAAAAGAACTGTAAACTGATTTCCATCAACATCAGGTGAAGAAAGATGGTTTTCACTCTTCAGAATGCCAGGCACTTACTTTGAAACTTGCTATGGAAGACTGTAACAGAAGGAGACTAGAGTAGGGTTTAGCTTGACATTAAGACACATAAATTTAGGTGTCTTCATGCAGGTGATTATACATGCACTTTGTCTCTGGGCTTGCATACAATCAGTGGAGATACAGTCAGTATGTCCAGCAGTGTCTAGAAGGCTATTGAACTTACCAGCCAACTGGTTATTAACGTCATCATACATAGGAGATCCAGACGTAATACAACTGGCCCTCTGTGAGCTAGGATTCACCAGGAATCTCACTCTTCCTATGGAAAGAGAGCTAGTAGCCAGGATCAGTACTGCAGAGGATGAAAGAGTTGAAGAAGAAAAGAGGTTGTCAGACTGCCTGGTGACTGCTAAAGGTTTGGAGTTCTGGGAAATACAGATACAGCTCTGCCAAAGGTGCTTACAAGAAGTGCAGGACTGATAACTTTGAGTCCCATCAGTTGTCCAAATGCTGATACGTCCCTAAGTTCTCTATACAGAGCTTCAACAATTTAGAGAAGTATCTAAACACAACAAGGCAACCCAACAGTGTAATCAATAAAAGACTGAAGATTAGGAAGAATTAGAAAATTTATTGAATGTACAAAAAGCCATGTACCAGAATAATTTGGCCATAGGGTTTTAGGAGGTCAGCATGCTACCTTAAGGACTACTGAAGGTAAAGGAAGTTAGGAAAAAAAATGGCTAAGGAAAAGCAAGGCTATATACCAGACAAATTATATTGCATGAATAAATTTGATCCTGAAAGATTTTCATGGGGAAACTGACTAACCAAAGGAATTGCTGCCTTTCTCCCTCCCCACAGTTTTGTAAGTATATTCAATAGGCATCCAGCATCCTGAAAGCAAGGCAAAACTTACTCAAAAATACCAACTGCAAAGTATTTCAGGTTTCTGGAAGTTTGGCCATACATGATAGCTAGGATATTTTTATTTACTTAGAAACCTAGACTTGATTTAGCAGGTCTTTATCTAAATGAATATACAGAGTCTCTCTGAGTTTGTTGAATGGTAAGTTGACTCTTACTTTACAAACATCTCTAGAAGTTTTGTGGTTAAGAATGAGGACATATCAAAAGGCATACAAATAAAGGYCCATAATAAAAATGTGCATCTGCCTTGCTGCCTGCTAGGTTATCCAGAATTCTCCATGCACAGTGGCTTGAGCTTTTTGGCTCAGAAATGGCAACAAATATTGCCTGGTAAATGAGGTTTTCTGTTGATTTTACCCCACCTTCCTTCAGCTAGTAGCACATGGAATTCAATTTTTTAACATTGACTATAGGTTTAGGATAACAACTTTTATATTTCCATCTGAGAAGATGGAAAGTAAAAACAACAATAAAAAAGATCCCACATAAACATTCTAACCATCTGAACACTGAAATGCAGAAATAATACTTCTTTCCTGCTAGGTTCTTAAAACTTGCCCATATTCTCACTGTGGGTAGAATTAGGCTCTGTATTTGTATTTTTACAAACTATTCATCATATTCAGATATTAACATAATTTGATATTCATAAGGAATAGTTTTCTATAAATATGGAAAACGTTAACGAACCTGATTGTTCCCTAGAACTTTATAGAGATGCAGTCAAAAATATGGCATCTGTTTGTAAAATGAGAAAAAGCTTACATGTGAAAAAATAGCTCAAGTAATTAGTATTTTTTTTTAATTAAGACAGTTACTGCTGCAAAGATCTGCAAACCTGGTACAAAACAATCTTTTGTTTGAAGCCTAGTAGAGCAGAATTTACATTAGAGTCACAGAACGAGAAAAATTGACAGTGTTGACCTATTTTGCAGCTGAGGCTGAACAGAAGAGTGCTGTAAGCATTCTTCGATTGCTAAGATACGTTACTCTGCCAAAATAATTCACTCTTTCATAAAATATTTCACCTTAATACTGGTGTGTTTGTAAATGTTAATTAGGGCTAATGACCCCACTTTGAAGTAAGCAATTACTATTACAATGATGATAGAGTTCTAACAGTGTACAGAAGAATCTTGAAAATGGCAGCAAAGAAATCTCTTTGAGAACAAAGATGGGCTTTCCACAGGCATTTTTCTAACTGAGGTAGTAGATGCCAAACTGAATAGACAGGCCCCTGACTTTGAATGTTAACTTTGAACCGGTCAATTGTGTCTTCTTTGGACAAATCCATTATATAGAATTAAGATATTGTATATTATATGATGAATATTTTAGTGAAATTGCCCTCCCCACCAAAACAGAGTGCAATCAAAAATTTCCTTTTGAAAAATCCCTAGTTTTTAAAATAATAGTTAAAACACGTACAAGAATAAATGGGAGCATTTAATTTCAGTTTGGACAAAGCTTATCAGCTGGTCCATGGCTGTTTCTATTCTTTGCCTCTGTTTTCAAAAAATAACAAAAATGTTTTTAGTTAATACGAAATTTTAATTTTTAGAATCTTTTAGGGAAGGAAATGTAATAGCAAACAAACAAAACTCAGTAATTCACATAGCTCCACTATTAAATACTGACCCTCTTTAAGATGTTGTAGTTTTTTCTCTCCAGGGAAAGAGGTGTTGTGTCTTCCAGAGCACTTTGATGCAGTGAAGAAAATGCCTTCGGCATTACSCTTTAGAAACCTATGTCGTGTGCTAGTGAGCCTACACGGCCATCTTTGGTACTTACAATAGCAGTGCAGAYGGACATAACAAATTAGAAATAGTTTATAGCAGAGACAGTGATATTAGGAGACTGAAGGATGGACAGTTGTGCTTTTTCCCTCCAAGAGTATTGTGAAAGCTAAGTTCTCATGTATGCTGTTCCCTGCAGCTCTGTTTTGTACAAAGGTCTTCCTCGCTGGGGAGGACAAGCTGTTTTTAAGACACCTTAGTTTTAGCAGAATTGCAATTAAAAAGCCTATTTGAAAACACCAGAAAAAAGGCCTAAGTTTATATAAATTAACAGGTAACCAAGATTAAGAAMCGGAGTCAACACATAGACCACATAGTATCTTACTCATACTGATAGAAAAGGTTTGGATATACATCTGTAGGTACACTTTATGTTAAACATAAACATTTTAATAATAATTGTATTTCACTCCCATTCTTTTTATCAGCTTTTAATTATCTAAATAAGACAGTATTTTAAAATGCAGCTTTTATAGCAGAACTCTCACAAGCCCCTTGACTTTGCAATTGTGATTATTTAGTAGTAGTACGGACTCCATTTCATTACTACCCATACTCTTCCTCACCAAGGACCAAGAGACAACACAGTACCTTGACAGCCTAATTAAGAGATTGGTGTTGACATTTTAGCAAATCCACTTCATTTCTGAGACATACTCCTTTAATTCCCCCTTCATCATTTTGAGGCCAGAAAGAAACAGCCAAGAAAACAAAGCTATTTTATAGACAAATACGTTGAGGTACTCAGAGGTTAAACAGWTATCAAGTAAACACAGCAAAATAGAGACAATGACAATGAGAAAACCTGTAATGACACTATAACCCTGGCTCAACAATGGGCATATTTGCCTGCCATCAGCACTGTAGAAATATGAAGCCTGTAGTCATTAGCTTGCATTACATATTTTCTAATAATCAGTCTTCTGCACAGTGTGTATCAGGAGTCCTTATATAGCATAACAGATCCATTGCCAATTAAAATACTTAAAGGAATTCTTGAGAAAACCTTCCAGGCAGCAATGTCCAAACATACAAACATAAGAAATAGAAAGAGAAAATGCCTAAAATCCTATTGAGTGTCTCTGGAAAGCTCCTTATTGAAAGAATATTTCATAAATTGACTTTTTCTCAAGTACTATGTCTGCTTTAGTCACAACAAATGACAGTTGACAGGTAAAGCACTTTAAACAAATCAAGCTTCTGCAATAATAGGTGTAAGAAGTAGAGAAAACATGTATGTATCTGTCATACTAAAAAAGTATTTAAAAATAAATCAAGATTTTTTTTTCTTTTCCCATTTATTAAATTTCAGCATGATAGCCGTATTGGACTTCTCGGCTTTTGTCAGTAAACTACACTCAAAATGTCTTGCCTCTGTAAATACAGATGACCTATCAAAACCTCATACCTTCAACTGACCTGGCATGGCGGCTCATGCAATCATGTGGGCAGTGACCTTTTCAGCTTAAATAAAATGTGTCTTGCAAGGGCAGCACTGGATTAGTCTTTCAATTCCTCTTTATGTGTTCTCTGCCCCCTGCTGAGACAAAATTATAATCTTTATTTTCAGTGTTCAGGCTGAAGACAGAGTTGGAGGCAAACCGTTATGTCTGGATGATTTTTTTCTTGTCTTAGAAAAGCATTTCTGAAGGGCATTATTTTTGCTGTTGGAACAAGATACTATTTAGCATTTTCCAGAAGGTGACCTGAGCCACTACCATTTCTACTGAAAACTGGCTCACACTTTCGTAAAGTTATAGAGTAGCTGCCATCCAGAGGCTTGGATTCAGTCTGGCTCAACAAAGAGCTCAGAGCTCAACTGCAAACCTTGGTGTGAAACCCTATTTCTCCAGAGGCATTGGTGTTTTAATTGGATCCAGCTTGAATATTTGTCGAACTAACTCTCTGGAGAAAGTTTCCTGTACCACTATGACCATATTTGCCCATGCATGGCTTTTGATTATTTAGTTCAAACATCTTGCAGGCCATATTTTCTCCTGTGCCAAAATCTGTGAAGGGCGTGTTATAGTCCCTCAAGTCTCTGCTGTGTGGACACCAGTCAAGGGGTTGCTCTCACTTGCGCCAGCTGGCAGGGAGCCCTGGTGGGCCAGCTGTTGGCTAAAGCTGGCTGCAGTGCAGGCCCTCTCCTGCTTTTCAGTCCGTGAGAGGCTTGTGCCAGCTTCTACCKGCCAGAGTGTGATCAGGTGGCCAGATGCAATCTCTGCCTGAACACACTGGGTTGCTCCCGGGGAGCTATGCTGGAGGKTGAGTCTGATTTTAAACTGTTGCAGTAATGAAAAGGAAAAATTTCTGAAGTTTTTCTAACAGGGTAATTTCTAACAGGACTGCAGGAAAAATATATAGATTTTATGAATTGCAAATGTCAGTGTTCCCTGATGTTAATTCAGCTCCCTAAGCCGAGGGAAAAGTATTTTCATTTACTGCATTTTCGTTTCCCATGTTGGAAAGTAATCAGAATCATTACATAACTACAAAACAGGAGTGATCTATGTCTWATATTCAACCAGGGTGATACTGATATTTTTCACTGTACTGCTACGAATCTTGGGCCGGTTCTACAAACTGATAAACAGATGTGTGTTTCCACCAAAATCAAGGAGGCTCTATTTATTACATCAAGGTTTGCAAGGTCTCCGAGATACTTACTTCTCTGTCAAAGGTACATTTTTTCTTGAATCCAGTCTACTCATAGTAAGTTTTAAAAGGATTATAGCACAGACCTGTAAGACGACATAAAAGCTGTGATCAGACTTCATAAGTATATTTATTTTGGTTCTTTACTTCCCAAAGGACGTGTATAAACAAATTAATTCTAGACCCTAAAGGGATACTATCAGTACCAGTGGTTTAAAAAAAGGCTCAAGTAATTAAGCTTTTATGTTTTTTAACTTTTACTTAAAAGCTTTTACTTAAAACACTACACACATGTATATATGGTTTACAATGAGGTTTAACTACAGCAGTTATTTTAGCAGACAGTCATCTGGATAYGGTGGACTACAAATACAGGAGTACAAATTAATAGTATTGTACAAATACAATACTACAATACAAATTCATTTCAGTTCTGGGTCTCTTAAAGTAAAACCATGCCTTTAGAGACCCCTACTGAATTTAAGACTGCTCAAGTGTGTCAGCACTGCAGAATCGAGACCTAAATTTAATGCTATTATATTCAGTGAGAACTGCACTACACTTTAGGCTGTAATATTTCGAGACCTTGTACAAAGCACTCTAGGAAGAAAATAGGATATAACTTCATGTACTGTAGTGACAGAAAAGCTAAACAAAGCAAAGATGACTCAATTAACACTAAAAGTTAGTGAGAAATATGTAGCTTTATGTTTTTATGCTCACACTGTACTACAAGGTGAGTATCTAAACTAAGCACAAGGTATTTATAAATTAAAGTTTAAAAGCTACTAAAGACATTCAGGCACTATCTCTGTCAGTTGTTAAATGTATTTGCAGTTGGGACCCAGCAACAAACCACCCAACATCATCCTGAAAACTTAGTCAGAAACTTGCAGGAACAGAAAAATCTATATTTATACAACTGTGGCAAAATACCAGCTTTTTTTCCCCAGTTTACTTCAATTTGAATTTATGCTCCAAGTTCAGAAAAGCTAATTTCAAGCTACAGCATAACCACTTAAGAGAAAAATGGTATCCTGTATAGTTCCATATTAACTKTATTAAAAATCTGCTCTAAAGAGTATGAGTGGCAGGGAACAATGAGTATTAGTTTTTAATGTGAATACTTCTATGTGTATTTATTATGAATACATGAACATTTACATGGTCTGGATTCCAATGTGCTAGGTGCTATACAAATTTACAAGAAAAATAGTGCCTACCCTATGAAGTGCCAAAATGCCTATGAAGTATCAAAACTGGTAACATTTTGTCAAAATGAAGAAGTCCTGTGAGCTTCACTGTCAAATTGTACATGTAAATAAACTATATAGGTCTGTGTCTATGAAAACACTGAATCCAGGATTTTGACAGCATGCATGAAGAGAATGATCAGAAAAACAGGAACAAGTTAGGAAAAAATATAGCAATAAAGCCAATTATGCTTGTATAAATCATATGGGGGTTGTCCTTAGAAACTTGTTAATTAATACRAAAATGCTGTTCCCATGCATTTCTTAACCAGTAGGTTATTTCTGAGTCAGAAAGAAATGTATTTTGCATTAAGTTTGCTCATTTTAAGATTTGCACAGACATTTTGCTTCTGTCAGTTATTGCACCATCATCCACACTGCTTTGTTTTGCTTTGCAACCAGACTGGACTGGAGCTGCACCTGTGCACTCTTCACAGTACCATGAATTATCAAAGAATAATTCAGTACCAAAGAATTATCTTAACATCATAGAAGGATACTGCTGGACAAGATCTCCAGAAATTACAAAGTACAAAACCCTGCCTAAAATATAACTGAAAGATGTCTAACCTGTAATCAAAATTTCTAATGATGAGTATCTACTGACTCTTCCTTGGTAGTATGTTGCAGTACTTAATTCTTGTTATAGAATTTCTAATGCCAACTTTATTTTGCCTGGCTGTAAAAAAGCCTATTATTATGCATCCATCTCTCAGTGGACATGAGGGAAGGTTTATTGCTTTCCTAATAACCTTTTGCATATTGGAAGACTTGTCCTTTCCTTCACAGCTCTTCACTTTTTTACACCAAACTGATAATTATTTTGATTTTGTTGCA
Source organism: Rhea americana (assembly GCF_003343005.1). NCBI lineage: Eukaryota > Metazoa > Chordata > Aves > Rheiformes > Rheidae > Rhea > Rhea americana. The sequence continues at coordinate 3,147,201 of NW_028187100.1, forward strand.
TTGGTCATCTGTTCTTCACTTTTTTATCATTTTTTCTGATTTTCGTATCCAGAAATTTTACATCCATCTGAAAGCTTGGTGCCCAGATCTGGGAAAAGTGTTTCAGCAGAGGGCTCATAATCATGTGACTGTTCAACAGTAAATTTCCAAGTCTTAAATATATCTCTCCTGTTAAAATATTGTGAAAAAATGCTCGTTGTCTACTATAAATTCCCTGTCCTCTCCCCCGACCTTTTTCTGTAGTATCAGTTAGAAAGTTAGTTGTTCCGTTTGCATAAAATTTGCACTGTTTGTTTTATATCTGAGGTGATACACTTCATTTTCTTTGTGGAATTTATGAAGTTATCTGCTCATTCTTAAAACCTTTTCACCTGCATCACTTAAGTCACTGCCTTCCACAAGGAGACCAGTAAATTTCATTTGAAAAATTATTTCTTTCTAWGTATTCAACACTTACACTGACTGTACTATTTCACTGAGTTGAAACTCTGCTTTTACATTATGTGATGAAATAAAGGTGAGATTATTCTATTTCTACTACAACCATTGTATTATTTAGAGACCTTAAGAGAATACTAAAATAAGAAGTTCTAAAACTCCTTTTTTTCCTAAAACAGTTGAAACTGTCATTTTCAGCATCATCTTTTCAGTCGCTTTCATGTTCATCTTTGAAATCCAACCAAAAATGAGGCTCTGCTGTGTGACACGCACTGCTCAGACACAGAATACTAACCTCAGAAAGTTTAGCAAGCTGTGTCTTTCAGATGGACATTTGGTAGAGAAATGGGGTATAAAACAAAGGAGTATCAAATAGCATAACGATTTTACGTGGAAGGAGRGAACAAAACAAAAGAAAAAATCAGTAGCAAATATATGGAGGGCCTGGCACTGGAAAAGATAAAACGACAGCTGTAGATGGAAACTGGGTTGAAGAGAAGTGAAAGATGAGAAAAAAATCTGACCAAGCTAAGACAGAGCAGATAAAAGTCTAGTCAAAACTGTAGAATTTTCTGAATGCCTAAAGCTCTTTCCTTTTGTTATTTCTGYGGCTGTTTCTGCCTGCAGGAGTCTGAAGGCATACAAGTGCTACACTTGCTGCACTGACCACTTTATTGTCTCTCTTGACAGTTTCATGGCCATCTTTGCATTTTCTAACACAAGTAACCTTCTACCAGTAGCTGGTAAATAGTACAGAGCTCACTTGCATTTAACAGGAACCCTTTTGTTTTGTATTACACTGTGCACCAACATAGTTACTAGAAAATGCACTTTACTTTTAAATAAGTTTTGGACAAAAGAAAAGTTTAAATTCTTTGAGAGGGAAGAGAATGGCCCATTTGACCTAGAAGCTTTGGGGATAATATGGAATATTTCTCCATTTTTATGTAAATATCGTTTGATTAAGGTTATCTACTCACTGTTGTATTGCTATCTACTTGGCTTCAAAGAACTAACTTCCATTTTAAGAAGTATTGGGAGTGATATAAATAACGCAGCCATTAGCAGCTCCCAGCACCTGAAGAGGCCAAATTACAGTTGAAAAGACAGTAAGGACAACCAGAATGAAAAGAGTCTTTTCCTCAAAAGGAAAGAGAGGAAAGCAAGCAGGAAATCATAGCACCAAGTCAGCTTTTAAAAACCACAGAGGAAAAAGCAGCTCACCAAAGGGGAACTCAAGGAGCTTGCCTGCAGAATAAAGCAGCTTTGAAGCTCTTGAGCTAAACAAGCCAGAAAAACAATGCAGAATTCAGGGAGCAACCTCCATGACTTAAGAGAAGCTCAGTGGCACAGATCTGAAAATCTGAAAGGCTTTTGGTGTGATCAGAGGATAGGATCACAGTATTTGTTATTAACAGACTTGCACATTTATTGTTCTACCAAAAGCAAAGAAAATTTGCTTTAGAAATTCTTTGCATTCTCTGCAGTTTAAAGATCGCACCTCTCTTTTTGCAACTATGAAAGGGCAAGCCAGGATGCCCCAAACTCTAGAAAAGGATATCCTTAAACTACAAGGAGCCTGTAGTAGAACAAGTAAAGGTGGGACGTTTGACACAGTAATAAGGATATTTCGGGGATTCTATTTTTAAATTGAAGGCGGGAATTTTGGAAAGGACTTCCACAGAGAATGCGATCAAAGGCTAATGCTTTGAGTATTCCTAGATTTAAGGGRATAGTAAAAACATATGGAGCCGCTAATGGGATCTGAACAGTAATTAGTTGAGTATGACGTTAAAGAAAATTTTAATAGGTCTGTGACCATCCCTTTTTGACAGTGAGATATACTTCAGGAAACATTTTAAATTCAAGGTATTAACACCAGTTTATATCAACATCATGCAATGAGTCACATTTTCGTGGTGTAGCTGAAAAACAGGAAAGTAAAAGGATGAGTTTTACAAAGTCTTCCCTGAAAACTGTTCAATATTTTTAGGTTTTGTAAAGAAGAAAAGCATTAACATATGGAGAAAATAGATCACCTGAATGCTAAAGGTAGATACACAACTGGCAAGTAAGTCTCTGCTTCAGGAATTTCAGGGTCCCAAATATGGTAACAATCAGTTACCTCTATTTCTGCTACTGGACTTTTTGCATTTCCCACCTCCATTTAATGAATTTATATGCTTCAGAAAAGCAAAAAGTCCCCTTTTAGTTCATTTTTTAATGCTAGGTCAAGGTGTTTCTGGCTGCAAACTTCACACCACCAGTCTTGCAGCCAGAGCTCAAGAGCTGCAGCTTTTAGATTAATTTGGATTGCTTTCATTTTGACTGTCACTATTTTAAAATATTATCTTGGCCACAGACGATGCAGAAACGTCTGGGAGGGCTATTTTCAACGTGTAACCACAGCAGAGGAGGTCCTCTCCAGCCGCTTCACACCAGCGTTAATGCCACGGGGAGACAAGCGAGGCAAGGCAGGACAGACAAGGCCGTGCAGGCCCACCAAGCACAACCATTTCCGCGGCCCTGCCCCGTGAGTCAGCTGCAGCCGTACCCGGCTTGCCATGAAGGAGGCGCCCTGCACTCAGCCATGATACCGTTTTATGCAAGGCTTTTTTTCAGTCGCGAACAACGTCTTCTCAGAGCACATGTCCTCATTCCATTCCATTCCATTCCATTCCACTGGATCCGATCCGATACGATCCCCTCCCTTCCCTTCCCTTCCCGTTCCCCCCACGCCCCGCCTTGCCGGGCGGCCCCACACAAGCACCGCCGTACGGGGTAGGGAGGGGCTCTGGCCACGTGATCCCCATTCGAACAGCCGGCGCGAGACGCAGGTCCGTCCGCAGGGAGCATGCGCGGCCGCGCCGGCCGTTGGCCGGCCGAGCGGGAGCAAGCCCGCGCATTGGGCTGCTGCAGCCACGTGACGCGTTCGTTTCAACGGCCGGCGGTGGGCCTGTACCCCGCCTCTCCCTCCCCTTTTGTATTCCTCTGGCCAGCCCCGAGCGCCGGCCGCGGGGCGGGGCGGGGCGCATGCGCGCTGGGGCCGGCCGGAGCGACGGTTACTGACAGTTTCTGTCCTTCTTTTTGAAAAATTTCTTCCCCGTCTTTTTTTGAGGAGGRGCAAGATGGTCTTTGTCGCCGCCTGACTCAGAGTGAGGCGACGCGAGCCCTTGGGTGAGTCGCCGGGAGGCCCGGCCGGGGGAATGGTGAGCGAGCCCGGCCCAGCGCAACCTGCGACGAGACCCCGCCTCCCGCCGCAGCAGCCGCCTCGGCCCCGCCGAGCCGCAGGGATCGCCGCCCGCCAGGCCTGCCCGCCGCTGTCGTCGTCTGCGCGCCAGGGGAGCGAGGGGCTGCTCCGCAGAGGTACGCGCCTCCTTGCCGCCCTGCCTCTCCTCCTCTTCGCTTGCTCTCTGTGCTGCGCCGGCCTCCTCCCCTCCTGCGATCCCGGCTTTTGCCGCGGCGGCCGTTTGCTTTCCTTCCCCTCCCCCCGTTGCGTTTTATATATGCGAGAAAGAGAGGGGAGTCGCTCTTCCTGACTGGTCTCTGTTGCGATTTGAGGAGGGGAGAGAGTGAGGCCCGCGCTTGTGGGATATTGGCGAGGAGCGGCACGAGGCGGCATGTACCGGGCCCCAGGGTTTTCCCGGGTCTCCTCGGGGGGGGTGTTTCCAGGCCGCTCCGCCCCTGACCGCCTGGGTAGGCGCCCTGGGCTTTTCCCTTAACGTGTGGATTCCAACCGGGGGAAACGTGGCCGACAGAATGGAAACAACATTTGGATCGCAAACGGCAGTAGTGCCGTGTTGTTCGTTTGCCTTTTATTTCTCGCGGTTGCGTAGGGCCTGGTTCGCGATTTTTAAGCTCCCAAGCTGTGCTGGGAGCCACGGAATATATTTTGCTGTTCATATGTGCCATGTGTGGAGGGCAAGGGAGGAACTTAAATTGTTATGTTAAACTGCTATTAAGCCTTTGAAAAGGAAGCAGGGGGACTTTGTATATGAAACCAGAAAGAACCTACATTGAAATAGGACAGTTTCTCAGGAAATGAGACATGTGGGTTTGCTACCATGCACCAGTATGACTTCCGGTGCTTTTAGCGTCATGAAGTAAAATAGGTAACACCTCCTGCTTTATAGCAAAAATAAGAGTGAAAARGAGTCTAGGCAGTACTAAATATGTATCTTCTCTCTGCGTGTCTTAAATCTTGAAGTAATGAGAGATTACTGACTTCCATTGCTTAGTTTCAGAGCATTACATTCTAATAGTGCAAGCTTTTTAACTTTATGGTGGGAAAATTATGTTGTGACATGCAAATATTAGAAATAAATCATTTTCTTATAAAGTTACATTAAAATAAGCCTGTATTTACTAGGTGGATCGTGGTAGTTCATCTRTATTTTGTTTGTTAAATAAAAAGATTTGTTTGTTAAAATACTCCCATCTCAACCCATTCATAATATTTCTAGGAAAATGTCGTGAGGGTTGTGCTGTGTCTAAAAAAATAAGATAGAGACATTTGTGTTACTTTTTGTTTCACAGGTTAGAAACCTGTCTAGAACTCTCTTACTACTGTGTTCACATATGTTAGATTCTGTTGTCAGATCCTATTGCAAAAAGCATGTAAACACAAGCGAAGAGCCTGGAGCCCAGGCCAGTTGGTTTACCCCTTTTTTTCTACAAGTGGAGAGCAGGCTTTCTTGTTAATGCAGTGCTTGTAATGCTTCAGTGGCTGTCCTTAGAGTGGTAATTTGATCTTCCTTGGAATCCAATGGAGTCRTTCTGGGTTACAGTCTCAAACACCTTTGAGCTGTGGTTACTGGCAAATAGAACCAATCTTGTCTTTAGTTCCAAGTGCTTGTGTATAGCCATGTGGAAGGCTGCACTGAGGAATCAACCTGACTTGAAAATATTTTTACTTTTCCTCGGGTTAGGTTTAATTAGTCCTCAATCTGCAGAGAATTGTGCAGAGGCATGCTTTGTGCTTTCCTCTGCTTTCAGGGTGGCATGGCCATTTTAAAGTGTTTGCACAGAACAGTCTTTTGTCAAATAATAGACTGTACTTCTAAGAGATCTTATAATTTGGCTTTTAAATGTATCAGACCAAAATTCCTGTATTTGACTTGTGATCTTATGAGAGTATTGTGCAGTTCTATTTAGTGTTCTGTTCAGAAATATTTCATCTGCTAAACAGGATGAGTTTGAAATCAAGTATTATTATCATTTTCAGCTCTGACTGTGAATTAATATTTGTGGAATGTTTTTTCTGACCTGGTCTGAATCATAAATGTGTGAAATTTTGTTTGTTTTTTAGAAATTTTAATTCATGTACTTTTGTAACTTAAGATTTAAATTGCTACAGAAACTACAACTTTTCTCAGAAAAGTTTTCATGGTTATGTCAGATGATGTAGTAATCGTTAGCCAGGTGCTTCTTTCCAYGTAGAATCGGAGAGCAGAGATTATTTGCCAGATTTTTCAGATGCAAAATAATCTAGCTGGGTTCAGTGTTTGTTTTTGTATACAGTTGATGGGCTATACTTTACTAAATTGGAAGTCAGAAGTTAAAAGTACTGTTTTTTTGTTTGTTTTTTTCTCTACATTGCAGAGATAACCAGAAAAATAGTGATTGGTTGTTTTAATTAATTGCCCTAAAATCCATGATAAACTTTGAGTGTCTCGGGGGGGGGGGGGGGAAGTCATTTATTTGTAGTAGAATCTTTCAACTTTTTAATTAGTAATATTCTAGCAATCTTGTTTTTTGAATTAACAGCACTGTTTTCATTCTTACTCAAAGTAAGTTTTCTGTCCAGTTGCTTCAGTGGGTCACCATCATTGTTATTTCTGATGCTACAAAGCAAATTGTTTCTCTTGCAAGACTATTACTGCTTACATAGGTATCCTGAAGCAAGATGAGGTGGGGTATGGAATCTTTAACCAATCATCTTATTTGATTTTTCTTGCAGCCTTTCCTAGTAAGTGGTGATAAGGTGTGGGCTGTGGGACTGAAAGGATTTTTTCTAGCCAGCTTTGCTGCTGAAGAAGACTTATCCTGTAATTGAACTGCATGCTTCAATCGTTGCTTAAATTCAGTATCAAATATGGCTTAAACAGCACAGCTTCCCCAATTTCACGTGCTGTTAATTGTTGTTGCAACACATATTGTTAATGTTGTTAAAAACATTGGTTTACAGCTCTTGTTCCAATTTTGACTTATTTCTGTATGAACTCTGATTTCCATTATTTATTCTGGATAATGCAAGTTAAAGATCACTGTAGCTTTGAATTTGATACAATTGATTCTGTGCTCTTTTGATTATTTTTCCACACAGGTGTGGAAAAATGGCAAAGAGAATTGCAGAAAAAGAACTGACTGACAGAAATTGGGATCAGGAAGATGAGGCTGAGGAGGTAAAATATACTTAGATGCTCCCCCCTCCATTTCCCCCCCCACCCCGAACAAGGTAGTAGGGTAGTTATTCATGTGCTCTTTATCTTGTGGATGAAATCTATAGTAAAACTGATGATACAAGTGTATCAATTAAAGATGGTTTTACATAAATCAGTGCGTTTTTTTAAGAAAAGCTTTCAGTATATGCAAAGCATATGGCAAAGCAGCTCTTAATTATTTAAAATTACATCAACAACTTAGAGGAGAGGAAGTTTACATTTTAAAAGGAAACCCAGACTCATTAGAATGCACAATGCTTTTGAACTCTTCAAATGTGTGATTTCAAATTCTTTTAAAATAATATTTGAGTTCAGAAGGGAAGTGGTTTTGATTCCTTGAGGTAGTTGACTCTAAGGTTCTCTGGCATATAGTCTAGCTATTTTTCTAATAGGTCAGTAATAGTTAATTTAAAAAATATGTTAATTTGGAGTGCTTAGTTGAATGACCTCACACTGCCAGAGGAATTAAGCAAGCAGCGAAATGATATGGTTCTTCTGGTTGTAAAAACAGATTTTYGTGTTTAGCATCTCATATATATTTGTGACTTGTGTTTCATCTCTAAATAAACTCTGCTAGCTTCTGTGCTAGTAAAAATGTTGTATGTTTAGGCCTATAGAAGGCGAGAAACAAAACTGTCCAYACTCTTCTAGAAATGTGAATTTAAGGAAACTTAATTTCCCCATTTATTGTGGGGTAGTAATTGATCTTTAGCTGCCTTTGCTACTATTAAACTGCAGCAGCCCAGGGGAGGTGGATTTTGACCATACATTTCAATGTATCTTCTCCAAACTGAAGCTTGAGGTAACAGTGCAATATCAGCAGATTACTTTCAGTAAAGATTTTTCACAGCTTTGAAAAAAGAAGAATTTCTTAATTAATTTGTCATGATAAAATTGAGATTGCAGTCCGTTTGAAGACAAATTTAATGCAAAACAGGGAAGACAGCTGTGAAATTGTAAAGTTTCAACTAATCATACAAGTACCTGACCAGCTAATCACTCTACTAGAATACAGTATAGCTGCATTTTTTGACCTTTTTCCTTCTTTGTTATGGAGAAGTGTTACTGTTGTGTTCAAAAGCTGATCTCTGCCATCTCTCAGACTGTGCTGACTTTATGTATTCTGAGAATCTCACTAATGATTCTATAACTTGTTTTAAAAGGTGGGAACTTTCTCAGTAGCTAGTGAAGAAGTCTTGAAGAACAGAGCTATTAAAAAAGCAAAGCGCCGAAATGTTGGATCAGAGGTAATTAATCACTAAGCAATGTTGTAGCCTGACTTAGTTGTAAAATATGACCTTTTTTCAAGTTTTTACTTATTTGTGCTTATACCTTATAAATGATAGATCTATACAGTATTAAGGTATATGCCATTAGCCAGCTYTTAAATATAGCAAATTAACTTTCAGTTATTGTTGCTATAGCAAGAATAAGGCTTGAGTAAGAAATGGATAGTACTAGCACTTCTGGGTCAAAGGAGATCTGTGTYCTTTAAAGTATAAATGTGGAATGTTTAGACATAATCTCTTCTACATATTGGGGGGAAAGTAGCATTTGAGTTGCTCTAGCCTCAGTCTTTGTGGAGGCTGAAGCCTGGAAATCAAAAGTTAATTAACTTATCCATACTGAAGGAATGGGGACTGGAGGGATGTCACAAGCGGATGCTAAAAGAAATAAACAAAAGCCACARTACTAAGTTACTCTGAGAATGAAAAAGGTGTTGTCTTTTTTAAAGACTTCTACTACTTTTTCTCCACCCCCACTGAAGTTTAGTCACTTATTCTTTGCAATAACAAAACGAAAATTGAGAGGAAGATGGCCTTTTTTAGAGGTTTACTGTTTGGTGCCCATGTGAAAGCATTAATTGAATTAATCAAATTGTAGTCCTTTGAAAAATCCTGACAGCTGCTTTGTCATAGCTATCTTTATATGAAACATGCCTGCAGAGCATGCATGCATGCCCTGTGTTAGAAACAGGACAGAAAACTTTACCTGTCATCCCCATTGCTTTTGGRTAGGATGGAGCTAAGCACAGTTCAGGGCAGGATAGCTTTTTTTCTGTGCTCTGGATTTTCCTGTTGCTGTCCAAACTATAGAAAGAWTTTTTGCTTATAATAGTTGTAGCCACAGATGTGGTAGATGATGCAGTTCATGAAAAGACTGTATTAGAAAGAAGATTCTGATGAAACTGACTTGGTCATGCAAAAAAACATAAAGTGAATGGAAGGGATTCAGGGGTGGATGGAATGGGAAAAATGGACGTGGCAGAGAAAAGACTAGCTGATGTGAGAAGAAATGAAGTCAGAAGGTAGGGAGGTAGCTATATGAGATCAAAGCTGGAAGAAGAGCTAGGGAGAGCACATTAGAATACCCAGCTAGAAATGAAAAATGGAGGACTATGGAAAACCTAAAGCATGAAAAGAAACAGGAGGAGCCTGTATCTGCACAGCCATTTCCCTTCCGTACGCCAGAATAGAACCCAGAATTGTTGAGTTTTGTGATTTCTTCAGCATCTGAAAACAGACGAAATTCAAAAGCAACTCCTTTTCCTCTGACTCTCCAGTGACAYTGAGAGCCCACTTCAGTAATCAGTACTCATTACCTAGCAAGATATTGTATGTAGTATCTAAAAATGCAGTGCCTGTTTGAGTGTTCATCATGCTAGATGATCAGCTTTTAAAACAGCTAACAAACTATCCTGTGATAGGGTTGTCAGGTTAGAGCTATCAAAACTAGATAATGAAGAGGTTACAGAAACCATAGGTGCTATATTTTAAAATACACTTTCTCTGCTGCTTTCCTAAATCACATTGGGATTTTCTGGCAAGTTGCCTAAAGCAAACTTTATATAGCATACTAAGTATGCTGTTTTGATGAGCAGTTTGAAATGCTGGACTCTAGTTGTCATTGTAAACGCAAAAAGTTTCTGAAAATAAATTTGCAATTATGTATTGCTTCATAATTATTTGGTGAAAACAAAATACTATGAATCTCTAAATAGGTAGTCAAGTACTTCCATTACCTTCAAGAAGTTACGTATCTACTTCCTATRTCTAGTTTGTTAACATACCAGACATCTGAGTCCTTTAAAAATAGTAGCAATATGTGTCATAAGAAAGCTTAGGAGGAAACTAGTAACTGTGTTTACATAGTTTTTTTTTTTT